>NW_019154091.1:16598982-17039055 GCF_002288905.1 Enhydra lutris kenyoni
AAACGTTTCATAAGCTATAGCAACTTACAAGTTGTTGTGTTATTTGGCATCACTATAAATTTTGGGAATCTCAGGTTAAAAAAAAAAAAAGGCCCCCTTCACACATGGAATTTATTGATGATTTGTATAGTCAGATTGAGTTGCCATAGCAAAATACCATAGTGGGCTGGCTTAAACAAGAGACATTTGTTTTTTCACAATTCTGGAGGTTAGAAAGTCCATCATCAAGGTGATGGCAAATTTGGTATCCCATGAGAGAACTCTCTTCCTGGTTTGTAGAGGGTTGCCTTCATTGTGTCATTACATGACTTTTCTTCTGTCTGCACATGGATAGAGAGCTCTCTGGAATCTCTTTTTATAAGGACACGAATCCCACTGGATCAATGCTCTGAACTTGATCTTCTTATAGGCCCTGTCTGCTTAGTTACCTCCAAAGACAGTCACTTTGGGGGTTAGAACCTTAACATATGAACTGGGACAAAATTTAGTTTAATTGATATTCTTTGGTTTTAAAAAAGAAAAACCAACTTAAGTCTCAATAACCCACACCCCTCTCCAAAAAAATAGAAGGTACTACAATGCCTTTCTACATCTCTACCAACATAGTTATAACCATCCATATATACGCAATCTCCTGTGCACATTTAGCTGAGAAAGGTTTGATTTTATACAGAGAAGTTCAGCTAAGAAAAAAAAAAGAGAAATCAGAATTGAAATATACAGAGACATGCCCTAGCAGCCTGCTGTTGACATTTCCAGTCCTAGGTTTTGATGAGAAATATCTCATTTGGTCAAGGGAGAGTTTGACAGGCAAATGGTCAGCCTAGAATCTGAGTCTTTACTGTCTTAAATGAAAAGATATATCTGTATATAGGCCTCTTGTCAAAGGAGTAAAAAGAACCAGAATCCAGACAGGAAACTCCATCTTTAATCTCTGCGTGCCTGCTATGTTGGCTTGATTTGCTTTGCTAAGCATGGTCTCACTTTCTGTTTCTCACATCCATATAACCACAAAAAATGCTTATGTTTTTATCATTTGACCTCCAGGTGTATCACAGTAGATCTAATTATGTTCTATCTCTCTTGTCACTTCTAATTATTTATAATGGCTAGCCCGGCCAGAATTTATCTCAGAAGTTAGAGGTAGATGATCAGGTAAGTTATAGAGATCTATTCTTATACTTAAAATACTTTAGACCTCAATTCTCATTTTTCAGAGAATTGTAATTCTAATTCTCATTTTTCAGGGAATGAACTAGCCTGGCTTGAGTCAGAAGATTGTTCCTAGTAAAACTGACTATAGCCGGGGGATAGGTCATAAATTTATGATGATTCCATAGAATGACTGCTTCTGCATATGAGTATTCTTGAAACCTAGCATAAGACCACTGCCAAGTAAGAAGAGGATGCTGACTCTCCTTGTATGGAAGGCAAATTCAGGCATCACGCTTGTATTGTGGCAAAGTAGACTTCTTCTAGTCTCACTCTCTTAAGCCTAGGAGTTTAGAGAAACTTCCATATCGTAGAAGCTGCTTTAACCAGGAATAGTCTTAGCAGGTATAACTTGCATTTAAATTGTAGTATATGCATGACTTAAATTATATACTTTTAGTTATGATATACTCACTACGTCTGAAACTTAAATGGCTCTTTTTCTTTATGACTAAAAAGCTAGACTTGAACATTAGGTATAGCGGGTAATTGGTTAAGAGTATTTTATATTTCAGCTTTGAAAAGTAGGGGTCATCACAAAAAGGATTATAAAACCTTTTCTGTACAGCTAATGGAAAATGTTCAGTTTAAAGCCAGCCCTTAAAATGTTCAGAGAAATTGTCAGTTATAGCTCATAATGGCTATGGTCCTTATTGTTTTATGCCCAGAAACATGAAAGGATTTATGTGGTAAAATGCTTATAATCAGAGTTTAAAATAAAGATGTCCTCCACTCAGATTTTCCGATGTTTAAATTTATATTTTATTCTCATGCCAGTTACTTTGCAGAAAAAAAAAAAATGGATTTGAGCAGCTATTTGCATTTCAACTTAAATTGGATTCCTTTTATTTTATTGCTAATTACTTGAGAAAACTTAAATCTGTTAACTGTGTTTCCTTTCAAGAATTTCGTCTCTTTTTTAAAATTTATCTAGTGCGTCTGTTAACTTTTGGTCTCTACAATTAGCCAACAAATCTCAGTGGCTTACAGAAAGAAGCGCTTGTATCTCAACCTGCAGATTAGATGGTGTTAGATCCATAGTGGCTCCAGTTGGATCTCATCTGACTCTCTTCTTGAGGGACTAGCAAGCTAACTAGAGCATATTCTTACTGTGATGGTGGAAGGCAAGATGCCATGCCTAAAAGGACAAGCACATTTCAAATTTCTGCTTTCATCATACCTTCCATGTTCCATTGGTCAAAGCAGGTCATGGCTAATATCGATATCAATGGCACAGAAAAATATACTCCTCACTTGGAAGTTGAGGGAACTGGGAGTATAGGAAGGACATGAATATTAGCTGAATAATAATCTCCTACTTCTGAAATAAAAATCAAAATATAATGTGTGTGTGTGTGTCTAAGGATTAGTCATTCTCATTCAACACCTATAGTGAGCATTGCACAAAATAAATTTTTGAACTACACAGAACCAAAGACTGACCTCATTTAAACATAAAGGTTATTAGCAGACACATTAAAAAGATACACACTTCATTTCTGAATTATTTTTGTGATAAATAATGTATTTAGAGAAAACAATATACAGTTCTGGTAGTCAATGAAGAGGGTGCATAATAAATTCTAAAAAGTCAAGAAAAGTTTCCTAACATAGTGATATTTAACATGAGATTAAAGAAGCAAAGTCAATCAGGGAAATAAGTAGAAAAGAAAGAGTTCCAGGAAAAAGTTTATCAGGCATAAAGGCCTTCAGGCAGAAAAGAGAAACTGAATGTCAGTGTGAAGATAGACGACAAGGAGAGTGTTATAAAATATAAATGATGGAGAGGTCAGACGAAAAAGAATGCTTTGACAATGTTAAACCTTTGGAATTTATTCTAGGATCAATGAGAAACCATTAAAGGATTTTAGTCAGGGTTTGGGTGACTTAATCAGATTTGCATTTATAAAAGGTCACAGTAACTGCTAGATGAGGAATGGATTAGACCTCACTATCAAGTCTTGAAAAAAATGTAGAGCAGCTGAATTTCTCATACACTAGTGGTAAGATTCTGAATATGAAATTGGTACAAATGTTTTGTAAAATTATTTGACATTCTCTAGTAAAGCCGAAGATTTACATCCCCAGAGACCTCATATTTCTATCTACTCTTAAATGTTTGAAGAAACCCTTGCATATATATATATCAAAAGACATATATAGAAATATTCATTAAAATGACTTTTTAGATGTTAACTAATTAATTTTATAAAAAGATAACACTCCCCAAATCTGCCAACATTAGACTGGATAAATAAGTTGTGTTACATTTATATACAATAGAATATTACAGAGCAGTGAAAATTTTAAAAAGAACATGGCATGCATGAACATTAGGATTAAATTTTGAGTGAAAAAGACAATTCACAGAATACTACTCACGGTATTATTTTATAAGTAAACACTTGAAACACAGGAAACATCAACAATATATTTCAGAAATGCTTAAATAATGAAATTTTAAGGACAGTAAGGCACTAAATGTTAAGACTGAAAGTCACAATAATGGCCATGTCTGAGTGATGACAAAGTTGAATAGGATCAGGGAAAGGCACATAGAGGGCTTCTCAAGCTGGCTGATGAATAGAAGAGTATTTTGGTATTTTAGCCTTACACATTCTACAGCCTTTTATAATCTCTTATATTACTAAATATTTAATGAAACATTATAAGCAAAAAAAAAAAAATTACAAGCTAGATCTGAAGGGTCAGAGTATATAGAGATCACTTTGAAGGTTGTTAGAGTAATTCAGGAGAAAGATAACATTTCCATGGTGAGGGAAATGAGATGGAGGGAAGTCATGTGTCCTTAGAATGATGATGTGAGAGACTCTGAAGGACAGAAAATTTCCCACTGTGGCCTTGAAATATTCTTGATCTTTCAGCTTTTCCACCTACATCTTCTAACATATAACACTAACTTGTCTTTGTTTTTCTCCATCCCTATTGATGCAAACCAGATTGTCCAGTGGCTGCTAAACCAGATGAAAAGTTTATTTATTCCTGAAAGTAGCCCAATAAAGCTTTCTACCCTATTCCCTCAAGTTTGAATATTCCTTTGGAGCCTTCTTCTACCTATTTTTAATAGATTCTTATAACAATTCTTTGGTGGATTTTCTTTGACAATGTGATCAGTCACCTGATGTACGGAATAGGAGTGGAGATAGATTATGATTTCATTCTGAGATATATTGAGTTTGAGTTTCTTGTGAGACAACCAAATGGGAATGTTGAGGAGAGTTTTAATATATTGTCTAAAGTTCAGAGGAAAGTCTAGGTCTAGTCTGGGGGAAAAACTGATTGTAACATTAACCATCAGGATAGATGAAATTGCCTCCAGACAAGTAGGAGTGCAGTAAGAAAAGCATTTGAGACTGAGCGCTGAGGAACTCAAGCATTTATACATTGGATGGAGAAGGAAAAGCTGGCAATAAAGAGAGATGAAGAGAAACCAGAAGGTATGGGGGAAATTAGGAGAGGGGATCTCAAGGCATGTCTTCGGAAGCAGACCGAGACATAATAATTCACATTCTAGTGATTTATTAGGAAAGCGCTTCTGAAGAAACTAGTGAGGGAGAATGTAGGAAGCTGAGCACATGTGCAATTTCAGGCCAAGTCTCAGCTATAGCCTGGTTCGTTCAGAACGAGCTGAAGGATGAACTGCTACTCAGAATTCTTCCCTACTCAGTGCAAAAGAGCTGAACTTTCATACTCCTGTAGAGAGTTTGTCAAAGTCTGCTCCATGAAGTTACTGACCCCAAGTACTCCTGCTCTTTGGAAATGGGCTGCAGAGGCCTGTGGACAGGCCTTAACATAGAAGCAGATGCAGGAAGTTAGAAGCAAGGATAATAAGGAGGAAGGGGGGGGCACAAAAATGATAAAAGCCATCAGAGAGAATCTTGGCATCATGCCTACAAGTGTCTGCTAAATATGGCACCACAGAATCCAAAAAGAAAGTTTTAAGTCATGGTAGCTTTCACTAAAAGTTCTTCTTGAGAGTTTAAAGTGAATTCTGAAAAATGAAGTATCAGACTAAGTCACAAGAGCATGCTAAAATTTAAGCTTAATTATATGATAAGTCACGTCCTATAAGGAGCTTTCACTTTGTCCCTTAGGCAATAAGAAGCCATTGAAATAGTTTTAAGAAGGAGAATAACAAAATCATATAAATAACTATCTTCAATGAGGGCAGCACTTGGGGTGTTTGATTGAAGCCTAGGAAACCATCCTGAAAATGGACACAAAAGTTCAAATAAGAGGTTATAAAGACTTAGAGAGGTAAGAATGGATGGAAGTTGCCTTTTATACTTAAGAGACAAAATAAACAAAGATTGTGGCTCCATAAAAAAAAGCAGTCAAGAATGACTACAGGTTTCTATATTTGTTTACTGAGTTAATAGAGAAATATGAGAAGGATCCTGGAAATAATCTATTTCAGGGTCAACAGGATGTCTAATGTGTGCCTCTGGAATACTCCTGTTGAGCCAGCTATCAGTTAGTTGAATACTAACTGATTTCCAAACTAACTGAATTCCAAAAAGTCTGCAGTTTGGTAAGGTGACCAGGATACCAGGCAGAAATGTGCACATCGTTTTCTGATCATATTTATCATAGTTAAATACATGAGTCGATAAGAAGCCCCAGGATAAGAAAAGAAATAAGCCATAGAAATCCTGGTATAGAATATTTAAATAATAAAAAAGCCATATCAGATATTAATTGACCAACTCTTTCAAGTTAGATAATAACCTTTGTGATTTAACTGCTTTTCTGTTCTCTCTATTGTAATCTCTATTCAGATGACAATTAGAGATGCTCTGCCTAATCACTCCATCTAAAATATGTGTCCCACCTCTAATCCCACTTTTCTCTATCTCCTTACTTTCCTTTTCTCTTTATAGTACATACCACTATCTGGCGTTATGTCAGATATTCATGAATATATTTACATTGTGTCTTCTGCAGTAGAATAAAAGCTCATAAAGATTGAGTCTCCCCTCCCACACATATGCCACCAAATATATCCCCTGTTTATAGAATGCTTCTTGAAACATGAGACTGACTGGATATTTTGTTGTTGTTGTTGTTGTTAACATTTTAAGAGTTCATTTGACCCAAAATTGACTAGAATGGGGCAGGGCCAAAACAGAAGTAGTTAGGAGCACACTAGGAACATGAGCCAGAGGAAATACTTAGAGAAAGAGCAGAAGGAAAGAAGGAAAGGGAGAAAGAGAGAGAGAGAGAAAGAAAGGAAAGAAAGAGAGGGAGGGAGGGTGGGGGGTGGGGAAGGAAGGGAAAAGATTTGCATCTAGCTGAATGCCTAGATGGTTATGTGTGGTGGTTTGTCTTTAGCATTTTAATTTTGTAACCTTAGATTTTGGTTTGCTCATCTAGGCAACCAGGACGTCAGAGTCATGTCAATCTAATGACCTCCTTATTTAGTTAATTTAAGAAGAACTTATGTAAATGCCACTTTGGCAGCAGTGGGAAGGGGGTGCCTACTTTCTCATTTTGCTCAAGACATCCTACATTTACTGGGTGTCTGCCCACCTATTGGTCTGAATGCCCTGATTTGGTGCTGCCTGGTTTCCTGCTGCTGGTGTTTTCCCAGGGCAACGAGTCCATGTCATATCCCTCCCTTGTAGTGATTTTTTGTCTGGCCTGAAGGATGATCTTCTCTCTGCTTACTTCTGAGCACCACCTGGGTGGTGGGAGCTTTTGGATGCTCTTGCATGAGAGTCTAGGAACCGTGAAGATCCAGGGTGCCAACTAGGCTCCTTTAATACCTAGACAGCTTACTCTCCACTTATACATCTCTATGCTTGGCTCCTCAAATCAATTATTTGTAACTGGTACATCCAACAGTCTTACCAGGTGATTATCTTTCGGACTCTGTTTATTGCCGTTTTAGATAATCCTGTCTACAGAATCAAATTCCCCATGCAAATCATAAATCTTTGAAAAAATTAAGCCAAAGTTGATTCTCTGATTATGAAACAAATTCTTAAATTATTTTAAGGAATCTAGGACTACAATTTTAGTCCCAGTGAACAAAATTGTTTTCTTGTATAATCTTACTATAATCTAACTGTATCCTTCAACCAAGCCAGTCATGGCAAAAATTCTTTCAGCATTTACGTGGTAAGTAATTTGTGTCCCTGTTCCACTTTCATCTTAGTTTAGCAATGATGTGCCTGGGCCTAGTGTATTGATAGATCACCTGAATCTGAGAAGTACACACTGTATCCTAGCAAATTAGTGTATTTCTACATGACATAAAGGTGCTGTGAGATCAAAGACAGGACAGGTGTTCTCTAAGGACCAGATTCTAATCACTCTCACCATGAGGCAAGAAGCTTAGAGCACTATGTAAATAGTGTAATTTTTAAAATTATTTTTTAAATTTATTTTCAGCATAACAGTATTCATTGTTTTTGCACCACACCCAGTGCTCCATGCAATCCGTGCCCTCTCCAATACCCACCACCTGGTTCCCCCAACCTCCCACCCCCCGCCCCTTCAAAACCCTCAGATTGTTTTTCAGAGTCCATAGTCTCTCATGATTCACCTCCCCTTCCAATTTCCCTCAACTCCCTTCTCCTCTCTAACGCCCCTTGTCCTCCATGCTATTTGTTATGCTCCACAAATAAGTGAAACCATATGATAACTGACTCTCTCTGCTTGACTTATTTCGCTCAGCATAATCTCTTCCAGTCCCGTCCATGTTGCTACAAAAGTTGGGTATTCATCCTTTCTGATGGAGGCATAATACTCCATAGTGTATATGGACCACATCTTCCTTATCCATTCGTCCATTGAAGGGCATCTTGGTTCTTTCCACAGTTTGGCGACTGTGGCCATTGCTGCTACAAACAATAGTGTAATTTAATAATTATCGCACACACGCGTGCACGTGCACACACATGTGCGCACACACACACACAGATTTGAAGCATGTTCAGAGTCCAGGTATAGTTCATATCTTTCTTTTTATCTTCCCAGCATTTATCTCCCCCTCCCTTTTGTAATTTCCTTGAGAAATTACATCTGTTAGCCTTTGGATGAAAACTTACAAATAAGGTTTCATGTACATACTCTCCTCTGACAGTCACATGGCTGTCTCTCTCCAGATTCAAATCTTGAACTGAAAAACATCTAAAATAAAAAATACTGCATAGAGCTCTGGGTGTGGTGCCTAAACAATGAATTTTGGAACACTGAAAAAATTAAATTAAATGTAAAAAAAATATTGGGAGCTGATTCTTACCAATGTTGTTATTCCAGTAAGACTGCCCCTTAGTTCCTCTCACCACAATTCCAGAAACTTCTTTGATTCTATCCTTGACTCCAATCTTTCCTAGGATTCTGAAAGCTACCCCACATCCTTCTAATAAACTCATGTTATGTTTTATTAACCTAGAGCTTGTTTTCATTGCTTATCGTCAGAGAACAACAAATGAAGAGGCCTTATTTATGATTCTTTTTACTGCGCACAGCTTGAGAAATATATATGTGATCTGGTAGGAGAAAGGAAATCTGAAAAGGGTAGTTTCATGGCATTACTTAATTCAGTCCACGCTGATGGCCCTGGACCTACCTCGGCAGGACTTTCACAGCCTGGTCCTGCACCTGGATACCTGCTCCTTCATGAACACTGTGTCTTCTTCAAGAGCCTGAAGAATATTTTCTGTGACTTCTGAGAGATCAAGATCAAGGTGTACATGGCCACCTGCCACACCCCTGTGGTCCCCCAGCTTGAGGCTGGGCACAGGTTCGATGTACCTACCACTAAGCCACATCTCTGCCTTGGCTCCTGATGCAGTCCTCTTTGCCTTCCAACACCTGCAGTTTGCCCATCAGCCCTGTTTTGATTACTAAACTCTGACTGTGCTACCACCCTGCCTGAGACTGCCCATCTCTGGAGGTTGTAACAGAGCACTCATGAGGAATGCCTCCAGATGTTATTACCCAGGAGTCCTGCTGTACACATGCACATACACAACTCGGAAATGGAAATCCTGGGTCTCCCGGGTTCAGTGCTGTAGTCATGGGGTGGAACATTACTTAAGTGTGGGGGAGGATGTATATTTTTAGCCCCAGAAACAGACTTGTTTACCCAATAAAACAAAACAAAAAGTGTAGTTTCATGGCATTACTATTTATTACTTTTTGAAGTTTGGGATTGTTAATGTACTTTAATGGGCTCAGTTATCCAAAGATATCCAGTAGATTTGCCCTTGGTGATCTGAGATACCATGAATGATATCCTCACATGTAATAAAAGTTTCTTTTTCTGAGTTTAGCTGAAATATCTCAATGTAGACAGCGTGTTATTAGATCTTCACATATGACAAATAGCTTTCTGTCAGCCACTCTTTCCCTCTCCACTGTCCATCATCCTGGCCTTGGAGATCAGCACTCTTCTCCTTTGAATGCATTAGTCATTCATGAATAATGACAAAAAAGCTTAGCAATGCTCCAGAAAGAGAGCCTTTTATTATACTTTTCTAACAACCATTAATATCTATAACAACTCAGCGGTTTTTAATTTTCTTTTATAAAAGGACAAGTTGTAACTACATGACAAAATCGCATGGGGTCTAAAACTATTACCAGTTTCATTAGTGAGGGTAAGAAAGGAAAAAAATAGAAAAATGAGCTATACTGCTATCAGGCACACGAAATCTTTGATTTATATATATATATATATTTATATATGTATGAGAACTTTTTTGGGGAGTGAAGGGTCATCGAATATATAAACGTTAATTACAACAAACCCCACAATATAAAAAAGGCTTTATTTTTTATTTAAACTTTTGGGTATTGCTAGAAATTAAGAACTTTAAATTTAGGTTAGCTAAAATTTTGAAGTTAATGTGGGTTTTAACAAAGTTATGTGCTTCCATAATATTTTTTAAAAGCTATCATCCAAACAAAAATATGGAATAAAAATTACTAGTAAACCAAAGAAAATATTGTTTTTTGGAACTGAATTTGTGAATCATTTCAGCAAGAATGTTAAAAAGCAAAATAGTATTTGAATCTAAGTGAGAGGCTCTCATAACTGAAAACAAAAATGGTCACAATTATTTTAGTTACATAGTTATATGTAGCATAATCAGGATTATTTTGTCTATTACATATTACTTTCTCTTCTTGAATTTAAGAAAAATGGAAAATTCAAGCACCGCATTTAAACTTTTGGGGTTTCTCATAAATATTTTATAGCAAAATAAAATTGGGGATAAAATTTTTTCAGTTTGGAATAAAATCTAGAGGGGAGCCTGGGTGGCTCAGTGGGTTAAGCCTCTGCCTTCAGCTCAGGTCGTGATCTCAGGGTCCTGGGATTGAGCCCTTTATGGGCTTTCTGCTCAGCAGGGAGCCTGCTTCTCCCTCTCTCTCTGCCTGCCCATCTGCCTACTTGTGATCTCTCTGTGTCATATAAATAAATAAAATCTTTAAAAAGATCTAGATTCAGGAACAAAATTGCATATCATTAACTCCTCCACAAATGAGATGTTTTACTTTGTTTTTTTGTTTTTTGTTTTTTGTTTCTTTTTAATTAAATATGTATCTTCCAAAATAGCTGGGTCAATACCATCAATAAACTTTCAGATTTTTTTTCATCTTTCTTACTTAATCTGAGTGTTTATTAACAAAGATTTATTAGGACCCAAACTTTGTTCTTCATTGTGAATTCCAGCTTCCATTTGGATTTTTACCGCAAAAGATTTTGGATCCATGTACAACATAGGTAGTTGCAGAATAACCTGCATTATAATAAGCATAATAAATCAGCATAATAAGCACTGACTTAATTCTATTTATGACTCTATTATAGAGTAACCCTGATTACCCTTAGATATTATGCAAGAGCATATAAGGGAAATGATTTGTCCATCTAGACTATTGTACTTTTTCAATTAGGGGAAGAACTTCAAATGCTTTTTTAACATGAACTCATTTGTTCCTAAACTTTTCAAAAGTTTAGAAGGCAGCATGGGTAGTAATGTCCTCATTTACAAGTAAGGAGGCTAGAAGTTTTGATGGGTGACAGATTACTGTCATGCATAACTATTTATTCCCAATCTCTCTGCTGAAAATTCTCTCAGATATAATTAAAGGACAATCTGATCTAATAAAAAATGAGCAAATCAATTAATCTGTACTTTGAAAGTATATATTGCCTGCCAATGTTTTTTCTAATAGATGATAATTATAGAAGAAAGAAACTTGCATATGTTGTATGAGAATCTATTGGAGATATATCTTATTATTAGCAGAATTACAGGGAGATGCTAAGCCAATTCAGGTGCTTTATGTATGGAAAAAGAAAAAAAAAAAAGAAGAGGACATATGCAGTATATAGACTAGGAGTTAACAATTGAAACATGTGTAACTTCTTTATAGAATGTAGAATAATTACCATAACATCCACAAATCTATTTACAGATAATGTAAAAAAAATTTTATATTAAGCATATCTTACAGACTAAGGTTTAATATCAATTTCCTATCATAATTTATTTTTAAAAGCGATGAGTTCTTATGAGCTTCATGGTTAAAGACCATTTTCTGAAATTTAAAAAAAAAAAAGATATGTTGGGGTGCTTGGGTGGCTCAGCTGGTTAAGTCACTGCCTTCTGCTCAGGTCATGATCCCAGGGTCCTGGGATCAAGCCCCACATCGGGCTCTCTGCTCAGCAGGGAGCCTGCTCCACCCCCCACCCTGCCTTCTGCTCTGCCTACTTGATATCACTCTCTCTCTCTGACAAATAAATAAAGAAATAAATAATATCTTTTAAAAAAAAAAAGAAATGTCATTTAAATAGAGGACTACTTCTGACGCTGTCTTTTTGATAATTATAAAAGAGAATATAATTACTATAACAACAATAATGTATATTTTTCACATAAAATGATTTGTCTCCCACCCCTAGCCCAGTTCATTTTGCTATTCTGATCTACACTGAATATCTCCAAATCTTCGTGGGAATTGTAATAATCAACACAGCACTTTGGATTCTCAAAACTTTATGTTAATAAAATGTTATCCTCTCCTGGGCTTTCATCAAATACCATATTTGATGGTTGCTTTATTTTATTTTTTTTCCACAGAGACAATGAGTTAATCCTTGTCAAGTTAAGGCACTCATTTGTATATACAAGGCTTATTTACAGTTACACATGTACTGTCCTATAGGGCCACACCCCAATTCTGTATTTGCATTCTCTTTATAAATATCTGCGTAAAGTAGTTGGTTTCTTTGGTTCTTGTATATATTTGATTTTGCATGTATTTGCAAAGATAAATAGTATTGTTATAACGTCTTTTTTATTTCATAGATTACCATCCTTATTGAGATTATAATTTACTTGCCATAAAATTTGCCTATTTTCATATACATTTCAATGAATTCTAGTACATTTATAGAGTTGTGAAAACATTATCACAATTTAATTTTAGAACGTTTCAAAACTTGTGCCCATTTATAATCACTACCCATTTATATCCCCAGCCCTAAGAATCACTAATCTAATTTCTGTTTCTATAAATTCGCATTTTGGGGGAATTCTATATAAATAAATCCTGTAATATTATTTTAAGGAACAATTTTGCTATATAGAATGCATGCATTGACAACATTTATCTTTTCTCTCATATATAGATATCTATGCTTCCTCTAATCCAGTGCCTTGTTATCAAAAACAAAGCTGCAAGACACTTGTTTTTCCCTCAAGCATTTCTGAAGAACACACAAGAGGGTTTCTTAGTCATTGGGTACACAAATACATATTTTAACTAAAGATTACCAAACTTTCTATAAAAAAAAAAAATCGATATACATATCTGCCAGCAGTTTGTGGGCCCAATTGGTTCCAAACATTACCAAATTTGATAGTATTAGACTTAAAAAAAATTGCGGATTTTGTCAGTATAATGTTATTTTGTTTTAATTTTTAATTGTTACATTAATAGTAAATGGAATATTCTTTTGTACACTTTTTAACCAGTTTTCTCCTTCAGTTGGTTTCATATTAACAATAAATCTATCTTACTATTGTATTTCCCATCCCCCCTTTTTCTTTAGAGAAGGAGAGAGGGGGTTGGGGGAGAGGGAGGGGAAAAAGAAGGAATCTCCACACCCAACACAGCCCTACATGGGGCTCTATCTCACAACCTTGAGATCATGACCCGTGCTGAAATCAAGAATCAGATGCTTAACCGACTGAGCCACATAGGCACCCCTGCATTTCCTATTCCTAAATGCTATTGCATTTCTGTTATTTTGCAAGAGTACCTACTATATATTCCAGTATAAATAAATGTTGCGTCAAATAGCTTCTCCTACTTTATCACTACTAATATTCTTAACATTAATACCACAACTTTGGACATAAGTCAATTGGTATTTATGTCTTTTTATACTTTTATACAAAATTGTGCAAACATGACTATGGAACAATTAATAAAGGCACTTCTTTTACACACTTAGAAGAACAACAGATGATTCTCCCAAGCAGAGAATTGTGGAGATCAGGTCACTATGTCTCAGAACTAAGGAAATACGTAGACTCAGCAAAAGAAAGAAAGAAAGAAAGAAAAGAAAGATGAAAGAAAGGGAAGGAAAGAGAGAAAGGAAAGAAAGAAAGAAAATAAAGGAAAGAAAGGAAGAAAATAAAGGAAATAAATAAGAAAAAAGGAAAGAAAGAAAGACTATAAAGACAATAAAAATGTGGAAAGTGCCATACTTGAGGTAAATGTGTAATTTGACTTATTTTGACAAATTGATTTGGAATCTTTCTGAGGCTGGAAATAATAGCATTTCACATTGTCAATTTTTCATTTGTGTTTTACTTAAAAGAACTTTTATAAATACTGTAAGTGTTTTATACATTTCATTAGAATTATGGAAAAACTGATCGGAAGAAGAGTTATTCTAGGACAAAAGTTCAATAGGAAACTTCAGGCAAAAAAAAAGTCCAAACATTATTGAATTTCAGAATCTATTTATATTGACAAAAAGAAAGTTCATATTCTGCTTAGCATGAAGCTGATCTTTCTGTTCTATTAAAAGACACTTATTATATTTCTCTTCAAATAAAGCAACTATTTCAGATGTTCCAGCCAGTCAATCAGAAAGTATTTATTGAATATTCATTTTGTACACTGATACTAGATTCAGGATAAAAAGATTTAAAAAAAAAAACAAAACACTTAAGCATTACAACGAAAATTTATGAACCTATACAGACTAGCAATTCCTGAAATAAATTGGTGTGGAAAGCTGTCCAGAGAGAGATCAACTTATTGTAACCAAAAAAATTCTGGAATGATTAATTTTAATCATTTGTGCCATATACAACTTATTGGCTTATTAGTATTATTATTAGTATTAATAATGCTAATAATTTAGTATTATTAGTATTATTTACTAGATGGTCTTAGTCTTATAATTGAATTAAATAGGGTACGTGATAGTTTTTATTTGAAGGATAATATTAATTGTAGCTGTGATATTAATGTATCCAAAATTTTAGCTATATCTAATATACAGCCCACACTGCTTATTTTTTCAAACTACATTATTTTTTTTATTAGTTGTTTTGTGCAGACAGAAAAAGAAAATTGTTACATATATGACCTCTCTACTATGGTACTACTAATTTACTTAGTAAATTATCCTTAAAGAATTAAGAGTCTGGGAAGATAAACATCAAAATCTGGCTAGTGTCATGAAACCAACAACAATTCACTAAAATATTTCAGCATATTTTTCTAGAGAATACTAACAGTGATTTCAATAGAAAGAAAGACTATATATAACAAGAGAACAAATGCTAAATTCCTTATAACTTTGAATTGTTGCAAAATGTCCTGTCATTAATGAGTATATGCTACATTAGCTATTATTCAGATTCTTTTCTGCAAGAAAAATATAATGAACCTAGAGAGTATGAGTATACAAAATTATAAAAGAATTTAAAAACTCACCATATCAAGAATTCCTTTACAAAGGCACAGTAAGATGAGGGTCACTGCTTGGATAAGAAAAAAAAAAAAAGTGAGTTAGTACTTATTGATCCTCAAGCATATATACATTATCATTTTTATAATTTCTTAGATACAGATATTCCATACATATTATCTCACTATTTTTTCACCAAATTAAAAGATACATAGTTATCACATTTTATGTGGGAGTAAACTGAGTCTCAAAGAGAATTTATTACTACAACAAAGCTATCCAACAGACACATGAAAAAATGTTCCATGTCACTTGCCATCAGAGAAATACAAATCAAAACCATAGTGAGATACCACACTGCACCAGTTAGAATGGCTAAAATTAACAAGACAGGGAACAACAAATGTTGGCGAGGATGTGGAGAAAGGGGAACCCTCTTATGCTGCTGCTGGGAATGCAAGTTGTTACAGCCACTCTTGAAAACAGTGTGGAGGTTCTTTAAGAAGTTAAAAATAAAGCTACCTTATGACCAGCAATTGCACTACTGGGTATTTACCACAAAGGTACAGATGTAGTGAAAAGAAGGGGCACGTACATATACCCCAGTGCTCATGCCAGCAGTGTCCACAATAGCCAAACTGTGGAAGGAGCCAAGATGTCCTTTGACAGATGGATAAAAAAGATGTGATTCATATATACAATGGAATATTACTCAGCCATCAGAAAGGATAAAACCTACCATTTGCATCGACATGGATGGACTGAAGGGGATTATGTTAACTGAATTAAGTCAAGCAGAAAAGACAATTACCATATGGTTTCACTCATATGGGGAATATAAGGAATAGTGCAGAGGATCACAGGGGAGGGGAGGGAAAACGAATGGGAAGAAATCAGGGAGGGAGATAAACCATGGGAGACTCGACTCTGGGGAAAAAAACAGGGTTGCTGGAGGGGAAGTAGGAGGGGAATGGTGTAACTGGTTGATGGGCACTAAGGAGGGCACATGGTGTGATGAACTCTGGGTGTTATACACAACTAATGAATCGTTGAACATTATATAAAAAACTAATCATGTATTATATGTAGGCTAATCAAATTTAAATTTAAAAAATTGAAGAAGTAAAAAAATAAAAAATAAAAAATGAAACAAAGCTACCTAGCTATTAGTTGGCCAAGGTTTGTGTGTTCCTAACTGCTTTTTTCTCTGCATCCTCTACCATATAAAAGGATGAATGATGAGATCTGAGAAGCTTGAGAAAAATCACCATGAAACTAAGAAAAAGTTTGAATTGTTTAGTGAATAACCACATTATAGTGGCATCAAAGGCAGTAAATACTATAGTAGTAGTAGTACTGGTAATAGTAAAAATAATAAAGATGCAATGGTTGTGGTGGTGGTAATAAGAATAATAATAGTGCTGATTGCATCAACATATATTCAAATAAATAAAAATACAGTTTTAGTTCAGTATTAAGTTTAATTCAGATGGGGGATATTTTGACTATTTCACTGTAGTTTTATAAATTTAAAATGAACATTATACCCAGATAGTAATATAAATTTGAATATTAAATAATGAATATTATTATAGACTATTTCAAAGAAAAAATAATTAGGAACATTACTTCTGCTATAGTCTAAATTAATATAATAGCTTGTATTTACTTTTTTTTAATACATGAATTTCTATTAGCTTTCTTAATAAAGAAGAAAGAAACCTGGGAGAATTTCATTATCTGGGTACCATGTTCAAGTGAGCCACTGGTATTGAATGAAGAATGCATGGCCTTGTGTTTTCCGTTTTTATAATAGAGATATTATTTTTCTTTGATTAAACCTGAAGAAATGCTGAGTTCTAAAACAAATCTTTGGATATTAAATATTGTTTTGTCCTTAAAGAATTTGATTATAAGCCATTTTATTATATTTGGCCAGGAAATTGATCATTTTCACATTTCTTATACTTCATATTCAGTATGGATTTACATAAGGTTTTTTCTTTATTTTTGTTATAACAATCTCTAATATTTATTCACCAGAGCTATCATTGTCAAGGATATTAATCTTATTCAAGACAAATTTTAAGTGTTTTACTTTTTTTATGAAAACTGTTCATTAAGGAAATATACAAGCTTAGAAACCAGCTATCCACTGGACTGTAGGAATAAAATAGAATAATATCTCTGCTCTGGTGTGTTTGTAGAGGGGAGACTATAATTTTGTCCTTAAAGGCTATTACTAAATATATAGCATACATCATCAATTTTTATAACCTCATAGATTAATATCCCTCTTGCAAAAAAAAAAAAAAAAAGTACTCTGAATTTGGAGCGCCCAAACTTTTATCAACACAGCAAACGTGGTTTTAGTTCTACTAGTGGACTCCACAAATTGTTTAAACCAATGAGCACATCCCATTCACTCTGATATTAGGATTTGTCCAGAAACCCTCTCCTGACCTGCTGAATGCTGATGAAGCAACATTTGCAGGATGCTTCTGAAATCTACCTGAATAGATAGTTTCTGTCTTTAGTTGTGAGGTCTGAAATTGTTGCAGCCATTTAACTGGAATTGTGAATGACATCGGTGACTGAGAAGCAGTTTAAATAGAGTTATGGCAACAAAATCCTTGTCAAAGAAAAAAAGGAAGAAAGTAAAGATCTTTTCAGTTGTTTTCCCAAAATATCTAATATATTTTCAGTTAATACTTTTGGATTTTCCTTGTTTAACATATGTAAAAATAGTGAGTTGTGTCTTATTTATGTTCTTGACCCATATTGCATTGGTTATATAACTTTCAGACAAATGTTAATTTTCATGTTAAATGGGACATTTTTAGCTCATTTCTGAAATTGAAAGTAAATTCCTTTTCTGTTTCAGTACTCCTTAGTACATTAGTTTTTAAGATTGATGTTCGTTATCATATTAAAGAAGAATTCTGATGTCTTTTGTTAATACTGAAATTAATTCTGTCTAATTATCTTTCCAGCTTTCTAACTTCCCATAAGATTTTTTTCCTTTGATGTTTCATCTATTATTGTGAAAAAATACGTTAATAGATTAACTAATGTTAAGCTATCTTTCTCCTCATTCATTTACGCAACTAAAGAAACTAAAGTCCCTTGCTTCCTGGAGCTTACCCTGTAGTGGTGAAGAAGACATCTAAGTAAGCAGGAAATATGTCAGGTACTGATAATTCCTATGGAGAAAACCAAGGCGGAATAAGAGGAATGTAAAGAAAAATGTAGCTATTTTATTCAGGGTGACTAGAGCTATGAATAAAGGGAAGGAGTAAGAAATGTGGCTATAGGCTACAAGAACAATCAAGAAAGTGAAGCCAATTCAAATGTCCCATACAAGGAGCATGGTTGGCCTATTAGTGAAACAGCATTGAGAGCAGTTACTACAGCCCACATATCAAGGGAAAGAGGCGGGGGAACAAGTCCAAGAGACAGAATGGAGTAGTGGTCCAGATCCCATAGGTCCTTGCAGGCATTGGAGGATGTTTATTTTTATTCGACATAAGACAAGGAACTGTTGAACTGATGAATAACAATCTTACCAGAATAATTATTCTGACTACTGAACATGCTCCAGGAGGCAAAGAATGAATCATGAGGGCTAGTTAATAAAAAATAACGCAGGTGAGATATGGGAGTATGTCGGAACAGAGGGGTGGCTGAGAAGTTGTAAGAAATGGTCAGAATCCAGATGAATTTTGCAGGTAGAACTGACATCATCTATTGACAGATGCTAGATGTGAAAAAACGACAGTCAAGGTTGAAACCATCATTTTTTTTTTTATAGAACATAGTTTAATCTTACTTTGTAGACTTAGAAGTCATTTAAGACTATATGTCTAGTCATCATTTATGAACATTGGTTGTTTTATTAACATATAATGTAGTATTTGTTCAGGGGTACAGGTCTGTGGTTCATCAGTCCTACACAATTCACAGCACTCACCATAGCACATACCCTCCCAATGTCCATCACCTAGTCATCCCATCCCTCCCACCCCCCCCTCCAGCAACCCTCAGTTTCCTGAGATTAAGAGTGTCTTATGGTGAAACCATTTTTGCTTGAGTAATTTATAGAATGGAAACAAACCTACAAGGAAGGAGAAAAATTTGAAGGAGAAGCAGATATTGAGAGGAAAAAGGGCTTAGTTATAAACCTGATTAATTAAAGATGCCTGTTACAAAAAAAGAGTTGTCAATTAAACATTTACATATATGTTATAAATAAACCTCTAGAATAAACTCCTTTTGCTCATTGCATATGATTCTTTTACTTGGCGCCTTATCTAATGTAATGGTATTTAATTTAGAATGTCGAATTCTATATTCCTAAATACAGGAATTATTTTATCTGTATTGTATTGCTTAGTATATTATTTTGTTTCTTGTTTGTTATTTAGGGTATACCAAGGACCTGTGATAAATACAGTTCTAAATATGTACTAACCCAACATTAGAAGGTATTTGGAGTTTGATTGGGTATGGAAGTCTGCAGAGTGGTTGTTTTAGAAGGTTTACACAGGAGCCCAAGTTCCTTTAATGCTGGGGCTGCACAAGTCATTATTTTAGTCCTTATCAAACTTTATATCCAGATGAGGAAGGGAAAAGCAAATTGAGGAAGCCCATAGATAGTTTCATGGGCCAAGCCTGGAATTAGCACATATCACTTCTGCTCCCATTGCAATAGGCAGAACTCAAATGGCCACTCCTAACAGCAAGACAGTATGAGAAAATAGTTGATTATTTTAATGTTCCAAAGTAAAAGAAATGTTAGGCCACTCCCCTGGTTTCCATAGTAATGAAAACACTTTAAAAAATGAATAGACTTATGATCATTTGCTTTTGATTGGTTTCATATGCAATCAACCACATTCAAAGTTCTTTGCATTCCTTTCTTACACTCCAAAGTTGTGTTACATTCATTCCTCCCTTTGTAAAATGCAGCAGAGGCATGAAACTCTGGTTCATATTTTAAATAAAATATTGTGTTGGTTTGGACTTCTTAAGCTTATTAAGTTGAGTTTTCATTCTTACTCTTTCAATACAGCTCTGTATGTTTTCGTATGCTTGTCTTTGTCATTATTTTTAAGCACAGATCTTTTTCAGTTTACATTGGGGTTGAGTCCCAATAAGTCATCATAAATTGAAAATATCTAAGTCAAAAATGCATTTAAGACACCTAATCTACCAAATATCATAAATTAGCCTAACCTACCCCGAACATAATCTCTTCACATTGGCCTACAGTTGGGCAGAATTATCAAACACAAAACCCATTTTATAATAAAGGGTTGAATATCTCATGTAATTTATGTAATACTGTATTGAAAGTAGAAAACTGAATGGTTGTATGGGTACAGAGTGGTTGTAAATACATAGGTTGTTGACCCTCCTGATTACGTAGCTGACTGGAACCCAAGGCTTGCTGCCACTGCCCCGCATCATGAGAGAGTATCATACTGCATATTGCTAGCCTGGAAAAAGATCAAAATTCAAAATCCAAATTATAGTTTCTATCGAACGCAAATAGCTTTTGGACAATCATAACATCGAAGATCATAAGTTGAACCATTTTAAGTTGGAGACTCTCTGTAATCTGCAATTGTACCTTTGAGATTCTCTTTGATCTGAGCTATTTCAGATATTGATGTTATATATATATACATATATACACACATGAATTGATACACATTTATACATATATACAGTTTATTACCAGTATTTTCTGTTTTGTTTTGATCATTTAAAATTGTGTTATTATCCAGCTTTATCACAGTGTCAGAAACTGTGATATATCATTTCGGCAATTGAATTGGTATGACCCATTTTTGAAAATGTTTTGTGGCTTCTGAAAAAAATGTTTCTTCTAGGTGTGTAGCTCACCAAATTTAATAGATATATTAAATGGCCTTTAGTAATTATATAATTTAAATTCTCTGTACTCTTTTTTTAATCTGTCAAGAATTGATAAATTGCGGACTAGAGTTCTCCATTACACTTGTTTTGATTAAACTTTCTATTATCTGTTTTGCCCTAATGCTTTATAATTTGTTACATCTCTCATGCATGTTTTTCTTTATTAAACTTGTAAGGCACCTCATTTTATTTATTTTTTCTTAAATTATTCTTTATTCAATATTAAGCATTAATACTGAGTTACTTAAGGGAATTTTTTTTTAAAGATTTGTTGGGGCACCTGGGTTGCTCAGTGGGTTAACCATCCAACTCTAGTATACAGCGTAGGTCATGATATTAGGGTCCTGGGATGGAGTCCCACATCAGGCTCTGTGCTCAGCTTGGATTCTGCTTGTCCTCTTTCTGCTCCTTCCCTGCTTCCTTTCTCTGTCTCTCCCAAATAAATAAATTAAAAAATATTTTTCAAAAGATTTGTTTAGGGGCACCTAGGTGGCTCAGTCAGTTAAGTGTCTGCCTTCTGCTGGGGGTCATGATCCCAGGGTCTTGGGATCCAAGCCCCACGTCAGGTTCCTTGCTCAGTGGGGATCCTGCTTCTCCCTCTCCCTCTGTCTGCCACTCCCTCTGCCTGTGCCTTCTCTCTCTGTGTCAAATGAATAAATAAAAATCTTTATAAGAATATAAAAAAATTAAAAAAAGATCTGTTTAAGGTTCTTTTTTTTAAGATTTTATTTATTTATTTGACAGAGATCACAAGTAAGCAGAGAGGCAGGCAGAGAGAGAGTAGGAAGCAGGCTCCCTGCTGAGCAGAGAGCCTGATGCGGGGCTCGATCCCAGGACCCTGGGATCATGACCTGAGCCAAAGGCAGAGGCTTAACCCACTGAGCCACCCAGGCACCCCAAGGTTCATTTTTAAACATATTATTCCACTTTGTCTCTAAGTGCCATATACTTATTTTACTTTGCAATCTGATTTGGAAATCTTTGTCTTTTCATAGGTAATTTTACCTGATTCCTATATAGTCATAACTATTAGATTTACTCTTCTGTCTTATTTAAAAGTTCCTATTTTTAGTTTTATTTTCTAATGTTTTTATTTCCAACTATTATTTTACAGAATTTATTCTCTTTGAATGAATGACTAAATAATTTTTCCAGTTTCCAATAGAAGTTTTGAGACACATATTCCACTTCTTTTCAAATCTGTGCAACTGTCATTCATCCCCTTTATTTTGAACTATTACTATTATTATTATTTTAATTTAACGTTAATTTTTCTGTCCCTATGAAGTCTTTCCTATGTCAAGATTCTAGTTCATCACTTGAAATGTAGTGTAAATCTCTTGTTGTAATGTCCTTTCCGATCATATTTTCAAAAACAGCTATTGTCTAAAATGCCTTCTTATCCCTTGGAATAATTCTGTTCCATAGGAAAAAAATCTGTTCTTCCACTGGGTAGTCCCTTTATTGTTCCATGTCTAGTAATTTTACTTTGTTTGCTTATTCTTTTCTGTCCTTTATCTTTATCCTTGTTTATTATTAAGCAATCTCATCTATTGAGCTGTTCCATAACACATTATATGGGTTTAGAAAAAGTGAGAATGCTTACTTCATTGGTTGAACCCCATCAATTCATAGATGCAGCAATGTAAGAATGAATGAGACCCAAAAGCACTATAAACTATAAACAGGGAGCCTTTGCTTTTTGCCCTAAAATTCTTCCCTGGGTAAGATGTGACAACCTAGAACTACCACAGACAAAGTGTTGTTTATCCTTCGATAGGAGCAGTTGTCTATTATATCTAGTCTACGTAAGAGTCATCCTGTTTGGTATGGTCTCCAATATCTGATGTGTGTTCTAGAGATGCCGATGAGATTCAGATTTGTCCTCCAATATCTTGTTCCCACAACGCTTCTCATACACTCATACCCAGCCTTCATTCTTCCAAGTAAGGCAGTTTATGAGTTTTAGTTAGAATTCAGTCCACATTCCCAGTAAGAACAATTGTCATATACAAACAGGGAGTTGGGGGCAGGAGGTGGTGTTAAGTCCGTTTGTCATTCTGGTACATCTGTACTCCCTTTTGTAGAAATCTCTTCAAGTATATAAAATATGGACATCATCTTTTCCCAGTTTTTAGAGAGAATACAAATTTTTCCAAAAACTTAAAAAAAAAAAAAAGGTCCCAGGGATAATGTTGTCATGTTTAAAGGGAATTTTCGTTTGGTATTATGTCTTCTCCATATCTGGTAAAAACATGACACTAAAGGGAATATTCCAAATTTGCTATATGACCCTGTCTCTATGCCAGACAGAAACCGTAAGTCTTCCAAAAATTCCATCCTGCTGCCTAAAGTAACCACTTCCAGCTTTCTGAATAGTGTATCTGCTATAAGACCACGAAGGTCTTATTTTCAAAAAGTAGTGAATAAAGTAATACACAGCCCAGATTTTATGAGCCACATCTGTTCCACTGGCCCTTAGAACTCCTCCTACATATTAGGATTGTTTTGTTTGCTTATAAAGAATAATAATTTCTGTATTTCTTAATGATTATGTTGCTTCCTGAGATAAGAAATTACTTTTAAAAACTCATTATACTTCACACTTATTACTTTTATTTCTATCAAAATTTCTAGAATGTGAAATATACTTTTCATTAAATTATAGTGTTGCTGTAGCTTTTCCATTATTCTGTATCTTCTTGATCTTTTCTGCCCTTAGCACAGCACTTGAAATTTTAGCAGTGAAAATACTAGTGAATAATCACTATTGATATTTTCTATTTCATGGTTGAATTTAGGTTTACATCATAGACTATTGAGATGTAGAAAATACAAATCTGTTTTTGAGAACAGGAGATACATAATAATACAGTGAGATTACATGTAATTCAGAGGTTATATTTTTAAATCAGCTCATAATGCAACGAATGTATAGTCAAAATGATTCTTGAATAATTCTTTAATGACTATTAGATCTCTGAGATCTGGAAAAAGGCTTACACTCAGTTTCTTTTGGGTCATTTTACTGTGGCTCTGGCCTTTCTATCTGTGGGGTTACAGAAAATAAGTTTGGGAGGAATTCAAAGTGGAATTTAAGGATAATAATAGCCTTTTCTTTCATTTTATCTCCCTTCATTATTGTATCAAATAAGTAAAATACACCTATGGAGGGACTTTAGCTCAACTATCCTTCCTCTGCATTTTTTTAATTTCAAGTTTTTATTCAAATTCTAGTTAGTTAATATGTAGGGTAATATTGGTTTCAGGAGAAGAATTTAGTGATTCATCACTTACAACACCCCGTGCCTCCTTTAATACCCATCACCCATTCAGCCCATCCCACACCCACCTCCCTCCATCAACCCTCAGTTTGTTCTCTATAGGTAAGAAGTCTGTTGTGGTTTGATTCCCTTTCTTTTTTCTCTGCATCCCCTATGTTCAACTGTCTTGTTTCTTAAATTCCACATATGAGTGAAATCATATGGTATTTGTCTTCCTCTGACTGAATTATTTCACTTAGCATCCACCCATGTTCTTGTAAATGGCTAGATTTCATTCTTTTTTATGGCTGAGTAGTATTCCATTGTGTATAGATACCATGACTTCTTTATCTGTCTTTATCTGAACATTGGGGTTCATGTGCCACTTCAAACCAGTATTTTTGCACCTTTTGCATAAATACCTAATAGTGCAATTTTGGGGTCATAGGGTCTTTCTATTTTTAACTCTCTGAGGAACCCTCTTATTGTTAACTTTTTGACGAACCTTCATACTGTTTTCCAGAGTAACTGCACCAGTTTGCATTCCCACCAACAGTGCAAGGTCCCCTTTCTCTGCATCCTTGCCAACATCTGTTTTCTCCTGTTGTTAATTTTAGCCATTCTGACAGGTGCGAGGTGATATCTCATTGTAGTTTTGATTTGTATTTCCCTGAAGATGAGTGATGTTGAGCATCTTTTCATGGGTCTATTAACCATCTCTATGTCTTCTTTGGGAAAATAACTGTTCATGTCTTTTGCTCATTTCTTGATTATTTGTTTTTTGGGTGTTTGATAAGTTCTTTATAGGCTTGGGGTACTAACCCTTCCTCTGCATTTTTAAATAAACTGATCAAGATATTTCAAGAATTTCTTACATGGCTCAAATATTTAATAAATAACAAAGAGAATATAATTTAACAAATAGGGCCCATATTTTGACTTTAGTATGTATAAAGTATGAGGGCCCATACTTTGCCTTTATTTGGCACATATAATGAACTTAGCATAGAGAGATGTTGTCATTGAGTATATATAGAATGAATGACATAAGAATATCACAATACTGACTTATTTAGATATAACTAACAGCAGTGAGATCTTACTGAGCATGTTTTTCCAAAATATATTTTCATAAAGCTATCAAATCATTATGAATTTCACTTTCCTCATGCAGTGAGCTTAAAATAGGTAAGAAATAAAATGTATTTTTGTTGACACAAGATATACAACTTTTAATGCTATATTATGTCTGGTTTTATCTGAAAATTTCACAGATAGTCACCATGTTTCCCTCATGACAAAGGGATATATGACAAATATAGTCTAATTGAAATCATTGTTTAATTCCTTTTTGAACATTTTAAGATCATGTCAAGGTATTTTGCCATTGATTCAGGTACTTTAAGACATCAGTGCTAGAAAATCAGGGTTTTCTCATTATTGAATATTATCAAAATTCAATTACATACAACAGTATTTAGAGAGCGCTAAGGACAATAGATACCATATGTTATTGTATATATCTTTTCAGAATGGGATTACCTATGTCCTGCTCAGGATTGAAGCATTGGGTGACCAATTACTTTTTAAATAATTGGACATATATTAACTGTTCTAATGTTACAACTACAATGAGGAAAACTATTTGCCAATAAGAGTACTATCATTTTGTGCAAATTTGCACACACACACACACACACACACACACACACTCTAAAGGAACTTTCAAGTATTTTCCCCTTTATTGTTTTGATTATTCCCCTTTTATACACTTTATAGCATCTCCTAGCAGATTAATTGCAAGCTTAATGGAACCACTTCCATCTGACTAGATAATCTTGCAGTGTTTGTGTTTCTGTAGTATATTGTTTACTTTCTTAATTTATGTAATTAACTCAGATGAAATGCTTACACGTTGCTTTAGAGTTGTTATGGATTAATTACTTATTTAATTAGTTATAACTCAAGTAAGACAAAAAAGTGCTGCATAAATTTTAACACTTCAATTATAATAATTTCTTGCACAGCTGTAATTGGAATAAAAGGCATAAGAAAAATGTAAAGGTGCCACATAAAAATTATAGAAGATAGAAATAATAACAATGACAAAAGTTTAAGAAACTTCCCATTTTAGTTAGGATGTTGAAAGAAAAAAAATGGCAAAAACAAAAAGAAAATGATGATGTTCCTGTAAGTTCCTGATTAAATCCCTGAATTTTTCATTATTTTGCATGAAAAAACAGTAAAATGTGTATTTTTGCTAATAAAAAAAACATTCATTTAAAAAATAAATGCATTTAATTAAGTCTTCACAATTTATAACTTTAAACTTGAGTGTTCAAATTATTACAACAATTATATTTCCTTTTGGGAAACACATATTGATTTTCTAATAACTGTGAACAATGACATGGTATCAGCATTTTATAATTATAATAGCAACTCTAGCTTTAAAACTGTAGCTATTTTGCCAATTTTTAAATTGTTTCTGAGCAATTTCAATAAAACTAAGCAACAAAGAATTTAAAAAGGACATATTTATATTAGTGTCTTGCATGCCCCAATGCATTATTCATTTGTTTTTAAACATGATGTTAAAATCACAATTGTAAGATATTATGAAAATTAATTATTCGTATAACCCTTGAGGGGAATTCTGTTCCAAAGTTATAGATGACTCCATTCATTAAATAGGATCAATTGTTCATATATACAAAGGTTAAAATGTGACCTACTTTTAATAAATAGTTTCATTTTGTTATAAATATGTAATTGATTATCCCTTACCTGCTTCTTTTTCTATTAAGATAACATATGTGTATTCTTTCTATTTTTTTAAGATTTATGTATTTATTTTAGAGAGCAAGGTGGGGAAGGGCAGAGGGAGAGGGAGAGAAAATCTTAAGCAACTCCTTGAGCATGGAGGCTGACATGGGGCTCAATCTCACCACCCTGAGATCATGACCTGAGCCAAAACCAAGAGATGATTAACCAACTATACCACCCAGGTACCGTAAAGACAACATATATTTAGTTAATAGTCTGAGTCGGTGAAGTAGGGCTTGTACTGATTATTTGCATGATAAAATGTAAAACACACTCAAAATCCTTGTGCATTTAAATTATTTTGAGCAGTCAGAATCAGTAGATACAGACAGATAGAAATAATATTATTATAGTGATATTATTCAAATGACATTGCTTTTTTGGTATTTCCATAGAACATAATTTTCCCATCCTAACACATTATTACAGGAATGCTTAATGAAAATGATCCATGGACTCTGTGCCTACTCTGGTGTCACCTTCCCAGACTTTCTCATCTATTATATTCTAGTCTCCTTCCTTGCAGGATCTCTAACAAGATGACAGGCCATTGGCAACTTCTCAGAAATCATGTCTATGCAAACATGACTTTGAAAGCCCTTAAAGATCTATGCATTTTCCTCGGCACAGCTACGTTAGGAAATGGCACTAGAACTCTTTGGGAAGTAACTGGGAAAATATTGACCGTACATACTGGTGATAGCTTTGCAGCTTTTTCTTTATTCAATAGGTTCTACTTACCTGAACTTGTTAGATCTAGACACTGGTGAAGAATTACAGACTTCCATTTTGATAGCTGTCCCCTGTTGCCAGTTTATATAATTCAAAATCACTCTAGACAGCTCTTTGTCTCTCTTACCACTAGGATCATTATGACTGATCTACAATCACCATAGATTCCTATAGTTCAAGGCACTTCGATTGCCATTCTGACAATGATGTCCATTAAAGTGACAAAGTCCACCTTATCTTTGATAGATAAGTAGTACCATATGATCATTGCCATTCTGATATCCTACTATTCCCATTGGTACTAGGGAAAAATATTCTTAACCCTGGGTTTTAGAAACCAGACATCTTGAGCTACTCAATGATGCTTGATTCTCATCGCCTACACTTTCCTTATTATTACGATGAGAGAGTTTTCTTTAGGCCTTTTGGGGAGCATAGTCAAGAGTAGTTTTCCAATTTCATATAATAAACCCTGTCTAACTTGTATACATATGTGTCATGCTGCCACTATACTATATCCCTATCTATCCTTTGCTTTTTTAATAAATGGGATGCTATTGTTGAAAGGCTTGATACTGCTTCACCTACCATCAGCAGTGGGGTCCACATTACTGCCTGGCTGGTGAGTAATTCTGTTTCAGAATCCCATTCTGAGGGTCGTTTTCTACAGTCAGTTGCAGTACAATAACTCTTAGCCTGAATTTTCATCTTTCCACACACTACCATTGAAAAGCAAGCGTTTGTGGGCCATTAACTTAAGAATTGATCCAAAGGAACAGGACAGAAGAACTAGAAAGAACAAGACAGAGGAGGAAAATCCAATACAAAGGTGCATTATTAAGTTTGTTGTCACACTAGGTAACCAGGGTTGTTTCACAGGGACCTTCCGATGAGCCAAATAGAATGCAAGCTGAAAAGACAGTCAAAAATTGCGTTTTTCTTTCTGTTTTTATGCCCCAGAGACAGACAAACTGTTTAAATACTCCCTGATGTTGTTTGTAGAATATCCTGTATTTCTATTCTGCTTGATAAAGAGACTCCACTGTGGTCATAATACACAATTTTATGATGGTTGCCCCAAGCAGTGCCATCAGTCTTGAGTTTCAAGTGCTGACAGAACTTGAACATTCCACTCTGGAGCCACAGTGAAACCCGATTATCTCAGCCAACTTCATTAGTTAATGGTGCCCGATGTACAGCATAGCACAAATTTTTAGTAATGATTAAAGTAAGATTATGATATATAGAGCCTCTGAGTTCTCAATAATATACCTTTAATATTACTTTGATAAATAAGCTTACTTTTCTTACAGTAATAGAAAATATAAATTGATTTCATAATGGTTTAATTGAAACTGTTTCCATGATATATTTTAGAAATTAAAATTTCAATCTTCTGACACTCAGTTGCCTCGATGATATTTATCCATTGGAATGTGTTCCCCAAAACACTGGTAGCAGTAATTTATGATAGTTAAATCACAATAACTATTTATATCCACGAGTCTGTAAGTCATTGCTAATATTATTCCTTGAAAGATTTCTCTGTTTTAGAATCAGAAAGAATTAGCTTTCTTCTAATTTACCACCTCGTTCAAGTTGTTCAATTCAAGTGACAGATACAATGTTTTCTCATAAGACAACCCACTGTATTGTTGGACAATTCCAGTTGAAAATTTTTCCTAAATTTATTAAATCAGTGTTTATACAGTTTTCTTAATGAGGACTAATGTGAAAACTGTAACCTACAGTAATCCAAAATGTCTCTTCTGTCTCCAATTTAAAAGCTGAGGCAAAACTGAATGACAACTTTTAATTCCTCAATTTCCTTCCCAACCAACATTTAATCTATTCTCCAATTCATTGGGTATACCTCCAAAGATTTTTTTTAAATCCTAAGATGACCACTTTTCAGGAAGTTCGCAGCTTCTTAGTCTATGACAGCATCTTCTTTTGTCTGTGCTAGTTAGGGTAGCAGCTTCTAAAAAATCTCCTTGCTTATTTTATTGCCCATACTCCACCATCCACAGAGAAGCCAGAGGGCCCTTTAATGTGTAATTCAGATTATGTTTGTCTTCTAACCCCTATACTTGCTTCCCACTCCAAATAAAGTGAAATGCTATCTCCTCTTCACCCCTGTGTGACTGGATCTCTGGCTACCAATTCAATCTCATGACCTGCTATTCTTCTGCTATGCTCTGGTCTCAAGATCCTTCTTGCTCTTCCTTTGACATGTTAAACATATTCCTTTCTCAGAGATGTTCTCATTGCTTGGAATATTATTTCCCAGCTCTTCATATGGCTACTGTTATGGACTGAAGTGTGCCCTTCTGAAATTCCTATGTTGAAGCTCTCATCCTAGTACCACAGAAGGTGACTGTATTTGGAAATCAGGCCCTTAAAGGGATAATTACAGTTATATTAGACCATTGGGATAGGCTGTCTCCATTATAACTGGTGTCCTTTTAAGAAAAGAAAATTTGGCACGAACGCATATGGAAGGAAGACCATGATAGCCATCCACAAGCCAAAAAGAGAGGCCTCAGAAGAAACCAACCCTGCCCACACCTTAATCTTGGACTTCAAGCTTCTAGAATAGTGAGGAAATACAATTCTGTTGTTTAAGCCATCCAGTCTTGGGTACTTTATTATGGCAGACCCTAGGAAACTAATATAGTATCTTCTCATTATTTTAGTGTTATCCAAAAGATTACCTCCTCTGAAAGGTCTGCTTTAAGTACAGTATCAATGTAACCATACGCCCTAGGCTCCCATTTTCTCATTAACCTGTTGTCTTTGATAATATAAATTGCTACATTACTTTTTTTTTCCATTGTTAATGTGTTTATTTAATGAATCACTCTAAGATCCTTGAGGATAAATTTTGGCTGTCATGTCCACACAGTAGGTACTTGGTCAATAATTACTGAATAAATGTCACATTAGAAAACCTTTGCTCTATCCTTTCATCATATCACTTAATTATGTCTTCATTCTCTCAGTAAACATCCTTAATTTCTTTAATTTTCCTTCTAATGTCATTCTATCCTGAAATTTTGACATCTCGTTTACATTCCCTTTTGAAATAATAGACTTCATATAAATTATTCTAAAGTGACTTTGATCATCATTGAGAATATCAGGACTATTATCTATAGTGACCTGAATTAATTAATACTAGCCAGAGTTTTATTTACATTTTTTTAAAACAAGTGTTTATGCTTTTTATAATCAATTGAAATTTTGGCATTTTATTTCCACATAAACTAAAAAAATAAATTTCTTCTAGTCTACTTTACTTTTGTTTTTAAAAAAAATATGTAAATGCAAGTTATATTTGTCTCATTAAAGCAAACTAGTTTTACCCCAAATTTGAAGTATTTGACCTGATTAATGGTTGTTTTTGAAAATATGCTATTTCTACTTTTCCCACTCCTGAATCACTTTATTTTTCTTAAGATTTTATTTATTTATTTGAAACACAGAAAGAGAAATCACAAGTAGGCAGAGAGGCAGGCAGAGAGAGAGGGGGAAGCAGGCTCTCCGTTGAGCAGAGAACCCAATGCGGGACTCGATCCCAGGACCCTCAGATCATGACCTGAGCTGAAGGCAGAGGCTTAACCCACTGAACCACCCAGGTGCCCCTGAATCACTTTATTCTTAATCTATGGCAGCTCTTCCTTATTCATTAAATATGGTTCTTTCTATGTTGGCATTCTCAGCCTTCTCTCTTCACTTATATTTTTTGGATAAATTTATTAACTAGCTTGTTTTCAAATGTCTTTGAAATTTGGCAGATCCATGCTAAATTTATATCTTACTTTCCTTTGTCTACTGGTACTACAAAATGTTACTGAATGTCACCTATTCCCCAAATCTTTAAGATTGTTTCCATGGACATTTCTGATTTTTTCTGGTTGTATCATTTTCTCCATAAAACAGGAGTGTTAGAGAACAGTAAAATGGATGAATTCTGGGAGGTTTTCAGCTATCTCCTGGAGTGGGTTCACAGATGATTTATAAACTCTGCTTATTCCCAACTACCTTCATCAATCTTACTAGCTTTCTTGTCACCAAATATCACAATATTTCCTTAGGGTAGATAATAAACATCATAACTTCTACTAGTGTCTTTGAAACCATGATAAAGGAAGGGGAAGACAGAAGTGGGTGGGAAGGAGAAAGAAGTGGAAAAGTAGGTCATTAGGGTCAGAGAGATAGGTGCTGTAATCTTAGCTTTGTCTAACAACAGTTCTTTTGCCTTCGGCACCTAAAAGAACCAAACTGAAACCATTTCTATATTTCTAATATGGCATAAATAAAATAACCATGAAAATTACAAATAGTATACTTGAAGTATTTAATGTAACGTCTAAAAATAATGAATGTCTGATACACAATCATTTCATTTTGAATAAAATCAAAGGGACTCGTATTAGACAGGTCATATGATGCTCTTGTTATAACTGCACTTTCTTATAAACCTCATGTTGCATGGAATTATCAAATGTCTCTGTTGAAAAGTTTACACATTTTGTTGATCATGCTCTATAGCACATGGCCTCTCCACCTTAGCCATAGTAAGAATTGATACCCATAACTGACCCACTGATCTGTGAGTTATATCAGAATCCAACAGGTGTACTTTATAGTAAGTCCCCATGACCCATCCAGCTCTTCTTTTGATTTTGAAAACAAGGCAGACTAAAACAAAAGGAAACTATCTAAGAGGCCAGAAAAAGGGGAAGACACAGTAGGAAGTATTACTGAAAACAAAAATAAATAAAAATGAGGAGACTAAACCCATAAAAAGAGTAGAAGACATAATTAGGAGAGTTCCCCAGCTATTAAAAAAAAAAAAGTATCAGACTCAAAGGAAGAACAGGCAGGCACAGAGCAGAAGAGCAGATAGTGAGAATCTAATTCGCACACTTAGCATCCCACTAGTATGTTCGAAAGTTGACAGCATGCTTGGACTACTACAGTTCCTGTTGTATTTTGAATGGTGAAGGAGTGATATTTCATTTTCTCATGAGATTCAGTGATGAGTCTGCTGAAGCTTTTCATACCTCTATTACTTCCTTGGGTTTTGTTTTGTTTTGCTTTTTGGGGTTTTTGTTTGTTTGTTTGTTTGTTTTTTAAACATCTGAACTAATATATATGCATTTCTGTTTCTTGTGGTGATCGTGGATAGATCTTAATGAAAAGAGGACAGTTAGAAAACAACTAGTTTATGTTTCTTAAGTTTACTGTTGAACAGTTGCTTCATCTCTGTTCACCCAATTATTTGGATACCAGACCAAGTTAAACTCAGTTTCCTCTCTAGTTCAGTACTTTTCCTGCTGTATCCTTTTGCTTTCTTTACCTCTTCACAGTACTCAGAGCCTCCAAATCGAAGTAAAACTTCCATTGCTCTCTTGGATTTCATGCTGTGCCCTTAGTTTTAGTTTTTATTTCCCTTTTCCAGTTTTATATTTTTTATTAGAGATTTATTCATTTATTTGAGAGAAAGAGATAAAGAGCATGCCAGGTGGAGAGGGCCAGAGGGAGAATCTCAAGCAGAATCCCCTCTATGTGCAGAGTCCAACACAGGATTTGATCTCACGACCCTGAGATCATGACCTGAGCTGATGTCAAGAGCCAGCCATTTAGCAAACTGAGCCATCTAGACACCCTCCACTTTATATTTTTGTTCTGCAATATTTCTTCCATCTTATCTAAAGAGTTTCCATTCTCTAGTATAAATTTTTGCATGAAAAAAATACTACACATCTCCTCTAGCCAAAAGAACAACTTGCTCTTGAGTACTTGTGACTAAAAATCAACTCAGGCAGCAAAGCAAATATTACGAAATAGCCAGATTTGTGGCACTATTACTTCTATGCCAATATTGCTTAAGTCACTTTAGAATAATTATCTTTAAGAATTCTTTCCTGAATTTTCTTCTGAAAACTCATAGCTTTATTTCATCATGTTTGTGAATCTAAATTAAAATTTAAATAATAGTTTATTTTCCTTCATGATACCTAATTAGAAGGTAAAGACTAGGTAAAAAGAAGGTAAAGGTTAGCAGCCAATCAAGGCTATACATTTCCCATACCTTTGGAAACTACCATTAGTTAGGAACTAGGAAACTACCTAGTTCCACTAGGGTCAGAATCTTACTTTAGTTTCAACCTCACCCTATTCAATAATATTTTTTCTTATACTCCTAGATGACTATAAAACATAATGTAATGCATTTCTATTGGCTCCCTATTTCCTCCCAAATACCTCTGCATTTGAAACTCCTTCATAACCATTTCTGTTCTTACTTTTCTCCTTATGTCCCACCATGTGATGCTCCCCAACACATGCAAGGACTGATTGCTTTATTGTCACTCACAGATGCCATGTTCCTTCCTTTCTCACACCATGATCCATTCTGTTTCCTCTTATTTGGGGACACCCATCTAGTCATGAGTTCTTTTATGGCTACTACAGCCTACAAACATTTTCCTAGTCTCAAACTTTTGTTGCTTTTATCATCTTAATGACCCAGCTTAACCCTTAATTGTTTTTTATTTCATGTATATTATTTGCTGCAAATAAATAGTACATAGCAGAAACCATGTAATAAAAGAAAATTTTTTTATTGCCTTCAGTAGTTAGCACAGTAGGAATTTAATTAATAGATGTTAAATGTTGAGTTTAATTAATAGGTGTTAAATAAATACCTTGGCTAACCAACCAATTATAGTCTTCCCTTCAAACGTGCATGAGGAGGAAGATAGTGCTCTCTCTGTCACTGCTGATCTTTCCCAAGATGTTCATGGCATTTTCAACTATTTCTTTAGAAAGATAGCCTCTGCAAGGACATTCAGTACATCTATAGAATTAAATGTAACAACAGCAACAATAAATGCTGGAAGTTAGGAAGGAAGAGGAAAGAGAAAGGATTACATACCCCCACTTAGGGCATATTGAAATGTCATTTATCCTTTCCAGGTGATCGAGATTTTAGCTAGAGAACTAAATGTTGCCATAATCCCAAAGCTCACTTGAATATTACCCCTGATTATGAGATTTTCCATGCATGAATAATCTGTAGATGATATGCACAGCAGTCTTCATTTCTTCCATTGTATTTAGAGAATATTTACCTATTGTACGCTTAAAAGTGTGATTTCCATAGTATAGAATTCACAGTATATACATGTGCATGTATATTTGATATTTTGTGTCAGTGGCATTTTCCAATGGTTGTATTTTTCAAATAATTGCATTATTAAAATGACTGGTAATATACTTTCAGCCCCAGGTGGCTCTCTTTCCCATTCAGAAGTGATTACAGAAAGACTGAAAAGATATTTTTCATTCCGTTTGTGGTTGTCTTTTATTAAACTTGGTTAATATAACATGCTTCTGTGATTTTAGGTTTTTAAAATAAGTGCGGCCCCCTTGGAAGTGTTTGCGCATAAATGTGGGCGAAAAACATGTAGCCACTCTAGTTAAGCTTTCAAGAAGTGCTTTTAGAAAATGTTTAAAATTGAGGCTTAGGTTATAGACTTTCCTTAATGTGTATGTGTAACTCCCACTAATCTTAAAGGGAATTAAATACATACATATAAGGAAGAGAAATCTTCAGTTCTTTTGTTTTAAAGAATTTCTAAAATCCCTTTTCTAAAATAATTAAACAGAAAATTGTTAGAAGTATTTGTCACCTTTGTGAAAAATCTAGCAATGAATTCCAACTTTATAAACTTTAAATGTAAAGAGCCAAATTCTTGTTCTATAGTCTTGTGTTACATATACAAACTAACACTGAATCATTTTGCAAATCCATGAGGAGAGTGAGGTTTGAATTTATTTGCAGAGCCACAATAACAACCTTTCTTATATGATTATAGAATCCAGACAAATGTTTCATAGACTATAAAAATTTCTATTTCATTTTTCTTCAGTCCTAATGCCATTAACTTCTGGTTAGTTTACTGATACATTTATACTTTTATTACCTGTGTAATAAACTTTCTTATGCAAAGTGGCAATATTACTGCTTTTCAAATATAAATAGAGAAAATTAGTCTCCCTAAAATGTCAGAAACTTTTTATGGTTTAAAAACTATAACAGTTTTAAGAAGCCTGGATGGCTCAGTCAGTTAAGCATCCGACTCTTGATTTCGAAGCAGCTCATGATCTCAGGGTCATATGATTGAGCCCCAGGTCAGGCTATATGCTCAGCAAGGAGTCTGCTTGAGATTCTCTCTCTCTTTGCTCCCCCCTCCCACTGATGCACACTCTCTCTCTCTTTCTAAAATAAATAAATCTTTGAAAAGAAAGTGTAACAGTTACTTTGAAGTTTAATCACATTTATAGAATAAATTAGTATTTCTTAAAGCAAAGTGTCCTGTTTATATTTTAAAATGAAGTAAAAATGCATTTGAAAGCCATCAGAAATAAATTTCTTTATCATCTTTAAACTTTAAAGAGGATGTGGACTTAGAAAAGAACAATAGTCTCAATATAGAAAGGCTGCATATCTCAAATTCATAGTAGACCAGTATAACCCTTACCCTCCTCAACTGGGTCCTATAAGTACTATAGACAAGGGTTTGATTTTAAGGTTCCTTTAGACTTTTCAAATTTTTCATAAGCATACTTTTTCCTATAAAAGAACATAGTTATAAAATATATAATTTTTGGATATAAGCTTTATTAAAACTGAGGAAATAGACTATAAGGTTTAGGGCTTATGTTGTAAAACATGTTATTTGTTGGAATTTCTCTTAATGTTTAATGTCCTAAAAGATGGAATTAATTAACTTTAAAAATACTTAATATGTGTTAAGAAGACTGGGTTTTCTCAATCAAATGTAGTTATAATTGAAGAGTTGAAGCGGCATCAATATTACACTTTAATTTTCTCTTTTAAAAGAGATTTCCCGGGGCACCTGGGTGGCTCAGTGGGTTAAAGCCTCTGCCTTCGGCTCAGTTCATGATCCCAGGGTCATGGGATCGAGCCCCGCATCGGACTCTCTGTTCAGCAGGGAGCCTGCTTCCTCCTCTCTCTCTCTGCCTGCCTCTCTGCCTACTTGTAATCTCCGTCTGTCAAATAAAATAAATAAAATCTTAAAAAAAAATTAAATTAAAAAATAAATAAATAAATAAAAGAGATTTCCCAGAATTGCACCTTAAGAGTCATTGCTAATATCAATTTCAACTCCTTGACCATATATATGTTGCACTTATTTTCATATTAGTGCAATTATAATGCATATGCTTACTTCAAGTACTTTAATTGCTTCCTGATATTTAGATATCCAACTCCCTACATTTTGTCTAAAAGACCTTACTTGATCTACCTCCACTGTCGGGTGGCACACCCTTCCCTTGCTCTCTATCATACTGTTACTCTGACCTTCTTCCTGTCCCCCGAGTTCCTAAAATTATCACTGCTACTGGGCTTTGGCCCATGACTCTTCTTCTGTCTGGCATAGTCTCTCCAGTCCATCATCTAGCTACTTCCTATTCATTCTCAGTTTAACATTCATCCTACAAACACCTTGTCTGCTCCAAGGTTGACTTAGATCCTCATGCAACACTGCTCTGAGCACTCCATTGCTTTACCTAGTACTGCTCAGTACTATTGTAATTACCACGTAGAGTGACTACTTGTTTCTTATACATATCCTGCTAAGAAATGAAGACTGAAAGGTCCGTAAATTCAAGGATATTATAACTTTGCCCACTGCGTTTTTCCTTGTTTGCAATAACTAGCCACAAATTACACATATAGTAAATATTTGCTGAAATAAAAGAATAAATGAATATAATTTGCCTTATGCTTTGTTCTAATTAAATTATGCCACAAACATTTTTCATTATTTCTAAATAGTTTTTATCATCACTTTAAAGTGGATGGAAAACAATGAGGATAATGATGATGATGATAATACTGATGTGTCATTATTTACAGTCTATCTGCTTTATAATAGATAATTCAGGTTAATTAAATTTTTCAAACTAATGAATATCATTGATATAAATATCTTCATGTATGTTGCTGTCTTGTTCAAGGAAATTTCTCAGAAATAATAGCTAGTATAAGAGTATGATTATTTTTATATTGCCACATTGTCACAAATTGCTTTGTGAAAAGAGTATGTTAATTTGCAATACCTGTCTCTCTAAATACCACAAATGGTGGTGGGGGTCAGGAGGTGCCTGTGTGGCTAAGTTGGTTAAGTGGCTACCTTGCTGCCTTTGGCTCAGGTCATGATCCCAGACTCCTGGGATCAAGCCCTGAGTTGGGGGGGGGTCCCTTCTCTGCAGGGAGTCTGCTTCTTACTCTCTCTCTGCCTGTCCCCTTCCCTCCCTCCCAACCCCTATCCCCCCTCATGTGCTCACTCTCTCAAATAAATATATAAATTTTTTAAAATAAATTTTTAAAAATACCACAATGGGTTAAAAATTTTTGTTGTTTAGAATTGTCTTAGAAGACAAGATAGAAAAAGACACAGATTAAATTTGGTGTTAGTGTCTAATGGTTAGTGTTTTTGAAGAATATTTTATTGGAAAAATATTTGACTAGTTTAAGCTACAGATGATCTAGTTTAAGCTGCAGATGATCTACAATTAATCAAGAGTGTCGCTCTGAGCCCCCTGCTGTGGATTTGCGGCCCTACAAGCTCTCTGCTCCTCCTGAGGAGTCAGACAACCCAGTACAGTCATCTGTGTGCTTGCAGAGTTGGCCCCTGAGATGTGCAAGCAACTGCAGAGGGTTAAGCTTTTTAAATTTTGCACACAGAGAAAAACTACCAGCAGTTAATTTCTTTCCTACTTTTACCCAATTTTATATTTGGCTTGCCCTAGAATAAATTTATTGAATATAAGCCAATCATAACAGCTTTTCCTCAATTACATCTGAGACAATTCCAAAATCCAAAGGTACATAAGGCAATTTTAATGATGTATAACATTTTTAGCCATTTAAAATAAGTAGTTTCTCTATTAATGAATTTATTGGAAATCCCCTATTATGCAATTTGCATTAATGACTTCATTAAGAAAATATGTCATCAACTTCAGTTGGTTTTGCCAAGAACCAGAAATGATGATCCATTTACTAAAGAGCAATTTTAGGTAAAATTTAGGTAATTTAGCAATATCAGTAACAATAGTAGATACCAAACCAGAAATATGTGAGATGTCATTTAGTATTTTTTCTCCAAGAATAGGAGAGACAGGTTACAAAGTTTAAGGAAGGAAAATCTTTGTCATTTTGCTAAAAACATACATAATAAAAAACTAAATATAAGTTATATATTAAATTATATATTTTGTTCTGTCATATTTGGGTTATTCAAAATAACAAATTTATACTGCTTCTGTAGTGCTAATTGTATGCCAGCATTAACATCTAGATTATTTTTTCTTAAAAATAAAAAATGAATAAAAAATTCACAGACTGATGTTCAAAGATTCTACTTCAGAAAAGAATCCTGGGCTGAATTCTTAAACTTGAGTTATTCAATATTTCCCTCATTCATCAGTGTATATGGTTTGTAAATATGCTTGAGACTAGAACTTTAAATTTTCAATTAACATGAATATATGAGCTAGATTACGGAGTCCTGTAAAATTCTCAATCCCAAGCTACACTTATTTACTAAGTAAAATCTTAATATGAGCATTTTTAAAAACTTATTTCATTTATCAAAGCAAAATACTTGTGTTTCAGGTTAAACATTCACACAAACAAATCTGAAGGGCTTACACCTGACAGGAAGAGTGTTCCTTTTTATGGTGACTCAGCCCGCTACCTGGAGAAGTCATGGGCTGCCTCTACTTCCACAATGCTCTAAAAAGTATTGATTCTCATTGCATTCTCATGCATGGAAATGCTACATTTACTTCCAGTGCATTACTTCCATTTACTTCTCATTGCATTCTCATGCATGGAAATGCTACATTTACTCCAGTGCAAAAATCAGACATGATCCTATGTAGAAGATTTGCTATTTTTCGTGACCAATGGAAGAAATTGAACTCAACAGCAGATGTTGAAATGTCAGTAAATTTTCCTGAGACACCCCTCATACAATGAAAGAAAAAGGTACATAAATAAACACACTGTAGAAATAATTACACAAAAATTTAAATCACTCAGAGGGAAAAAAATTATCACTAACACATTCAAAGTAAGAGAATGCTACTTTAAAATAAGAGATAGGGGTGCCTCGGTGGCTCAGCTGGTTAATCATCTGATTAGATTAGATCTGCTTAGGTCATGATTTCAGGGTCCTGGGATAAGCTCCACATACAGTTCTGAGCTCAACAGGGAGTCTGCTTGAGAATTCTCTCTCTTTCCTTCTCCTTCTGCCCCTTCCTCTGCTCACTTTCTCTCTTTCTCTCAAATAAATAAATAAATCTCCAATAAATAAATAAGTCTTAAATAAACAAATAGATAAATAAGTAAATTTTAAAAATGCTCTTTTAAAAAAGAGCAAAGAGAAATCTAGTAATATCGGGCACCACCTTAGAGGACAAATCAAATAAAAGATGAAAACTAAACTTACAACTAATACCATGCAGATTTTGCAAACCAGAGAAAAATAAATATTATCCATGAAATTTAAAACAATTTGAAAGGTATGATGTACATGGTAAGTACATAATGTATAGAGGACTTTGCGGAGTTTGGATTAAAAATAGAAAGAATGTAATACTAAAAAGCTTTCCTGACTGATGCTAGACACTACAGCTGTCACTTACCATTTAGGTTCAATTTTTTTTTTTTTTGGTATAACAGTCCCCAGGCTTACTGTAATATAAACACTCAATAAATATTAGTAAAATTAGTGACAAAAATATTTGCGAACTAAGTGCAAAAATTAATTATTTTCATGAACTGTTTGGGGAAGAATTCTTATGTTGAAAGAATATTCTACCAAATTTTATTTTATCTGCCAACCATTCCCTGGTACAGCAGTGGTATATTCCTATATACAGTAAATAGTAAGTTTTATTTATTGAATTAAGTAGTAAATAATCACTAATATGGGGGAGAAAAAACATGAGTTAGTATGTGACTAACAATTATTCCCCTCTTCTTATTTGTGGTAATACAAAATACAGTGAGGAATTGTTTGTTTTTTAATGGATTTCTTGCTGGTGTTTCTCATGATTCTCTTCTTCGTCCACTGTCTTTGCAGCAAATGCCAGGTAGATGCTTCATAATATATGACTCAACCATTGTATGCCATTTGAAATGAAAAATGTCACTCTTATTGATTTATTATTTCTAATAATATCTCTGCAAATTAGGTCTATGTGAGAATTTGGGAAATCATATATATAATGATTTTTTTTATACCATAATATGCTGAATGTGATTTTGGAAGCTTTTTGTTGTTGTTCTTGGTTTTATTGTTGACATTGTTCTGTTTTATAAGACATTCTCTGCAATTCAGTAAGATTCTTCCAGAGTTTATAAAGTTAAACCTTACCAGAGGAAGGAAAAAATTTCCCTAAGCCCAGAATACTACTCACCAAATACATAAAATAATCTACTCTAAGTCAAACAGGGAGTACTTGGGAAAAACACAGATCTTAGAAGTAGGATATACAGTTGGTGTAAACCCACCATCCTTCAGGACTGATGTGACTTAACCATTTGCCTTAATGTGATTTATTCAGTACAGCACATTTCATCTACATTTGCACAGAATTTTTCTCATGAGAAGGGAATGTAAATTAAAATAACATAGCAAGACCTTGGTAATCAAGTCTATTTGTACCTTTACTTCTCTCAGTGGTATATTAGTAACAAGGATAAATGAGATGATGGGATATATCACTAATCTTGAGTCCTGTTAGAATGAATGATTATTAAGTCTGGATCAGCCCAGAAACCTTTACGATCTGTAAATAATATCAGGTTGTCCATGTAATTTTGAACTTAACCCATTAGCGAGTGTTTTGGTATCCAATGTCCATATATATAAAACAAAAAATCTACATTAATGGCAAGAGTATTTTCAGTTCAGGACACATGGTTAATTTTCATATGAACTCTCATTCAACACTTATGGCTTATTTCAATTTTCCATTGCAATTTAATATTGCAAAAGGGTAATCATGAATATCTAAGTCTGCATATTCACAAACTAAACATCAGAGGTGCTGAGACTGAAAACAAAAGTTACTTTGTCTTGTAGCTAGTTATATTTTCTCCTATCTATCTCCTGCTCCCCAGAAATCAACCTATTTGAGAATTCTAAGAAAATGATACTAAAAATTAAAAGAAAAATTTTTTCAAAGTGTATTCTATCCCAGCTTTTAAATTTGGATTAGTGGCTTCTGCTTTGTCCAAACCAGTTAATAATAATAATGATAATAATAATAGTAAAGAAGAGCGTGTCCAGGGGGGGAAAAAAAATCAGACCTCTGCACTTGAGATCTCCTTAAATATCTGTGTTTATTATTGGAATTTTGAGGTCTTTTTCTTTCTTCATTTTATTTTATTTTCAGTGTTCCAAGATTCATTGTTTATGCACCACACCCAGTGCTCCATGCAATACGTGCCCTCCATAATACCCACCACCAGACTCACCCAACCCTCCACCCCACTCCCCTCCAAAACCCTCAATTTGTTTCTCAGAGTCCACAGTCTCCCATGGTTCATCTCCTCCTTCAATTTCCCCCAACTCACTTCTCCTCTCCATCTCCCAATGACCTCCGTGTAATTCCTTATGCTCCAGAAGTAAATGAAAACCATATGATAATTGACTCTCTCTGCTTGACTTATTTCACTCAGCATAATCTCTTCCAGTCCCATCCATCTTGATACAAAAGTTGGGTATTCATCCTTTCTGATGGAGGCATAATACTCCATTGTATATATGAATCATATCTTCTTTAGCCATTTGTCCATTGAAGGGCATCTTGGTTCTTTCGATAGTTTGGTAGGTCTTCCAATAATCAGGAAGAGCTAGAAATCACATTGAAAAAACAAAACTAATTCAGACAGATAATTTGTTCATCAAATATTTATTAAATACATACTATATTATTCCATAATTAAGTTCTAGAGATGCAAAGATGACTGAAAGATGAAAAATATAAGAGTCATACTGGAGGATCTTTGATCCAGGAATTGTAGCTCTCCACTATTATATTCTATCTACCTGGCTCCATCCATGAAGTCTGAAACTATGGTCACCAGAAGCTCCCAGACTAACATGAGTCACATTTATCACTAGGTTAGGATAGGATAATGCCAAAATTGGGGGAGGGGTGGACAAAGAAGCCCAGAGAAATAACTCTCTTCATCTCAGATTTTGGCAGGTTTTCAACCTGAGGGATCTACTGTAGCTACATGGCTAGGGATCTACTGTAGCTACATGGGTTAGGGAGGAAAGAATATTACTGGCACAGCCTGGGTCAAATGTTCCCTCCTTGCCCTCTTCTTTGGTCTATAAAAATATGGCAAGGATGCTCAAAACATAGGACACAAGGAGATACTAGTTTAAATAGAAAAATAAAAAGAACCTAGATGACTTTCTTGTGGCTGCTGTAAAAAACTACTACAAAGTGGGTTACTTAAAACCACAGAAATTCTCTCACAGTTCTGAAGGCCAGCATGTTCACATTCCTTTATAGAAGTTCTAGGAGCGAACCATGACTCTGGCGTTATTACTCCAGTCTCTGCCTCTGTGGTAACACTGCCTTTTCTTCTTCTGTGTATGTTATGTTCTCTTCTGTGTGTTTGCCTCAAAACTCACTCAGACTCTCATAAGGTTGCATGTGATTGCATTTAGGCCCCACCTGATAATCTGGGACAAATTTCTCCCTCAATAATCATCATTTAGTCACATCTTTTACCATATAAAGTAAGATTCCTAGGTTCTAGAAATTAGAACATGCACTTCTTTGGGGCCACCATTCAACCTACTACACAATCCACTCTTCCAGCTGATGTATGTTATCAAGGTTAGTCAAGATACCCACTGTGACTTAAACACCCTAATCAGAATAAGGAGCCAAAACAGGTATTATCTACTGCTTCAGAGCACTAAATAGGTTTGAAATGAAGTTCTTCTCCTAAAAATAAAAACAGATTATACCAGGCACTTAAGATGGATATTTCTTTTTCTTTTAAACAACATTATATTTGTTTCAACTTGGAAATTTACCCTTCTTAGGGGAACCCGGGTGGCTCAGAAGGTTAAAGCATCAGCCTTCAGCTCAGGTCATGATCTCAGGGTCCTGAGATTGAGCCCCACATCAGGCTCCTGGCTCAGCAGGGAGTCTGCTTCTCCCTCTGCCTCTCCCCCTGCTTGTGCTCTCTCTCTCTCTCAAATGAATAGATAAAATCTAAAAAAAAAAAAAAAGAAAAAGAAAAAGAAATTTACCTTTCTTAAACAGAATAAGCAAAATGCAAAAATCTCACACATTTGTACTAGCTCTATTTGTTTAGTATTTGTTGATTGGATATTGTAGAAAAATATTATTACTGAATTTAAAGAGCTAATCCAAAGAAAAAAATTGATAAATAATAAATCTATGAGAATTACAGTGAAGTCCTCAAACTGAAAAAAAGAATTGCCATTTTGCTTTAAAACAAGTCAGTGTTGGATAGGACTGTTAAGAATAACTAAATTAACATGATGTCTCAAAATATTTTTCTAAGTTTTTATTTAAATTCCAGTTAGCATACAGTGTAATATTAGTTTCAGATGTACAATACAGTGGTTTAACCCATCCACACAACACCCGGTGCTCATCACAAGTACAGTCCTCAGTCCCCATCACCTATTTCCCCAATCCCTCACCCACCTCCTCTCTGATAACCATCAGTGTGTTCTCTATAGTTAAGAGTCTGGGTGTTCCTTACTTTATTCTCCACTGTCAACTTACATTTATATTTTATTGCGGATGATGCTGTCTTAGAGATTTCTTTTCAGCTACTAAATTATTTGTCAAATACATGGATTCAGAGAAATGAAGGTACATTTCCAAACCACTTTGATGGCCTAATATGAACTCATTAGCCTACTGCAAAGTGTCATATATTAATTTCAATTTAATAGGTCTTACTTTTAAACTGCTTTTAAAATTATTCACAAAAGTAAACCTCCTTTCTGGGTCTTTTTTTAACCAGGTTAATAACTTGGCTTTACATAACATCTATTTACAATTTAATACATTGTTTTTTAGGTAAACAGAAGTACTCAAAACAACCAGGGAAATAGCATATGCCACCTTTGCTGCATATCTTTGGCTCATTCCTCTCCTTTAAATTTTAAGGAAGTTTTAATTTAATCTGTTGTTACAATAAGAAGGTATATTCCATTCCATTCCTACGTCAATAGGCATGGTCCGTTATTTCCTGTATTTTACCATGCAAGTTTATATCCATATTGGTCTCCTCTCCCATTGATTGTTTTCACTCCAATGAAGTGTGACAGTTAAATCTTTTAAGTGAGATATAAAAGACATTAGTTATAATTCTTGTGTTTCTCTCCCCTGTTATTTTACGATTGATTAGACCTTTTGACAATACATATTTTCAGTAAGAAACATTATTCTTTCCAAAGATAAGTTTTCATCAAGGAAAGGTTTTTTTGGAAAAACACTGTTAGATATATGAAATTCAGTAGGAGGTCTTCAACATGGGGACTGAAGGCATTGATTTCATTAATTTTAGTGCAAAAAGATGAAAACTGATAATGGGCATGCAGTCTTTGAAGCTGTAGGTGCGCACATTCTCATTAAATTCGTAGTCAGTCGGTAGAGTAGCAGGGGTCCGTTTATTTCCCTAGGATTTAGACAAAATCACCTCTCTCTTACACCTCTCTCATACCGGTACCACCATAAACTAAATGCAGCTTTTTCTGCGTTGCAGTTTTGGCTACCTAAATAGATGGTTTTGAAGTACCCACTGTGATTTAGCCTGACTAAAACAGTCAAGTCGACACTATGTGTCTCAAAGGAGAGCTATGCATAATTAGCTATCTCTAAATTTAGAAAGGTATCACTTTAAAAGATCATCTTACAACAGAATTATAAAGATTTACCTTCTATCTCTGAACTATTTTCTATCTCTGCTGCTCTGTCAGTTCATCCACGTGGAAATACCTCCTGCTCTCCACTGTTGTATTTGAAGGTATGGCTTAGGTTTTGCTACCAACACGTCTATGGAGGGAAATGGCCTTGCCCTCTTTTCACCTCCACTAATATTCATCCTCTGTGTTACTAACGGTGTGACAGTAAGTCATCTATGTTTGCCTGGCTTTTTTCAGTGACGTTCTAAAGTAGGACTCAAGTCTTCCTGTATTAACATTGTAAAGTCTTATCACTTATCTTACTAACTGATGATGTCCAGATATCCCGAAGGTAACAACCATGTCTGACAGAGTAGTAATGAACATTTTTTATGCATTTATTATTTTATTATACATTTTACTTACATATTTATTATTTATAATAAATGTAATGACTGTTGTTATTCACTGCAGATACCCAGTTAATATTTAATTTAATGAACTGGAGCAGGAAGAAAAGAAATAGGTGTCTTGGCAAAGAATAAAAATGAATATAAAATATCTTTCTATTTCACAATTGACAAGTGTATGGAAAAAATAGCAATAACAATAATACACTTCCATGTTAGAGTTATCATTAGTTTGGTAACAATCATAACTTAATTTTTATCAAGTAGTTGTCAGTGTGATGCAGAAATCTTGGGGACAATCCTACATTTCTATATGCCAAAAACATATAAAAGTATGTAGTCTATCTTCCCACCACCTGTTCTCCACTAACATTCAATTATGCTGCTACCCCACCTACTCATATTTAACCCAGGAAAGAGAGAAGTGGAAAAAATTCCAAAATTTTATTTGACCAAGTCTGCCAGAAAGTGACTCAGTTGTTTCTTACCTTGCTGAGAACTGGTGCCTTGAAATAAAAATAAATCTAGTGGCAAGAAAACTTTAAATTTATGCACAATTGAGTTTACCAACTATAAATATTATACACTCCACATAAGTGGGCTGAAATGAAAGTAGCAAATCATCAGTGTATGTCAAAGTAATTGTTGTGACATTAGATTTTTAAAATTAACAAAAAGTGTAGATGATCTCAACATGGAATGAGTGGCAAGCATTAAACAGCAAGAACCATGGTGAGTTCTTTTTTGGAAATAGGTATAGATACTGATTAACCTTGAATGTCCATGAAAAAAATCCATTTTTAAGGTTATATGTTTAATAACTTAGTGGTGACTCTCAGAAAAAACAGAAATTATTTGTATAAATTCTAAACTATTCAAGTAAAAAGAAATATTACCTCAAAATTCTCTCAATCAATCCAACAGTGATGGAAAGAAAAATAAACAACAAAAAAGAGAAAAAAATGGTAGAAAACAAGATGCCATTGCTAAGTCTAACATAGTGTAATAATAATAAAAGCGAATTTGGATACATTTCCTTTATAAGAAATATTATATTACAATTTTCAAAAGTTCTGGCATGCAATATTTTTTTCTGGATAAATGAATGAAATAAAATAACCCAAGGATTGAAAACAAAGGGAAAGGAAAAGACATAATAATAAAATCTGATAGAATAAAAGGTACAAGAAGCTGAATTAGTAAACAGCATTTATTCACATAAAAATGTAGCTTTAAAATGTAGAGAGCAAACACTAACAGAAATGATAGGAGAAATTGGCAAATGATAAACCATGTTTAGTAGAAAAATTTAACAGATTTCTCATAAATCAGCAGAACAAGAAGGCACAAGAGAGAAAATTTTAACAGAAAATGTACATTTTTTAAAAGATATCTTGGAATATTTGTGAAAATTAACCATGTATCAAGCCACAACCCATCCTGAAGTGCATAAGCCATACCTTTCATATTTTCTGACAAAATCTCAATTAAAAAAGTTAGAAGTTGATGGTATGAAAAAAAAAATCTATACACCAAGATATTCAAACGCCAATTCTCTTCAAAGTAAAATCTTAGTTTGAAAAGAATGGAAAAGTTTAAACAACAAACTCTTAGAAATGAATGACAAAATCACCAAATAAAAAGTCCCATGGGATTCAGCCAAACTATGATCATTAAGAATAAGCTTTAGAAGAAAGATGCAAGTCCTATATGAAAAAATAAAAATTTAAATGCCATATTTTACTGACAGATATAAAAAGGTCTTAAAATGGTGAGGCATCACTTTCTTGTGGAAGTTGGAAAGTTGGATACATTTTCTCTAAATTCAGACCATAAAAATATGTTTACACCATATAATAATTTTATTGGCACAAATGGAGAAAAATTCTTAAAGTGATTTAAGAATTCAGACATAAACTCTCATATAAAGTATAATAAGATTTATTAGAAGGGATAAAATTTCACTAAGTGTTGGATTATTCTATAAATGGTTTTAACTGAGAATGAAAGTTTCATGTTATTAAATACAATATTTTAGTATTTGAGTTTTCATAGCATAGGTATGCATGATTTTTGTTAATAAAAGGATAATAATTTATAGAAAATTGCTATTTACTAGGAAAAATAAGATTAGTATCCTGGTATATATATGCAATTTATGCAAATGTGAAATAATTTTAGCTATTCAAAACAAACATGTAAGTTAGTCAAATGAAACACATAAGATTAAAAACAGCAAAAAAAACTATAGAAATATGTACATGGACATATGTGTATGTAAAATATATATATATTTATATCTATATATCTATATAGCTATCCCATTTTTGTTTTATAAAATCTATGTTTCCATATGTTTGCATATGTATATGAAAATTATCAGAAGGATTGTCTGTGAAGAGATTATTTATCAAGGAGAGAAAGTGAAGGAAGACTGGGCATTTTATCTATCACCTAAAACTACAGTGGAAAGATTGAGATTACAGAAAGCATCTAATAATAGTCTCTGCCTTCGGGCCATTCACACACTGTGATAGCTAGGCAAACCTAAATGAAACAATGCAGGGAATGAAGACAATATATGACTGTGCCAGAATGCATCCCATTGGCACTCAATCACACATGCCTCAATGGTTCCAACTTAATGTAAACTTCCAGGTAGTTGCATCAAAACTTTTCTCATAGCATGTGGTCAAATCATTTTGGACAGTTTCATAACTAAGAGCAAGGAAGGAACAAAATAACAAATTACTTTGAAAATCCAACACCATGATACTCATGTCCTAGTATTAAAATTTAGAAGAGGAAGAATGATGAAGGCCATGTAAAAGGGGAATTCAGAGGGCAATACAGAGAAATCAAGTTAACTTTTTCATAAGAATATTTTCTTCTCTTAGTAAACATTATAAATTACAGTTTACACATTGCAAACAGTGTGACCTAAGTTCAGGAACTGCTTCTCCTAGGAAATGGTTTCCTAAACTCGGAGTCATTTAAGAAGTGTAGAAAAAGAGCCGATTAACTGATACCAAGTGGAATTCAGGCAGGTGTTTCTTCCGTTAGTATGTAAGTGTCAAATGACATGTTACTGCCCTCTATTTGACTAAAATTCTAATTAGAATTAGCTTGAAAATGAAACATTAGCTGGTTGAAAAGCAAAAAAAGTTCTTTTCAGTCTAGTTGTGGTAATGGCACATAGTACGAGCAGTTCAAGGTAGAGAATATTTCTCACTTAATAGATACCTGAAGTTTTCCATTGTTGTGGAAATTAGTTTGAATACAACTTCTCATTAAATTACTCTTAATAATGAAAAGAATATGCTAACTTTATATGAATTAAAGGTACTTAAATATACCTATCAAGTTTCTTTCCTTATTAAATACTAAATATCTCTGATAAATTCAGGAATAAAATGAAATGTCCGGGTCTATGGCAAGTAAAACGTCAAGGACATATACTCTTTATACCTGTTGTAAATTTCAGTATGCATTTTTATGGAGATTTCTGAAAAGTTTACAAGTGCAGTATCTTCATGTGACAACCATTTCTATTAAACAAACTAAAAAAATTAATAAAATTTTGTATACTGTGGTACTGAAAAGAGTAACAGCTAGAAAGTATGTGGAAAACAGTAACTAATACATATATTATGTTAATATTTGGTATTGTAATAATGATGTCAATTTCATTGTTATTCTAAAGTCAATGTGAGGATTTTCTGGCAATCAAGTAACTAAGCCAAATTATCTTCTATATAATTTACATATATTCTACTTTTTCCTATACTTTCTTCCTATCTGTGACTACTTTAATACAACATTTAAATTAAATATGTTTAAATTAAATATCCACACAATAAACTGCAACCATATATATATATATATATATATATATATATATATATATATTTATTTATTTATTTATTTATTTATTTATTTATAGGACTATAAATATGGACTATTTGAATCAAAGGACTATTTGAATCAGCCCTAGGTATCTATTGGGGTTAATCTAATATACTCATACTTGGAAGAAAGTCCAAGGTTTGGTTTAAAAGGGCTGGTACATGGATATATGATCCTAAAGATTACCATAAAATGGGAAAAGTAGAAAAAGGTTAACTAAAAACAGTCCAAGATACTACAAAGACAAAGAACCTAGAAAGGCAGAGAAACCAATATTCCAGAGGGCTAACTATGGGCACTGAGAAAACCATAAAGATATTATTTAGACTTTAGGTAGAAAAATCTACACTAGACGGGAACTAGTGTACCAAATTCTTGGTCAAATTTCTTATGATGTTTTATGAAAATAAAGTCAGGAATAAAGTATCATCCCACAGCAGCAGAAGATCATAGTTTTCAAATGTCTCAATGTTAAAGAAAATATACAGAATATAAAAGAATGACATAAATTGGAATTAGAAAAACTCTGATAAGCTGATAAGAGGAAAAGTAGATATGAGAAGAAAAGGTTATAAATGAAAGAAAAAATGTCACAAATGAAGATAAAACCGGGTGAAACACGAGTGAATTCAAGGAGTAAACAATTGAGATAGAAAATGGATGGTGATTGTTTTGTATTAGCTAAAGAAAGAAAGGAAGAGAGAAGGAAAGAAAGAGAAAGAAAGAAAGAAAAAAAGAAAGAAAGAGAAAGAAACAGATATAAAATAAAGCAAAGACCTGAGGTGGGGGAGGGTAATGGAGTAGAACAAATACACAAATACAGATATAAATTTTAAAATGTTTTATAAACTATATACTGTTTATAAAATATGTATGTTTAAAAAAAAACTATATATTGACAGATCATGCCATGTGCTTGGGAAAGTCAACCCATCATGGCCAGAAATGAGAACTGTTCTAGTAAAACTATTGAACATTAAAGAAAAAAAAATTCTTTTAAAGGATATCCAGGCAAAACAATCATGCTAATTATCAGGGAAGTAGTTCGTGATCAGATATCTGACAGCAACATTATTATTTTTTTTGTCAGAGACAATGGAATCATATATTTAAGATTACCAACTATCAAAAATCAAAGGAGATAGTATAAGAAAAGTAGAATAAGTTAATGCTTGACTTACAGGAATTAACTAGGAGTAAATATTACTTCAAATTAGATGGCTTAGAGAGGGGGAGAGGGGAAAAATAAATTACAAGCTAATTTCAATATTGCTCATAGGTTAGAAAGATTAGAAAAGAAACTTTCCTACTCCTCTCCCCTCTATAAAACAAAGAAGAAACTAAAAGTATTCCTAAAACATTAGTCTATAAGTAATATCTAGAACAAAATACAACTGTTACTAAATAACCCAGTTGTTTATATATAAAATTCTAAAAATAGTTGCAAATTGAAGAAAACAGGTTTTAAGGATTAGATTAGCAGTGAAGACTTTGAAAACAGATAAATTATTACAAAAAAAACAATTAAAAAGTATTCTTTTCAATAAATGGTGTTGGAAAAACTGGACAGCTATATGCAAAAGAATGAAGAGTGGACCATTTTCTTACACCGTACACAAAAATAAACCCAAAATGAACTAAAGACCCAAATACGAGACCTGAAACCATAAAACTACTAAAAGAAAACACAGGCAGTAATTCCTTTGACATCAGCCTTGACAACATTTTTCTAGATGTGTCTCCTCAGGCAAGAGAAACAAAAACAAAAAGAAACTATTGGGACTATACCACATTAAAAAAACTTTTGCAAAGGAAGTCATCAACAAAACAAAAAGCAACCTACTGAATGGGAGAAGATATTTACAAATAATATATCTAATAAGAAGTCATATCCAAATATATATAAAGAACTTATACAGCTCCACCCAAAAAATAAACAATTTAATTAAAAAATGAGCAGAGGACCTGAATAGATATTTTTCCAGAGATGTACAGATGGCCAACAGATACATTGGAAAGATTCTCAACATCATTAATCATCAGGCAAATGCAAATCTAAACCACAATGAGTTATCACCTCACACCAGTCAGAATGACCAGTATCAAAAAAGACAAAAAATAACAAGTGTTAATGAGGCTGTAAGAAAAGGGAACAACCATGTTGGAAAACAGTACAGAGATTCCTTTTAAATTTTAAAGTAGAAATGCTATATGATCTAGAAATTCCACTACTGGGTATTTACCCGAAAAAACAAAAATACTATAGAAAAGACTGGGGCGCCTGGGTGGCTCAGTGGGTTAAAGCCTCTGCCTTCGGCTCAGGTCATGATCCCAGGGTCCCGGAATTGAGTCCCCCATCGGGCTCTCTGCCGGGCAGGGAGCCTGCTCCCTCCTCTCTCTCTGCCTGCCTCTCTGCCTTCTTGTGATCTCTGTCTATCAGATAAATAAATAAAATCTTAAAAAAATACTATAGAAAAGATATGTACCCGTGTATTGATTGCAGTGTTATTTAGAATAGCCAAGATATGAAAGTGACCCAAGTGTCCTCAATAGATGTATGGGTAAAGAAGATGCGGTATAAACAATGGAATGTTATTCAGCCATAAAAAAAGAAAGTGATTTCTTGCCATTTGCAACAACATGGATAGACCTGGAGGGTATTATGCTAAGTGAAATAAGTCAGTCAGGGAAAGACAAATACCATACCATTTCACTTGTATGTGGACTCTAAAAAAACAAAAAACAAAGAGGAGAAACAGAAGTTCGTAAAAACAGAGAAGAAACTGGTGGTGGTCAAAGGGGAGGTCAAAAGGTGTGGATGGATGGGCAAAACAGTGAATGTGATTGAGAGGTACAAACTTTCAGTTACAAAATAAATTAGTCATTGGGGCTTCTGGATGGCTCAGTCAGTTAAGTGTCTGACCTTTAATTTCTACTCAGGTCATGATCTTAAGGCCATGGAATTGAGCCCTGTGGCAGTCTCCATGCTCAGTGTGGAGTCTGCTTGGGATTCTCTCTCCCTCTTCTTGTGCCCCTCCCCACCCCGGCTTGCACTAAATAAATAAATAAATAAAATCTTTAAAAAAAAAAACAAAAATAAATAACTCGTGGAAATGAAAGGTACAACATAAGGAATATAGTCAATAATATTATAACAACATTGTATGGTGACAGATGGTGACTACATTTGTTGTGTGAGCATTGCATAATGTATACAATTTTGGATCACTATGTTGTAGACCTGAGACAAATATAACACTGTAAGCCAAATATGCTTCAATAATAAATATTAAAAAAGAAAAATTCTTTCAAAATCAAAAGCAAAATGACAAAAAATAAACTTAAATGTATATTCTGAACCACACCAGAGGAAACGATTTCAGGTTATCTTAAATATCCCTGGGAGCACATCCACAAAGGGCTAGCATTTCCCTCCAACGTGTTTAGAGCAGGCATTTGTCCTCATGCTCTCAAGACTTCTGGAAATCCCGCCATCTCTCCATTATCAAAGAGCATGTGCTAGCTGTTAAGTCTCTTTAAAGAACTTTTCTCAAAACTTCACCTAGCAACTTCCACTCATACCTCATTGGTCAGAACTTCAACTTAGGTTAAGTTGATCAGTATTTAAATCTAGGAAATGCACCATTCTTAAATCTCGACATACTTCCACTACCACCACTCCTGCAAATTGGAATTCTGAAACTATGGACACAGCGGGGAATGGATACTGGGATGTAGACAACATTCTTTCCCATCACCATTTCTGCTGAGTAAGTGCTGTGGCAATGAGCAGGTGACTTGGGTTTCTCCTCTCCTGTCTAGGGAAAGGATCAGTTCTCTAATCCTTTAATCTAGAGCTTAACGTACAAGGAAACCTAAAGGGATTGGGAGGCCTGAACTAATTGAGCCTTGATAAGATGAACAAATCCCTGTTATTCTCCAGAGGTAGGGGCAAAACGTGTAGTATTTTACCAAACAACAATAAATTTCAGGGGTCTCATACTCAAAAGGGAGAAAGGAAAGGAGGAAGACAGATAGTTACAAAAATCATATTCAAGAAAATGCTCTTTGTAAAATTCAGCAGAGTGGCCAGCTTTGTAAAAATCCTATTGTTTTTATTACAGTAAAAGGAATGAAAAGGATTGGAATACCTGCCAATGCATATAGTTCAGTTTCAAAAATATTATGTATTTTATATTTTTTTTTTTAAGATTTTATTTGTTTATTCATGAGAGACAGAGAGAGAAGCAGAGGGAGAGGGAGAAGCAAATGCCCCGCTGAGAAGGGAGCCAGATGCGGGACTCAATCCCAGGACTCTGGGATCATGACCTGAGCCCAAGGCAGACACTTAACGACTGAGCCACCCAGGCACCCTATTTTTTGTTTCTAAAAGTGATATTTAAAATTTCTAGCTCTATACCACACACACATATTCACATTTGCCAATATTAATATAACATAGACATGGTATTTGCAGTGCTACATACAACGCAATCATTGTCAAGCTTGCTTACTTTCAGTTGAGGAAAATTATGCTGCATACCACCTTCCCCTGCACCTATTTGAAAGCATTTAAAAATAAGGGATGTACTGAGTTTCTCTATCAATTGCTTGAGGCAAAAAGCATGGTTTGCTGATGCTACCATTCTTTTTGTTGGTTGATACTCAGGTTCCTCAGTGTATTTTTTACAACTTCATTTCTCCCCTCTTGGTTCTGCTCTTATCACACAGCACAATTCATTTGTTCCTTCACTCTCACCTGCACCAAAGAATTACCTGTTTTCTTCTTCACTGAACATTTTTTACACTTCTTTAAAGTAGGCACTACCCTATTTACCCTGCAATTTGAAATGAATAATATGTTGAAATCATATGAAACGTCAAGGTTTATGAAGTAAGCATAAGATTAACTGATAATTACAAGAGTATACAAGAAACAAAATTCACAGCATGTTAAAGAAGTATGGAAATATCTGTGACTAACTTTGCCTAAGGAATTCGAGAAGACTATATTTGAGGAGGTCACCTAGTAGACCCAGACAGCATAAATAGATATTTCCCAGGTAAATAAGAGAAATTGACACGGGCATTTCATAAAGAAACAAAAACGCAAATTGAGACATTTATGAAAAGGGGTGGTAACTTGAGAAGTGTGGAGCTGGAGGACTTGTGGTGGGTGATCACAAGTGATGAAACTAGAAAGGAAAACGGGTGGCTTTTATACACCAGTTTGGACTTTGGCAGCAGAGTAGAATCAGAGCTGTTTAAGAAAGGACTGCAAGAGAGAATGACAAGAGATCAATTAGAAGGTTACTGTAAATGAAATTAAAAACCACTCTGCAATAACATTTTGTAACTCAAATTGTCAGAGATTGAAAAACTCACCATCTTGCTCTATCAGTGAGGATGCTGGGGAAAGAGGTATTCTCAATCACTGCTGATATGACTTTAGATTGGAAGATCTCTAGGAGGACAACTTGACATCTTCTACCCAAATCGCACCAGCATATATTCTTTGATTGAGCAATTCTAACCCTAAAAATTTACCTGTTAAATGTATTTACCGCAGTCACATATGAAAGATTATTTGTTGCAACATGATGACAGTAAAATTTTACCTCACTTAAGGTCCACCGGTGGGCTCCTGATTAAATAAATTGTGTATGCTCATACAAAGGAAGTATATGCTTTAAAAAATGTGGTGATATAAAACAATCTCCAGGATGCACTGAGTGAAAGAAAAGTGGCACAAAAATGTGCATAGCATGCTACTATTTTGTTAAAAGAAAAGCAAAGAAAAAAAATGCATATACACTTATTTGCTGCTATAAGCATGGAATAATTTTAGAAACAAGAGTGCTATTGTCTTGGAGAGAAATTGGGTAGCTAGGAGACAAGTAATGAAGGGAAATTTTTCCCAATATATAATTTTGCACTTTTTGAATTTTGAATCATGTGAATATACTACCTATCAAAATATTTAAAGTTAAATTTAAAAATAAATATATTATTTCAGATAATGAATTATGGGAGCCTGTATGAAGCTAGTAGCAGTGAGCATGGAAAAAATATGCCTCAGTTGTGATTTTCAGATAGAAACGAATCCAGTTTGAGATACATTCTAGGATACCTTAACAGAGTAGAGGAAAATATCCTGAGTGAGATGATGTCAGAGATATAGGTAGATGATAGTAGAGATAGAGAAGTCATCAACATCTTGATGCTGGTGGAAGTGATAGTGACACAGACTGTAGAAGTAGAGCAGGGGAAAAGGCAAGATCTAGAACCTTTTACCAGCCAAAACAAAGTGGCAGAAGATGGAGAAAAGCTGATGAAATAGATTAGAAAGGGGTAGTAAAATAATAGGAGTGTTAAGAAGAGAATGGCACTCTGGAAATTGTGGGAGGAATAAATATAAGTAGATAGTATTCAACAACATCCAGTGGTAACCAAGATTTATGCTAATTCCAGTCCCTTAAAAAAACCAAGAAGTATTTACACTATTACATACAATGCCCTTTCTTGGGTATCACCCACACACTGCAATTTTCTTGCGATTAAAGGCTGTGTATAATCTATAGGACATAGCAAAGTGATTTCATATAATAAACCCCAAATAAATAATTAATGAGAAGCAATGAGAACTTTAAATAGATCTTTGTGTTTTCTATATGGCCAGTTCTACCAAATGCAGTACAGAGATAAAGAAGAAGGCACATTGATAAAGCGTTGTCTATTGGAAACTGCAGGAATCAGTCCCAAGGAAAGGAGATTGTGGAAACAGACTGTCCAAGGTTAAACAGAATGCTGAATGAAAGAAAGTGTTGGTTGTGTAACATCAAGAAAACCAAAGGAAAATTTGAAAAGTATGAGAACTCTAGTTATGCTATGACTGAGTGTAAAGAGTCTGTAGAAAGGGGCATACTGATAGGACTTAAAAGAAGAGATTTAATAATGCGAAAAGTGAGGTTTTGATGGAGAGTACAAAAGAGCTCAGGGTTAGCTTTGAAAGAAGGACATCTACATTTTCCTCTGACATTATATGGTAGATGAGAGTATGGATACAGACAAAGGTTCCAGGAGGTTTAGAGGGAGATAGGAGACATAGCTTCATACATTGAGTTAAAGGACCAAACACATGTCTCTTAGATAATGTGTTCTTATCATCATTTCGGATTAAAGATTCAGCACTAAAGATTCAGGTAAGATAAATATAATGGTAAAAAAAAAAAAAAAAAGATGGATCTAGAACCTTGAGAAGAATCATTAAGATGGAGAGTCTGCTTGGAACTCAAAATAAATGAAAAAACAAAAATTAACTGAGAACTTAGTTAAAATGAAACTATGTGAATTAGAGCTAAAAGTTCCCTAAGGGCATACACAGATTCTCAATGTTAGCAATATAATATTTTCACACCCTTTATAGTATTTTTGATCACCAGTTATAATGATCTTGGGAAATTAAGCCACATAAACTCTCTGGGTCTCAGAGTAATGATAACTTATCTCCATCCTTCTTCCAGCAACTTCCAACCTGTAAGAGTATTGTTACTGACCCAAACATATGGATAGTGGAGTGTGCAATACTGTAATTTTTGCTTTTTGCACATCAAAAGGCAGTTTTTAAAAAGAGGTAGTTTTTAAATTCTTTCTTGTAGCCTATAATCATGACTTTTTTATAGGAGCGTGAGGTGGTTATGTGGTTATCTCGGAGAATTATGGTCTGCAATGAAAAAACCAAAGGTCCTTTTTCCTTTCTGCAGGTATTTTTATCCCATCATATATCAGAGGAGACTAGAGGGCCGAGGGTTTTTGTGGAGCCACAAGACAACTTCTTGCTATAGAGGATGGAATTAAAAAGGAAAAGGAATAGGAAAAACAATTTCTAGTTCTTCCTGTGATGCTAGCGAGCATGCCTTTAGTGCCTTTGGGATCCTCTCTGGGGAGCTGTTATTAGATAAAGGGAAGTCTAGCTTCCCTCCCATAATGTCTCTGTGTGTCTGGTGAATGCCAGAGGCAGGCGCTTGCAGGTTGTATGAAACTTCTGTGGTAGCTTAGAAATATTATGGTACACTTCAAGGGCTCTCTATGCAGTTAAGAGATACATAGAAACATGCCTTTGTGTCAAGGAACATCACTTTATTTTTTTCTGCAATTCTATATTTAAATCACTTTGCAGTGTAATCACATAAAAAGAGGAATTGTGAAGCTATGAGTTTCAAGCTCTCATTATTTCTTTGAGTTTGCTCTTTATTTTTTGCCTAAGATTTTCAGCCTTTTCAGGACAAGGTCTGCTAGTCTCTAGATACTGTCATTTATACTTAAATTCCTCCTGCCTCATTAGCCATTTTATGTTCTGCTTTCTTCCGCACTTGGTTAGTAATATCGAAATGCATTAATGCTTCGTATAAAACAAAATATCCTGAGGATTCTCATACTAATGTTAATATCTGGAGCCAGTCGGGGGAGAAATGGTTAACAACCCATCACTACATTCATGTTAAGAAATTTCTACAATTACACTTGCATTTTGGGTTTCTGCCTCATTTACTCAATTCTTAGGAAGTAGCTGTTTTTCAAGGCTACTGTTTTTTTTCTTTTCTTCCTACTAAATCTCTTTTTAAAAAAACATTTGAGGCAACATTTTTTTTCCTTATAAAATAATGCTATTTAAGCACTGAGAATTAGAATAGTCCCTGATCTGAGCACTTCATCTTATTTTAAGTTCTTTCCTTTCGGTATTTGATATTTTTATTGTTTGCTTGTTTGGTTTGGCACTTCATGTGACATTTCACAGGAAAGGGTGGGATATATGTTTCATTTTTCTAGATAAATTATCGCAACAAGTAAACCATTGAATTGTGCTTTCCCCTGAATTTGTGTCCTCCAGTGGTAAACTAAAAAATTATTTGTGGTTACGAGGATTAGAAAAATATACTTTAGAAAGATTCTAGGAAGGTAGCCCAAATCTATGCCAATTATTTCTTCTTTCAATCCTTTCTCTGGAGAAAAACTAAAAAAAAAAAAGATAAACTGGTGTTAGAATTCTTATCACAATATTGGAATCTAGAAAAGAGTGAAGAATATTTACAGATATTTGAGAAGAAAGTACTACAAACTAGAATCTATCTTCAGCCAATATATCACTTATATGTGTGTGCTACAAGTATTTACTACAAATACTGTAAGACATTCAAAAATTTAGAAAGTACATCATTCACAAGCTTTCTATGTGGTAATTAGTTGGAGATCTTCTCCAGTCAAGTGAAAATTAACTAAAAAGAAAGAATTCTAAGACAGAAGATACTGTGTGTGACAAATGGTGATGGTCAGTTAATATATTCAAATTTTTGGTTAATCCTGAATAGATGATAATATTGTGATTGTGCCCAGAAATATTTGTAAAAATAAATTCAACTTTAGAAAACTTGTTCAAAGCAATATTTTCCAAAGAAAGAAAAAAGTACACAATAAATTCATAGTACATTTTAAATGTGAGATAAAATATATGTTATCAAAGGAATGAGACCAAATATATCACTTAGGAAAAGGAATAGGTCAAATAATAAGATATTCAATGACAAAGACTCAGTTTTGAATAAGTAAATATAAACTCGGTAAAATTTGATAAGGAGAAACCTATCTAAATTGAAATGAGGAAAAGTGATTTAAAATTAAGTGATAAATATGTGGTCCCACCAAGATGATGAGCAGGTTGAGAAATGCATAAAACAAAACTCTTTGGAAATGCAGAGAAAAATTGTTAAATCAGCAAATTCTTTCCTTAGAAATGGGGTTTTAAAAACATTTTTCTGGGGTGCCTGGGTGGCTCAGTGTATTAAGCCTCTCCCTTTGGCTCAGGTCATGATCTCAGGGTCTTGGACTCTGATCCTGCATCGGGCTCTCTGCTCAGCAGGAAGCCTGCTTCCCCCTTTCTCTCTGCCTGCCTCTCTGCCTACTTGTGATATTTCTCTCTCTGTGTCAAATAAATTTAAAAAATCTTTAAAAAATTTAAAAAGCCATTTTTTCTGAGAATCAACAATCCAGTGGTAGGTTGGGGAGAGGATGAAACAACAAAAATTTTACTTAAAGAACCCAAGAAGCCAAAGTAACACAGACATGTATGGATGTCAGGTTTGAGTGATCCCACACACAGTTTAAATCTATAAGCTGTATCTACATGTCATTGTGCTATGCCTCTAGTTGGCTACAAACAAAACTTTAATATACTAAAACTGTGGAGATGCCAAAGGATACTTCTTTGGATTAAAATGCAATAAAATAAGAAAAAGCATTTCAGGAATTTTTGACAATTTCTCTCAATATAAATAAAAGAGGAAAAGTGAATATATTTCAAGTCATTTTAAAGAATTTGGTACTTATGTTAGGCTCCCTATTTAAAAATTATGTACTGAAACTTACAAGTTACCATTAACAACCTTTTTTTCCCTCTTTTCCCTGAAGATGCTTAAACTGTGGTTCACACATGTTAGTACTAAATTTCTTTTAACACAATCAAGAGTATTCATTAGGAATCATCAGCAAACATTATATGAAATGGCTGCAATGTAAAGGTACCCCTCAATAAAATTAAGAATAAGACAAAGACAACCATAATAGCTACTAATATTCTGTATTAATTTGAAGGCTTTGAGTCATAGATGTCAAAAATTGATATAAATACAGATGGTGAAGAAAATAATTTATTGTTAGTTATACACCATGTGCTAGGAATCCATACAGCCTGGGAAAAGTGGCCACAAAGGCTGTGGGGTCCTCACTGGTACCACCAGGTTCGGTGGCAAGGAAGCAGGCAGGTGGCATTGGCGGCTGGAGCCAATAGCGTGTCCAGGCTTGATGCCAGGGACTGGCTGCAGGCACATGCGTGGTGGCAGAGCTCTCTGTGGTGGTACAGGCTGCGGTCAAATGGGAACAATTTCAGGGACCTGTGTTGTCTGCCAGGTGTGCTCTTATCCAGGCTCAAGCACAGTAGTGCAAGCCAGGTACAGGAGTCCCAGATGCCTGTGTCCAGAGGCAATGGCCCAGTGACATGTGGACACCGCTCTAGATCTCAGTGTCTGCGGGATCACTCAGACATGACATGCACACATGTCTGTGTTACATTGGGCTTGTTGGGGTTTTTCAATTAAAATGTTTGTTCTTCCTCTCCCCAGACTGCCATTGGAGTGTTGAGTCTCAGGAAAATATTTTTAAAGCCCAACTTCTAAGGAAATTGTTTGTTGATTTAATAATTTCTAAGCAAACTATTAATGGTGTAGCCTGGCCTGGCCCTATAGACCCTCCAATAGCTCCCACTGCCAAGGATCATGTATTTGTGATATCATGGACCCCAATTTGGCTGATCCAAGGAGACACCATACCCCTCAGATGGGGAGTTGCCACACACCGCTGTACTTGGCAGACCACACCACTGAACCTGGGTTCCCAGCACCCTCCAGTGTACCCCCAGCCACAGGTGAAGTTTTTCCTTATCGAAGTCAGTCCATAAAGTCCTGAAGGAGTGACTGCTTCTTCAAATGCACAAACCCCTGTGGCTATGGGGATCACAGTCAGGGAAACATGATACTAACAAAGGATCACAATAAACATTTGATAACTGACACCAAAAAAAATGGAGACCTATGGATTTTCCAAATATTTAAATTCTGCTTCTTTGTAATTAATAATTTCACCTCTAAGTCATTTCTTTCTCCTCAAATTTTACCCTAAAAGTCATGACAGCCCAGGCCACTTCTTCAATATTTTGCTTAGAAATTTCCTTAAATATGCAACACCATTGCTCACAAGTCCTACCTCACACAAAACCCTATGTCACAAATACAATTTAACCAAGTTCTTTGCCACTTTATAAGAAGGATTGCCTTTCCTCCAGTGTCCGATAACACGCTCTTCCTCATTTCCATCTGAGGCTTCACTGTTCTGTTCCCAAGTTCTTAGCTCTTCTCTCAAGGATGGAGGTTTTCTCTTCCATTCTCCTCTTCTCTTCCTTAGCTCTCTCACCAATATCACCCTTAAAGGTCCATTACAGCAACACAGGCTTTTTCTAACATGTACCTCAAAACTCTTCCAGACTCTATTTATTACACGTTTCAAAGCCTCTTCCACACTTTTAGGTTTTTGGTATTCTACTTCTTAATACCAATTTATGTGTCAGCCTGCTCAGGTGGCTATAACAAAATACCACAGACGAAGTGGTTTAAACAACAAACATTTATTTCTCTGGGGGGTGGGGATCCACGATCAAGGTGCCAGAAGATTCACCGACCAGTGAAACTTGCTTCCTGGTTCATAGAAGGCCATCTTCTCATTGTTCTCACGTGGCAGAAGGAGCAATGAAGCTCTCTGGAGGTATCTTTTTTAGGGGCACTAATCTCATCCATGAGGGCTCCATTGTCAGGACCCAATCGTCTCCAAGGCCCCCACTTCTGAATGTCTTCACATTAGGGTTAGGTTTCAAGACGTAAATTTTAAGGGGGCACAAACATTTAGTCTATGGCACATTAAAATGCAAACACCAGGAGAGTAAAACCAACAGAACATGTTAGAATTATTTTGCTATTGGAAGATTCAAGTTCATTTTGAGTTTGTAAATGTCCTTTCACTTTTTTCCCCACACCATTAGTTTTTTATAATAAACCTCCAAAAAGGGATTTTATGGAGAGAGGAGAGTTTTAAATATATTTCATATCAGAGTGCCTGGGTGGCTCGGTTGGTTACGCTTCTGATCCAACCATTGATTTCATCCCAGGTCATGATCACACGTCAGGCTCTGCACTAGGTGTGAAACCTACTTAAGATTCTCTGTCTCCCTCTCCCTTTGTCTCTCCCTGTTCACACACTTTCTCTCTCTTTCTAAAAAATAATATAATATGATATGATATAATATAATTAATATAATATATATTCCATATTTATAATAGTTTGGTGCTTATAATAAACTTTTCTTTTGATAATTTTGTACTGACACTTACAATTTACCATTTACCATTAATGACTGTGCTGGGTTTTTTTCTTAGAAGATTTCCTAAAGTACAGTTGATATATGTTAGTACTAAATCTCTTAAGAAAATCTCATATCTGACAAAAAGATATGCTCCAGAATGTCTCTGAAGAAATATTATAAGACAAAAGAGTTGTTGCCTACCAAATCCTTTTTCAGTAAAAGCTTTTGTTTTATTTCCAGTTAGTCACAGGAATCATCCCTCTGGGAAAATAAAGACATATAGTAATGCTGTAAAGAATCATAAGATTTCAGAGGTGAAAAGACCTTGGAGATGGTTTAGTCCAAAGTCCTCATTTGGCAGAGAGAGAAATTGAGGCCAACTTGCAGTTACATGAATGGTTTAATGGCATGGCCAGAATTAGAAACACTGTCTTGTTCAGTCCAGTGCCTTTTTGATTATACTGTGCTGTGGTCCTCTTCGTGACACCTCTGAAAAAGGTTCTCATAAAGTGTCTGCGCATGACTCACAGCGTCTCTAATGGAAATACTTTCCCTGCAGAAAAATTCCTGCCAAGGATTCTGCTACTAAGAGCTCCCACTAGGCTAGGAGTCCCTAGACAGTACACTTTGCAAACCGTAATGAGCTACATTATGTGTCTATTCTCCAGCGACATGGAGGCGTCACAATGTAGAATTTTTGTTTTTTTTTTAATAAAGATTCTAAGCAAGCATCTCAAATGTCTCACCCTCTGTACTGTGTCCCATGAGATAGCGCCTAGAGCCAGTCACACTCAGCCATGTCATATGTTAGAACCATAGGAGGATGTTTCAAGATAGTTGGCCTTGTTTGTCCCAACACCATGTTTTTTATCTCTCCTTTTAAAAATCAGTGTGATATCTATGCCCTTTCCATAACTGAGTAACTGAGCAAGTTGTCAATGCAGAAAAGCTGCATCCACCACAATAGTGCAAATATCTCTGAGATGTGCAAATATTCTCCATACCATGTTCAGGAGCTATCTTGGCCATTGCTCCCTGGTGCTATCAGTTGTACTAGGGAAACACTATCTCTTAAATATTGTAGATAGCTGGATTTATGGTGAATTTGTAAATTTGGTGGACAAAGAAACAGCTATCAAAATAGAAGTAAAAGTATAATAAATTGCATGTATAGGAGATGAAAATAAGGTCTGTTAATTTCTATCCAGTGGTCTATAATTTCTATCCAAAGACCACTCATCCTTGATTTGGATCACAGGCTCTAAAATTTAAATCACTTTGACTATGCTGCCTTCCTATCATTGTAAAAAGTCACCGTGGCAACAAATCAATAACAATGAAAACCAATTCATTATTGTTCTTTAATGTCTGTAGGTTACTAGAATGTGGTTTTGAAACATAACCCATCATCTAGAAAGTTTTCCAATATTTTTTATTCATATCTCAGTATCCCTGCTGTCTTACCCACAATAACCACATATATTTTCTCTAACATAGAATTCTAAAATTATAGGGTTTTTTGGAAGATTTTATTTATTTATTTGACAGAGAGAGCAAGACAGCACAAGCAGGGGGAGGAGTAGAAGGAGAGAGAGAAGCAGGATCCCCGCCATCAGGGAGCCCTATGTGAGCCTCGATTCCAGGATGCTGGGATCATGACCTGAGCCGAAGGCAGATGCTTAACTATCTGAGCCACTCAGGTGCCCCTAAAATTATGTTGTATTATAGAACTCACACCCTCTGTTCACATTCCTTTGAATAGCAGAGAAATAATGGTGATTTCTACTCACATCAACTAAATACCATTCACCTTTAATTTTTTTTCTTTATCTCAAGTTGAATGCCTAGAAAATATCTACACTATTTATAACACTGACTTCACATGTAACTTTTTTCAAAAAAAATCCAGATATTTCCATGCTGAGAGTATTTTACCTATTTTAAAAAATACCTTAATTTTGTTACCCAAGGTTCTTTACAGTAATGGAAAGCCATAATTACATTTTTAATCATCCTCTCACCGGGAAGCTAGGTTTATGGGGCAGCATATTTATTTAAATATGTTCTCCTTCTGGTTAATAAACCTCTTTCTTTTTCTTCAGACCTACTAATTTTTAGTAAAACATGTAACTCCAACTACCTACCACTATTATGGAAGTGGATATGGAATTCCAATTGCAATGTCTTGATGCCAGTGGAATGCATGGTACATTTGAAGTGTGTGTGTGTGTGTGTGTGTGTGTGTGTGTGTGTGTGTGTTCACTGACAAGTTTTTATGACAGATTGAGCCATAGACAGGTGGGATAGTCCTTTAAGCTTTCTGCTCTTGCTTTAATAGCACTGCATATATTTCTAAACATTTTTAAATATTCTATTTAATCATTTACAACATGAAAATATGTTGCTTATTTTTCATGGTAATCAAAATAAAATAGAAAAGTCAAAAACATAAAGGAGAATAAACAAGAGCATAAGTATGTGATAAAAGCCTGAGTCAGTTGCTAGGGGGTAAACTAACCCAAATAAATCACCTATAACAGCAAGCATAAGTGCTTTCCCAGTGAAAGGAAAGGAGTTGGATTGGGTAAGGCAAAGCAGTAATAGCTTCTAGCTAAAGAATATTTAGATAGAGCAGGTGGCAAAAATACCAAAAAAAAAAAAAAAAAAAATCCAGATAGGAGGATCAGAGAATGGAGGGTGAAGAGTTGTACCCTACACTGTGGTAAGTAAGGGATGCCTGGTCAGGACAGCACCTGCCAAAACAAGGCTCAAACAGTGGCAAGGCAGTGTGACATGGTAAAGACTGCCTTTACCATGGAAGGCATGGAAGGTTAGAGGAATAGTCTTATCCAGGGCTCAAGTCATGAGAGCTCTTCTCTATGGCCACCCAGTGTAACAGAGCATGGCGGGGAGAGCTTGGGAGACTTCTGAATGGAAATAGGGTAGGAAGTCAACTAGAATATAAAAAAAGGAAAATGAAAAGGAGCAGTGGTGGGGAAAGAGGGAGAAAGCAAGCTGATGACTTGGCCATTCCATTCAATGAGCATGTACCAGAGTAACAATGAGTTTAGAGCTGTGAACCTGCTTTCAATGATCTCCACTTTACCTCGTTCTCATTGTCCTAGTGTTTACAGATACAGCAATGTGATTGTAGTTTTAACATATATATATATATATATATATATATATATATACACATCTATATAATCTTTATGTATTTTGCCTATGTACACTATCCATTTTTCCATATATGTTTTTATGTATACATGTCTATATAAGCTGTATATATACAATATAATATATACACACACACACACACACACACACACACATATATATACATACAATAGCACATATAGAGAAAAAGATAATGTGTTTGTGTGTGTGTGTATGTGTGTGTGTATAGCTCACTCATACTATAATTTGAGTAAATTTGCAGGGAAATACCCATTTTTTTTTTGCTGCCTTTATATTCCAGCCGTCCTTCTAATCCACAGCTTCCCATCAGACAAGACTGTACTATAGAGGAATACTTAATGATGACCACTGGATGTCCTTAGTTTAAAGAGGAGACTACTGAATGTGCCTTTCTTTAGTCACAGTCTGACCTTTTTCTTTGACTTACATTGTTCAACATTTCAAACTCTGCTACCTGAACTCTCAGCGAGTCTGCTATGATTTCTTCAACTTTACCTTTTTTAGTGATGATACTAGGCAAATTTCTTAAATGGAGCAGTAGGAGAGATAATCTCTCAGGCTTTTATATTTATAAGAGATATTAAGGTTGTATTTATAAGAGATATTAAGGTTGTTTTCTGTGTCCTTTTATTCCCCTGAGTTAATCTATCCTAGTCCCATTCATCTGAAAAAAAAAAAATATTTATCAAGTGCCATCTCTATGCAATGATTTGACTGGATGCCTAATATAGGGCTTTCTACTTGTTCATACACTGTATTGACATGAATCTCCTCTTCTCAGCAAAAATCAGTGTTTTTCCCCTCTTATTTTCCTTATTGAACTCCTTCTATCTAATGGGGTCTTGCTTCTGAATCCTGGTCTCCTGTAGGCTAGTTTAGAGAAAGAATAATTTATTAAAAATCTGAATGAGGGGGGCGCTTGGGTGGCTCAGTGGGTTAAAGTCTCTGTCTTCAGCTTAGGTCATGATCCCAGGGTCCTGGGATCGAGCCGCGCATCGGGCTCTCTGCTCAGTGTGGATCCTGCTTCCCCCTCTCTCTCTCTGCCTGCCTCTCTGCCTACTTGTGGTCTCTTGTCTGTCAAATAAATAAATAAAATCTTTTTTAAAAAATCTGAATGAGTTAAAGTGTTTGCTTAAGTTAAAAAAACAGCTCCTATATTTAAAAGTGGTAATAAAGTGGTATGTTAGATTTTTCTCAGGGTTTTATTAATCTCACCTTGCAGGGATGTGCTGCTTACCTTTTATAAAATCCTTGTTTTGCCACTATTATCAAGAGAATTACATACTATCTTTTAGATACGTTGAGGTGGAAAAAAGTGTGAGAACTAGTCCCCTTAGCAGTTCAATGTGAAATCTTCATGTCAGATGGGAAATCATTTTCAGGAAGGCAACCTTTGGGAGAAATGTTAAAAACCATACCTTACTATCTTTCCCAAAGCAAGGTTGGTAGAATCAGGGTAAAAAAGTAAGGAAACTAAGGCAATCAGATTAAGACCCAGTGAATTGATAATACCCATTCAACTTCCTTTGGGTGTTCTTCATTCTGCAGAGGAAAAATAACAAAGCACGGATATTTCATCTAAAGTGCTTTGTCATTAAGACGTAAGAGAATTTATATTTAAAAAAATAAATGCTAAATTAAACATTAAAATTAAAAGAACTAATGTTCATTACCGAGAACATTACCTATTGTCTTCCGTTGACTTAAATAAGAGTTTCTATAAAGAAGATGGAAATTTACACGACCTCCACTATGAAATACGAATTCGAAGTTTAAACTGAATTGACATATACATTCTTCAGAAACTGCAAAAACCAAGGTGTCTCTTCCCTTCATGGCTTTAGACAGAAATGGTATCAGAATAGGAGTATCTGTTAAATTTTCATTTAACCAAATGTTTTATTCTGGCGACTTCTGAATACACACTTCTCAATGCATGAAAAAACTGCTTCTGAAAGTATATTTTCTAATCAACTAGACTTACCTGAATCCTAAGAACGGAAGTACCTATTGAAAATACTTGTTTTTCCATGTCCATTACTGAATGGCATGTAATCATCAACAAACACTTCAAGTCTGTACTCTGTGGAATAATCCATATTTTTTTTAAAGAAGTCAGCTTTGTAGTTTGAATATCTGAGTACTCGTGGATCTCTTAAGATTCTTCAGAGCCCTCAAAATCTGAATAATTGACTGATTTTTTTATCCTTTCATATGCAGTTGTTTTGAAGTATGCATTGCATAAAGGAATGGAAATATAACTCCCAGTCTTTTCAGATATTCCAATACCATAATATTATTAATGGCGTGAAACTTCAGCTAAAGGTTAAGAAATCTTAGCTATTTTTCTTCTCCAAAGAAGAAAACTAACTACCTGGGTAAGGTTCTAAGGAAGGAGATCATTCTCGTGGGAGAATTATCCTGAGAAAAAAGGAAGTAAATATATTGGCACAGTGTTCTCTTTTTCCAGTACAATTTCAGCTCTCTCAGTTAATTTTTCTATTATTTGATTAATTAGTATATGTAATTCTCACCCTTTCAGTCTCCCTCATCTCATCTCCCTTACTCCCTCAGTCTCCTTTATTCATCTGCACCTACCTATGTATCCATCTATCTACTATTCACCTACCCAAACATCTTTCCATCTACCCTTTGCTTTGTTGCTCAAAATATATGAAGTAAGAAAGAGGAGAAAATGCATATGTATAAATATGTATGCCTGTCTGTGTGTCTCTACCTAACCATGAGACTCATGGCTATAAATATATGTAGAGACACATTTTGGATTCTCACAAATATATTTGGTCCTTTACTTTGTATTACTTGTTTATAATTATATCATTTCTCTTCTTGTTTCCTGTGAATAGCAACAAGAACAGGTGTGTTGTTTTAACCTAGTATATTTAAAAGTATAGTCGGGAGGAAAAACAGATAATAAAAGAAATGCAGGAATTTCTGGAAAAGTTTTGAGTGTCTTTGCTGTAGAAAGTCTTTTCTTAAAAATTAATTTAGTAACAGTGCTAGGATTGTTGCAATAGAACTAAGACAGTGTAGTAAAGTATTTAAGAGTAGGGCAAACACCATTTACTAGCTCTGTACCTCAGGCAAGTCATTTAATCCTTTCGTCCTCAGTTCTGTTGTCTCTAAAAGAGGGATAATAACGGCAAATCTTTCACAGGGCTGTTGTGAGGACTTAATGTGCTAATATTTATAAAGAGCTTTGAACAGCAGTTGCCACGAAATAAACACCCTATGCATAAGCTGTTACTTATTGTCTGAATACCCTTATAGAAATGAAAGTTCATGAGAGCAAGAGATTTGCTTTTATATTAATTGCTATTTCCAAGCACTAAGAACAGTGCCAAAAAGACTGAAGGTATACAATAAGTCTTGTTTTGAAGACACGGTATGGTGTTCTAGTTAAAAACAGTGATCATGAAGACAGACTACCTGCACTAAAATCTGGCCTGCAATATTTACTAGCTATTTGACTTGTGCAATGTAGTAATTAACTCTCTTCTTTAGTCATTAGATCTGTAAAATGGAAATGTGATAGTTAGCTTTGTGGGTCAGCTTGATAGAATCACAGGTTGCCCAGATGTTTGGCCAAACATTATTTAGGAATGTGTCTATGAGAATGTTTCCAGATGAGATTAGCATTTGAATAGGTAGAACGAATAAAGCAGATTGCTCTTTCCAATGTGGGTGGGCCTCATCCAGTCAGTTGAGGGGCTGGATAGAACAAGATCAGATGAAGAGAGAATTTGTTCACTCTGCCTGACAGTTTGAGCTGGAACATTAGTCTTCTCTTGCACTCAGACCAGGATTTATACCATTGGTTCTCCTGGCTCCTAGGCCTTTGGACTCAGAGTAAAACTACACTACCAGTTTTCTTGGTCTTCTAGCTTACAGATGACTGATCATGGAAATTCTAATATTCCATAATAGCATGAGCCAGGGAGATATAGAGAGAGAGAGCAAGAAAGAAAGAGAGAGAGATCTATATACATAAATGTAGTATTTCTTTGGTTGATTCTGTTTCTCTGGAGAGAAATTAATATAAGGTTAATGATAAGAATCCCTAATTCATACAGTTATTGGGAGGATTCAGTGAATTATAACATATGCAAAGCCCTGGAACATAATGTCATTGCTAAGACCTGATACTAAGAGAAATCACTGACATGTAAATAGACTGTGCTCCCTAGAGCTACACAACACAGCAGCATTCATGAGGGCTATATAAATGTTAACTACTAATGCTACTGTTGATAACCAGAAGTAAAGTTAATAAATATTTTATGGCCTAAATGATGCTGTTATAAGCCAACTGTAAAGCATGTTTTATAAACTATTTACATAACTGTATTATTCCTCAAAACACACCTGGGCTATCTCTATGAATTTTTCCTGCCTTGTTTGAGCCTCTGAATTTTACTTCATAGTGCCTATTGATTTCTCCCCCTAAAAGAGATTGCCCTTTTTTTTTTTTAGCTTTGACTTTCTTTTGGGTCTATATTTTTCCCTTGTTTCCATATTCCCATGATGCCTTGATACTTTCCTAACCTACAAAAGTTGAATAGCTTCTTGCTGTGGTATTTTCACAATGCATTCAATATGAGTGAGTGCACTTTCCTACTGTCTTAGTGCTTTTTCATGTCATATCCTCCATAGCCTACCACTTAAATAGAAAAGTAATATTAACTTTATAATTTTACCTTGGGTCTATCTGTATTATTACACAAGCTGTGAGCTTTGTTTTTAGATGCAGTTTAGAGTAAATGGTAATGTAAATACTAATCTCCATTTCATCCCTGTTTAGAAACATCAGCATTCTCTTGAATAAGCAAATTAGGTACATGTTTTACCATGGGTTTTGGCAAAATAATGAGTTTATTTCTTGGTTGGTCAATTTTTTTAAAAAAAATTAATAATTAACTTGATTATTAGAACTCAGCACAGGGGCACCTGTGTGGCTCAGTCTATTAAGCATCTGCCTTTGGCTCAGGTCATGATCCCAGGGTCTTAGGATTGAGCCCCGAGTCAGATTCCCTGCTCACTGGGAAGTCTGCTTCCCCCTCTGCCCCTCTACCTGCTTGTGCTCTCTTTCTCTCTCTCAAATAAATAAATAAAATCTTGGAAAAAAAAAAAAAAGAACTCAACACAAGATATGATCCTGAATCTGATTTGATTTTTTGTGGACCTGGTAGGGGGTAAATACTCTAAGTGTGCCCTGACAAAAATAACTGCTGTCTAGGGGCACCTGGGTGGGTCAGTGGGTGAAGCGTCTGCCTTCAGCTCAGGTCATGATCCCAGGGTCCTGGGATCGAGCCCCTCATTAGGCTCTCTGCTCAGCGGGGAGCTTGCTTCCCTTCCTTTCTCTCTGCCTGCCTCTCTACCTGCTTGTGATCTCTGTCTGTCAAATAAATAAATATTTTTTTAAAAATTGCCATCTATACAAATAATGATTATTATAGGAAATTTCATTACAGATCATCAACTTATACCAAAGTTGAAATTTAGGGAAAAAATATCTGGTAAATACCTTGATTGACTCTATTCAAAAGGAAAAGATTGGTTGACTAGCTTTTTTCTATCATGTTGATTCATTCTTTCAACAGTGTCTATTATATTTATTATTTACCAGGTACCTGCAAACCATCAGAGAAAGAAAAAAAAAATCCCATTCTTATAAAGTTTGCAATTTAGTCTAAGAAAACAAATAAAAGATAGTTATACATGTTAAAAGGTGATAAATGGTAAAAAAAAAAAAAAAAAGATAGAATGGGACAAGTTGGAGGGTATGGGAATGCCCATTTAAAGAGAGGAACTTGCCTTTTAATGGTGAGGATAGACTGAAATGGTTATATTTGAACAGTGACTTGAAGGAGGGTGAGTGTTAGTGCCATGTAGATAGTTAGAAGAGGATATTTCAAAGAGAAAACTGGAACATCCAGTGTAAAGTTTCTACCTCAGAAGGCTCACAGACAAATATGCACAGAACAACAAAAGAAGGCAGTGTGGCTGCACCTTGAAGAAGAAGCAAGGAAGCGAGGATGAGGTCAAGGAAGGTGTAGATCAGTGAGGGCATTTTAGACCTTTGTAACATCTATTTCAAAAGAGTGAGAAAATACTATAATGAGTCATGTAGGGTGATAGATTAGCTGACTCTCATTTTAATAAGGTTGATCTAGTCTAACTAGAATAGTTTGAGGGTAGGCAATGAAGTGAGATAACGAGTGGAAATGAGTTTAAAGCATATTATTAGTTAAACCTATGTAAGAAATCATGGTAACTTGCACCAAAGTGATAACAGTAGTTTTAGGGAACAATCGTCTTATTATGGGTGTATATTAAGGGTGGGGCTTATAAGATTTCCTGGTGAATTGATAGAGTTAAGAATGACTCTCACTGGCCTGGGGGAGTGGAAGGATAGAATAGACATTACCTGAGAATGAGAATATTATATAGATTTGTTTATTCAACCTCCCATGGTCTACACTATTCATATCCCCCTCAGCGCCATGTTATATGTGGATGTTAGTATTGGAGGCTTTGCTACTGTAGGTAATAAGTTTCAGAAAAATAAGCAAAATCTAAAATTCATTCATATACTTTGATGATTTTCTAGTTTGGAATGCTATTATTGACCCAGTCACTTGTGGAAGAAACAGCATTGCTGGTGGAATCAGTTTTTGAGAAGTAAATCTGTATTATCTTAATTTTGACTTGAATCAATATCTTTGTAGATAGGGTTGTCCTAATCAGGAGACAGAGATCTGTGGGGAGATGTTCATTAAAAGAGTACTTGAGAATAAGCCAGATAAGCTATAAAATCTTATTTTCAACTCCTCAAAGAACTAAAGACACAAAATTACATAGCCAAATTCCAGAAAAAGATGAACCCTTCCCAGAATAAAAAAAATCCCATGACTGTTTTTATCCCTAAAGGCCCCGCAGTAGAAGGAGGCAGTCTGCTTTAGACAGGAACAAGGAGAAATCGACACAATTTTTAACAAGTTATTAATGGTCTTGTGGGTTGGAGTGACGGTTAGAATTCCAAGGACTCTCCATCACAAAGGAGGGTCTCCATCACAAAGCAATTCTGTAACATTCACAGACTGCCTCCACCAAGTGCAAGGCCAGGGCCTGACAGAGATAAGAGCTACCCCCTGGCCTACAGGCTTTTCATCTGTTGCATTGTTACAGCCTCCTGGGGGAATAGCAGCCCAGTGGAGAAAGATATTCAGAGGCACAAAAAGCTGGGATGGTAAAAAGAACGCTTCAACAACCCATAAAACCCAGACCTCCACCTCAACTACAGATTACATTGGCTCAGGCCCTCACACAGCCAGACAGACAAATGGAAGGAGAAACAGGCCTTTTCTGGGTGTGTGTGTGTGTGCGCGCACGCGTGTGTGTTTGCGTGTGTGTATTTATAAAACAAGTTATGACTTATCTCAAAACTGCAAAAAGGAGAATGAATCCTTGGAGTCAGAAAATGCAGAGATTGAAAGTGAGGTTCAAAAGCTTCATCAGAATCTTAATGACTGAACTGTATTAAGAACTGAGAAAACAAACTAATTAACAACAATAAAAAAAATCTGCTCTCCCAGGAAACTCATTGTAGAGGAAAGAAATAGTTTTGAGGGAGGAATAATAATGTTGCAAAGCAGAGATATGAACCAGAATCCTTAAGAATACAATACTTACCAAAAAAAAAAAAAAAAAAAAAAAGAAAACAAGAACTTATTCCTTAAAAATCTGCATCATTGCTCCTGATAAGAAAATGTATGATATGTGGTTGATGATAGCACAGGCTGGTCTGAACATTTTCGAGGACTTAGGAAAAAATCACGCACAGCAGACCAAAATTAACTGAAGTGGATGTTACGTTTGAAATTTTAGAGAGGTAATGCAATTTTGGCATTTGGCAAAAGCCCCAGAGAACCAGGGGATCCTCTGAGTTCATAAGGGACGTATCCAGTGGAAAGGAGTTGTAGATCCAGATCTATGTTCCCTGTTGACACTTCCACTTCTGCTGTTGTTGCTCTGCATGGCAGGAAAGTTCACTCCTTTTATTGGCCTCTGATCATCAACCTAGACGAGCAGGACTCATAATCTGTTACATGCCTTCTGTCCATAGAACAGACGGCCCAGTATTCTTTAAAATGGAATCCAGTGGGAAAAAATCTTCAGAAATGTATTGTGACTTTGCTAAATTTTCATTTAGCAAAGCCAACTGTTCTCCAGGAAGCTTATGAAGTACTCCTCTCCCTGCCATTACTTTCTACAGAAGGATTTTCTTGGACAACCCCATTCCTTAGTAGCATTGAGAAATGTCTGTCCACCAAGAGGTTTTCCTGTCATCCTTCCAAACCCAGGATTATTCTTCTAAAGCCACTTTCTGAAAGAAGAAATGAGTCTTTATTGGGCTGAAATCTTCAAATAAATATTCTGAAGATCCAGAATCTGAGCAAGAAATATTTCTCTCTTAACTTAAAAGAGGTCAGTCTGTCTAAAGACTTCCTTCTGATGGAGAAGCCTTGAGCCACAAATAGGCCTGTCACATCACTTCTCTTAAATCATTTTGCATTCTCTTTCTTTCAACATCTATGAATTAGGCAATTATACATTTGCCTAATTCAAAGCTCCATAGAATTTTAATTCTTAGGATAGAACTTTATCATTAGTGGTGAATTATTACAATTGTATCAATGAACTACTTCCACTTTATTGGACTCTCTAGGTTGTATGAGTACGGTATTGTGATGTCATTAAATAAACAACAATGTTATAAGCTATAATGGGTATTTTGCATGAGTAGTTGAGCAACTGGATGGATTTTAAACTTCATTAAAAGGCCCTTTCTGTTTCTTTACAATTCATAATTGTGAAAGTTGTTTGAATTTTACCTAAGTACTTTTTTATTTGTTTAAAGAAATAAAACCTTTCTTTTAAAATGGACATGGAGGGGTGCCTGGGTGGCTTAGTGGGTTAAAGCCTCTGCCTTCAGCTCAGGTCATGATCCCAGGGTCCTGGGATCGAGCCCCACATCGGGCTCTCTGCTCCGTGGAGAGCCTGCTTCCCTTCCTCTCTCTCTGCTGCCTGCCTCTCTGACTACTTGTGATCTCTGTCTATCAAGTAAATAAATAAAATCCTTTTAAAAAATTAATAAATAAATAAAATGGACATGGAACCTTTTAAAAATGCTATATGGAAAAGCAATTATTTATTCTTCTAGTGAAATGACTTAAAAGAGGTCAATCTGTCAAGAGGTTTGCCTGTGTGTATCAAAAACCTGATGGGGGGGGCCTTGAGCCAGAAATAGGTCTGTCATATCCAGAGGTCTCTGCTTCTTTGGAAAAACGGAAACTGTAGGCCTTATTTCATTTTAGACCTAATTAAATTATTCAGAGTAGGTAATCATAGTTGCATGTTTCCTTCTCCACCTTCTTTGAGAACAAAGAAGGCATGTATCCATTCTCTTGCTTCTTGTTTTATTTCTGTTTTCATTCTGTATAAGACCTTCAGCTCCAACTTCTCTGGTCATTTTCAGTGTACTGATTTGCATCATAAGGTAGCCTGTGTGAGATGATAAATTTTCAAGTCCTATCAGGGACCACTTATAACACACAGAGATGGACAAGAGAGAAAAGCAAGAACCAAGGACATAGACCCTTCTCATTTTAGTTCATTGTAATCAGTTCAAATTGAAGTTTCACACTGTAGCTTTGTGTCATAAATAAATAAATAAATAAACTTTTATGGTTATCATGGACTACGTAGAGAAGTCTTTATCCATTATACAGATCACATCAGACTGAGGCTTTAAATTTCTTATGTTTGCTCCTTACAGCATAGATATATCTTTTAGGAAGGAGGGAGGAGGTGGAATGGACTATCCACCTCTCACAAGAGAACAGAGACAGGTGTTTCCGACCCTCAGAATGGAAACTGGAAACCCTGTCTCAACCCAGCTCCTCAAGAAGATTATGGTTCCTTCTTTTTTTTTTTTTAAGATTTTATTTATTTATTTGACAGAGAGAGATCACAAGCAGGCAGAGAGGCAGGCAGAGAGAGAGGAGGAAGCAGGCTCCCTGCTGAGCAGAGAGCCCGAAGCGGGGCTCGATCCCAGGACTCTGAGATCCTGACCTGAGCCGAAGGCAGCGGCCCAACCCACTGAGCCACCCAGGCGCCCCGATTATGGTTCCTTCTGAAGGGAGAAGAAATAAACAAAGGGATGAACAAACATGTGAACAAAGAGAAGAACAGAACACAAAGAAAGGGCTTGTGTGAACATAAAGAGATATTCACTCTTCCAAGGAAACAGAATGTGGTGGCTTCTGAATTGAATAAAATGTTTGTGTGCAGTGTTATATTTCTTCTAAATCAAATAGTATTCCTAGAAAGTGTGGATATATTTGTAAATGCTTTGTGTAAAGTTAAGACTGTTCATTAATAAAATTGAAATTGGGAAGAATTTAAGGAAAAAACTTGAAAACAATGTTCTTACATCTAAAAGATAAAGAAAATATTAAGTTTGATACAAAACATGTTTTGTTAGAGTTGAATGAACTCTTGCATTTTGATTAAAATCATAGTGAGACTACGTAAAAAAATGTCAGGGACATTTTTCTACATTATATATCATGAGGTAATTCTAATTCAAACCTAAAAAGACATATTTTATGGGAAGTTACCCAATTTCTTGTGGTATCCTTTTTGATATGGAAAGTAAAGAAGGGTGCCTGGGTAGCTCAGTGGGTTAAGCCTCCACCTTCAGCTCAGGTCGTGATCTCAGAGTCCTGGGATCAAACCCCACATTGGGCTCTCTGCTCAGTGGGGATCCTGCTTCCCCCTCTCTCTGGCTGCCTCTCTGCCTACTTGTGATCTCTTTATCTGTCAAATAAATAAATAAAAACCTTTAAAAAAAGTTTAATAAAAAAGAAAAGTAAAGATAATATCAAAAGTTGTTGAAAAAAAAAAAAGTCAATACACAGCTAATATCGTACTCTATGGTAAAAAGTTGGAAGCCTTTCCTCTAAGATTAGGAAGAAGACAGGGATGCCCATTCTCACCACGTCTATTCAACATAGTATTGGAAGTTCTAACCAGAGGAATTAGGGAATAAAAATAAATAAAAGGCATCCAAATTGGAAAAGAAGAGGTAAAACTGTTACTAATATGCAGATAACATAATGCTGAATTTCGAAAACCCTAAAGACTCCATCAAAAAACTCCAAATAAATTCAGTAAAGTTGCAGGGTACAAAATCAATACACAAAAATCTCTTGTGTTTGTAAACACTAATAATGAACTATTAGAGGGAGAAATAGAGAAAACAATATCATTTACACTTGCATCAAAAAGAATAAAATATCCAGATGCTTCGGTGGCCCAGTCAGCTAAGCACAGGACTCTTGATTTCAGCTCAGGTCATGATCTCGGGATTGTAAAGTCATGCCCTGCATGGGACTCCACACTCAACAGAGTCCGCTTGAGGTTCAATCTCTCCCTCTCCCTCTGACCGGCCCCAACTTGGGCGCTCTCTCTCTTTAAGTGAATAAAATATTTTTTTTTAAGATATTTTTATTTATTTGACAGAGAGAGACACAGTGAGAGAGGGAACACAAGCAGGGGAGTGGGAGAGGGAAAAGCAGGCTTCCCAATGAGCAGGGAGACTGATGTGGGGATTGGTCCCAGGACCCTGGGATCATGGCCTGAGCCAAAGGCAGACGGTTAACAACTGAGCCACCCAGGTGCCTCTGAATATAATCTTTACAAAAAAAAAAAGAATAAGGGAAGCTGGGGTGTCTCAGTCAGTTAGGTGTCTGCTTTCAGCTCAGGTCATGATCCCTGGGTTCTGGGATCGAGTTCTGCATCAGCCTCCTTGTTCATCAGGAGCCTGCTTCTCCCTCTGCCTGCTGCTCCCCCTGCTTGTGCTCTCTCTATATAAATCTTACAAAAAAATAAATAAAATCTTTTTTAAAAAGAATACAATATCTAGGCATGAATTTAACCATTAGGAAAAGGGTTTTATACCTTTGTACCCAAAGACCTGTATATTGAAAACTACAAGACACTAATGAAATAAATTAAAGAAGACACAAATAAATGGAAAATATTCCATGCTCATGGATTAGAAGAATCAATATTGTCAAAATATCCATACTACCCAAAGCAATCTACAGATTCAGTGCAATCCTTATCAAAATTCCAGTGGCATTTTCCAAAGAAATAAAATAATTCTAAAATTTGCATGAAACTATTAAAAAAAAAAACCCTTAATAGCCAAATCAATCCTGATAAAGAAGAACAAATCTAGAGGCATCATGCTTTCTGATTTCAAACTCGAATACAAAGGTATAGTAATTAAAACACTATGGCATTTGAATAAACATAGACAGAGAGATTAATGGAACAGAATAGAGAGTCCAGAAATAAACCCATGCAGATATGATCAATTAATTCATGGCAAAGGAGCCGAGAAAATATAAGGGCTAAAGGACAGTTTCTTCAATAAACTGTCTGGAAAAACTGGACAGACACGTACAAAAGAAAGAAACTGATCACTACCTTACACCAAGATAATAATATATTTAAAACATTTTACTGAATTAAGACAGTATAAAATTTAAAGTATAAATGAGTTGTAAGTCTTATTAAATATTATGTAAGCTACTGGGGAAAATATTCCTCATTATGAGTAGACCATTAGGTTATTTTTCTTACTGAAAGAGGTTATTGGAAGAATTTGAACATTTATTTTATTTGACATGAAACAAAATATTTTACACATTTTGTAGGGATTTGTACTATTTGCACAAACCACTATAAGGAATGGTCAGAAAGAGAGATGTCATCATTTGGTGAGGCTTTTTAGCATGATTGTACTATTTTTCTAGTAGATTTATTATAGCATTTATGTGTCAATTATTATGAAGGAATATTACAATTTGGGGATAATTTAGATCCCCAAATCCTATTAATTGCTAAAATATATAAAGTACTCAGTGTTCATTAAATGTAGATTTTCATTTGTTTCTCTTTTCTCTTATTAAACAATCTAAGCAAATGTTTAGTTAATGACTAAGCAAAGTGAGGCAACATAAGTTAAAAATCTAGATTTCAAAAGTCCTTACATATAAGTAAATCTATAGCAATCGGTTATTTAACAGGTCCAGAAAGAACTACCAGACCAAAAATAATTCCTCAAATAGCAGTGCATAGAATTCGAAATTCTGTCTTCTGGAGAAATCTTATTGCATTAATTTTTTAAAAAGATTTTATTTATTTATTTGACAGACAGAGATCATAAGTAGACAGAGAGGCAGGCAGAGAAAGAGGAAGGGAAGCAAGCTCCCCGCTGAACAGAGAGCCCGATGCAAGGCTCGATCCCAGGACCCTGAGATCATGACCTGAGCCGAAGGCAGAGGCTTTAACCCACTGAGCCACCCAGGTGCCCCATCATTAATTTTTTTTTAATAGCTCCAGTTAGTGAGAAAATGCCATATTAATTCATTACATTTGTCATTTAGCAATTATTGAATATCTGTGATGTTCTAAACATAAAAATGACATGATATGATTTCTGCCCTTGAGTTCACAGCATTAGGAAAATAGACATTCACAGAAAGTCTGCAGTAAGATGCAAACTCCTTTCATTGTAGTCTCAAGAAGAGAGTGACCAACATCACTATAGGATTTACAGAGCTTCTAACAGAGTGGCACACGATCAGAGTTTTGTCTAGGAAAATGGATACATGTTCAAAAGCACTGAAGCATGAAAATTCACATGAAATGTGTTTACAAACGTCAGATATTTCAGTGTGGCTGAGGCATAGAATTCTTGGTGGGAGAAAAACATGTGGCTAAAAACTTTATTTAACCAAATAGACATTGAGAAACTAATAAAGGGATGTGAGTTGAGAGTGATCTGATCAGATTTGCATTTTCAGACTTTATTGTGGCAATACGTTACCACATTCACTTATCTAATTGGCCAGAAGGAATGATAGACATTATTTATATAGGGATATACTGAAAAGACAGACAGTAGTTGTGACAAGAAGAATATTACTCAGAAACTGGATGCTTGGAGTAGAAAAGAGAGCTCCCAAAGTTTTAACAAGAAAATGCCAGAAATATCTGCCCTTAATTCATGACCTTTCCTGAAGGTCGTTGTTATATTCTATTGTGTCACAAAAGAGGTTTCCATGTTACTCCCCCTCTCTCCACCCCAGATTCCCAATGAACTTTCTGACCTTCTTCTGGGCTTCACTATATGGTTCCTCTTTGGAATTTGTGAATTAACATTCCCGGTTTTTCAGTAGTAATGGAAAGACCATGAAAGTCCACATCGTCTAGTAATTTTTTTTTTTTACACAAATTTTAAATGCTTTAAGGCTGATAGAAAAAAATGAGTCACTAGGGGAATATACCTAGCCAAGTCCCCAGTTTTCTAACTTAAATTTAACTTTTAAAAATTTCCATTGGTCTTTGAATAAAGTGTAACTATTGTGAAATAATTTTAGAAAAAAAACAAGAAAAGGGAATCAACAAGCAAACAAATGAAGAGAGAAAAACATTATTTTACTTAGTAAAATATGACATGAATAAAAAGCCAGGCATTACAGCAGGTAATAGAAATCATGAAGAAAAAAAGTGAATAGGTTTAAAAACTAAATCCAGATGATGATGTTTTGAATAGGAAAGAAGAACGTGGGAATTACTGGTGACTTATATCAACACAAAAGCTACCAAATAATCTTCATGGATATGAGTAAAAACAATTAGTGAAAGAGTTTATCAGATATATTAATATGGTATCATCAAGTTCAGAGAATTTTCAAGGTCTAGGGAGTATAAAGAATGATCTTTTATATATACAAAATGATATAACTTAATTAGTTTGATACTAGCTTTAAAGAAAACTATTTTGATTTTAAAGTCAAGGAAGTCCAGAAAATTTTCCCAATCAGCATCTGGTATTTGCTTATTTAACACTTAGTTCTCAAATTACTTTTTTAAATAGATTATTCATTCCACATACTTCATACTGCATATTTTTTGTTAAAATAATATTGTTTTTACAAACTGACATCAAATTTAACTAAGATGGATATAGCTAAATAGGACTAATGAGTTATTGGCAAAACAAAAGCTTAAACAAGTACTGAATTAGTTAAAATTATTCAGAAGTGTGCTTGAAGTAATTTTAAAAGGAAAAAAATATTTGTTGAAATTACTGGTAGAGCAAATCCACTGATGGGTAAGAACTAGCAACAATTTTACTCCACTAGAGAGTATCTACAAATGACTACTTTTTTCTAAAAATGACTATCTACTCCACTCCCATTTGTTAGATCTGGGTGAGGATGCCAAGGAGTAGGGCAAACAAATTGAGGAAAAGGGGAATGAGAAAAGAACTGATATTTAGAGAAGAGAATATAAAGGTATCAAAATTTTTGATGCTTAAATCACAAGGAGAGGTCAAATAAAAGCAAGATACTGGTTGGACTTTGGGAAAAGAAACATCCTTATATAGCTCTGGCAATATTATATTAGCATGAGTGTTGAATATAGATCCTTTCAGTTCATAGTAATCATGTGTATTCCTGCTATAAAAACTAAACAAACCAATCAGAGAAGTAGGATTAGATGGTTCTTACAGACAAGGGTGATATTCTCTTATTGGTCATTCTAAACTGTATCATCCCTAACAACACTTTCTATGATTTGTGGTTTATATCCTTTTGATTCTAATGCATTTACTCATATAGTTCTCATTATCAAGAATGTCCGTTCATTTCTGTGTGTCTGATACCTATTTACAGTTACAGCTAACATGTTCTTTTGTCACTAATAATTCACATTTTATATAATTTTTACACATATTCTTTATCCCTCAACTAGATGGTCAACTCTTTGAGCCCCAGAAATTAATCTTAAACTAATTAGTATGAAATTTCTTTCTAATGTAGGACTTCATGTAAATTTATAATCTGTTGATGCAGTTTGAATAAATCATTACTCCCACCGAAAATATTATTGAGGATTATTATGTAAAACATACTAGCAGGCACTGATGAAAATGAAAAATATGCAAATCTTTTAACAAAAACTTACTCAACACCTCTTGCCTGCCAACAGGGTACAAGACACTGGGGATACCAGTATGCACCAAAATGAACAGGGTCTCATTTTTATTCTAACGATCAGAAAAATGTTAAATAATCATAGTAGTTAATATGTAATTAGAAATTGAGGTAAGAGCTCCGAAGAAAAGAAGCACGGTTGTTTCGCATATTTTTGAATTTTATATTTTCCAGCCAAAGAAAATACTCATTCAAAACCAGGATAATTTTTTGTTTGCTTGTATGTTTTTTCTCCTGATTTTACACTACATACATTTCTCCGGAGATTTTCTTTTCGACCACATGAGAGAACCATATCCACTTCCTGTGAACCCAGATGGACCTGCAGCCTAAGTGGACCTAACAGTGTGGGGGTTTTGACTGTGACAAGGTGTCCTGGACCCTCCTCCTCTGCTTTAATTTTCTGTGGTTGAATTCTACCCAAGGAATACTCAGCTCCAGGGTCATAGATGAGCATCCTGGGCATTCTTAGGCTCAGCGGAGGCGAGTCACAGCCTACCAAGAAGCAATACATGCCGCCTTTCAGTTCGAAGTGTTTGAAGATCTTCGGTTTACTGTTTGGTCATCTCATCTCTAAGGAGGGCCGTTTTCACCATTGAGCAAATGAGTTCCTGATGTTGCAGGCACCACACTTTCTCGTAAACACTTAAGTGACAGTAACAACAGAAAAATCACCGTAGCTAACCGTCTGCTTTAGAAGTCAGCTTAAGCATGTGGGCATTCACCTGCGCACTCTGCGCCGCAGAGTATGCTGGCCCAGAACTGACACTCTTCATAGTTCCCCAAAGATCTTTCCCTTTGCTTGGCTGACTCTGCAAGTCCCGGAGAGTGCAGCCAGACTCAAATACAAGAAATCAGGGAACACTTTGCTTCCTCCTGCCCCTGCTGCCGTTCGCATTTTGCCACCCGGCTTCGAGGGTTAGAGGGACGAAATCTATTACTCGGCAGGCAGTGCTTGCACAAATGAAAGATAAATTTTTCTTCTAGATAGGACAGATCAGGGAGACTCATAAAATATTAATGATGAAAGCTTTGGGAATTCGATATATCCCTGACCATAGGTTTCTCTGGACAGTGAAGCTCAGTCACTTTAACCTGTTACGTTTTTCTGTAAGAACCCCATCAAGAATGATATGAAGGGAAAAGAATACATGATTTAAGATTCAGATGAGCATAGATATTCTTGAGAAAGGTAATTTTTCTGTCTTTCATTTTCTCTCATGTTTTGTGTTCCTTATCTGCTGTAAATTTCACTGAATGATGTCACCTGGTTGATTTGATTCTTGAAGGAGCTCCTGTGCTCATGAAGAAAATTGCTTGAGAATGATACCAAAAGTACATATTTATTATTATTAGTTAACCTACAATATAGTAATACCTGACATTTATGTGACTGAAGCAATTTATTTATCCAAAAATTAGGGATGCGTTGAATGTGTATTCAAGTAGATATCATTAACAAAGGACTTTGTATTTTTCAGAATACAGTCAACGTGCAGATATTTTGCATCTGCTGAGATTTTGTTATCCTGAAAAATCCTTCCATTGGCATTACAAATTTCTGATTTTTTTTAACATTACTATCTCTTTGCAGAATGCTTAGTCAATTAACATTACTTTGAGGTATTTCCAACATATGTTTTCACTTTACACAGAAACAAACTTTGCATTTATAAAATTTAAGGATACTAGAAATTTATTATTATTATTATTATGACAACCTAAATAATTATATTATATATTGATAAATGTATATTTACATATTATAGATTTAAATATCTATAATATTAAATATCTGAATATTTGAAGCTTGAGTATTGGAAATTGTTGAAAATAATAAAATAATTCCATCAACTATTTTTTTTAATTCTTTGAAATTTCTGTGCTAATATAATGATTTGTAATGTGATTCAAAATATTCTGTCACATTAAAAAACAGGAATATATAAAATTAGCTATTATTTATAATAGTGCCTTAGAAAGAAGATAATCACCCCCATATGAAAGTAAATACAACTAAATCATATATATAATTTAAGTTACACTGAAAATGCCATCTAGTATGTTAAATATCAAATAGGATAAATTCTTATATTAATAATCTTATTTTTTGTCAAAATAGTATTTACAGAAAGAAAATGTATGACTTAATACAATCAGAGAAAATTTTCTTTGCTTAATTACCTTTCACCTAATTGAATATTTTGTTTCATGTACAAGTATACCTTTATAATATTTTTCCTCAGTATAGATAAGCAATTATCAACCAAATATAATCTTTAAAAGCCACTAATGAGCCCAGATCTTGTGCTTTCTGTGTATGTTTAAGTTTCCAGTTAGTGATATGCATACAAGGATAAATCAGCAATTTCCAGTGTTAATCAGCCTTTCAGAAAATTCGTCAACTTACTGTAAAAAAAAAAAAAATCAGATCTGTTAAAACCTATCTTGAACTAAAAAGTCATATCACTAGGGGAGTCAGAAGGCATAGTTCATTCCAAAACATTATCAGCCATCCTGGTCTTGAAGGATATTATAAAATTCTAAAATCAATAAAACTCATTCATGATCACCTTATCATCTGATTACCACTTTTAGCATCTGGACTCCCTTCATCAATGTGTTCCATCCATAAGTTTAAAAAACATGAAGTCCATAGTCTAAATGCCCTGCTGTAACCAAAGACCAAATGCTTGCTAGAATTTACTTACTGTTTTTATAGCCTTCTGCAGACCAAATTTCTTGGAATTGATAGTGAGGCCTCTTTAAATACTACCTCCTTTCTGCCCAACCCTAACAATTAAGTGTTAATACTTCCATATTGAGAAATGAGTTTATTTGAAATAAAAGCCTCAAGAAGACTACTACCATTTTAAAAGATCAATCTCCAATCGCAGCTATTCTTGCCCTATTCGGAAGCTACAGAATTAAAAATGGAGGAAAAATACAGAAATACCAGCGAGGGTGAGGTTGTTGTTGACCACAGTACCTGATCAAAGTATGTCTAAGTAGAGGTGAAAAAAGCTGATGGAGATATCAGAGGAGACAAAGGAATTTGAGCTTTGAGAGTATATGAATTTTCAAACTCCAGAAAACAATAATATTGTCCCCTTGGAAATACCTAAATAGCCCAGAGAAGTGCTGATTTTTTTAAATATAAATACATATTTTAAGTATAGTCAAGAAAAGTAAAGCAACATAACAGCATATTTATTTCTCAAACTATCTTTGCTCAAAGAATACCCACATGAGGGTGCCTGGGTGGCTCAGTGGGTTAGGCCGCTGCCTTCGGCTCGGGTCATGATCTCAGAGTCCTGGGATCAAGTCCCGCGTCGGGCTCTCTGCTCGGCGGGGAGACTGTGTCCCTTTCTCTCTCTCTCTCTCTCTCTCTCTGCCTGCCTCTCTGTCTACTTGTGATCTCTCTCAAATAAATAAATAAAAAAATCTAAAAAAAAAAAAAAGAATACCCACATGACTTCAAGGCATTATATTTAGGGTCTTTTCTCCATGTTACTCATTTTTTAAAATTATTTTTTAATTTAAATTCAATTAATTGACACATAGTACATCATTAGTTTTTGATATAATGTTCAATGATTCATTAGTGTATAACACCATGATGCTCATCACATCATGTGCCCTTCTTAATGCCCATCACCCAGTTCCCTATCATTTTTTTTAATAAACATATAATGTATTATTAGCCCCAGGGGTACAGGTCTGTGAATCGCCAGGTTTACACACTTCACAGCACTCACCATAGCACATACCCTCCCCAATGTCCATAACCCCACCACCCTCTCCCTACACCCCTCCCCCCAGCCACCCTCAGTTTGTTTTGTGAGATTAAGAGTCTCTTTTGGTTTGTCTCCCTCCCAATCCCATCTTCTTTCATTTATTCTTTTCCTAGCCCCCTAACACCCTCCCCCGGCATTGCATCTCCACTTCCTCATATCAGGGAGATCATATGATAGTTGTCTTTCTCCGATTGACTTATTTCACTAAACATAATACCCTCTAGTTCCATCCACCTCGTTGCAAATGGCAAGATTTCATTTCTTTTGATGGCTGCATAGAATTCCATTGTATAGATAAACCACTTCTTCTTTATCCATTCATCTGTTGAAAGACATCTAGGTTCTTTCCATAGTTTGGCTATTGTGGACATTGCTGCTATAAACATTCGGGTGCAAGTGCCCCTTCGGATCACTACGTTTGTACCTTTAGGGTAAATACCCAGTAGTGCAATTGCTGGGTCATAAGGTAGCTCTATTTTCAACTTTTTGAGGAACCTCCATGCTGTTTTCCAGAGTGGTTGCCCCAGCTTGCATTCCCACCAACAGTGTGGGAGGGTTCCCCTTTCTCCACATCCTCACCAGCATCTGTCATTTCCTGACTTGTTAATTTTAGCCATTCTGATTGGTGTGAGGTGGTATCTCATTGTGGTTTTGATTTGTATTTCCCTGATGCCAAGTGATGTGGAGCACTTTTTCATGTGTCTGTTGGTCATCTGGATGTCTTCTTTGCAGAAATGTCTGTTCATATCCTCTGCCCATTTCTTTTTTTTTTTTTTTTTTTGAGATTTTATTTATTTGACAGAGAGAAATCACAAGTAGGCAGAGAGGCAGGCAGAGAGAGAGGAGGAAGCAGGCTCCCTGCAGAGCAGAGAGCCCGATGCAGGGCTCGATCCCAGTACCCTGGGATCATGACCTGAGCCGAAGGCAGAGGCTTTAACCCACTGAGCCACCCAGGCGCCCACCTCTGCCCATTTCTTGATTGGATTATTTGTTCTTTGGGTGTTGAGTTTTATAAGCTCTATATAGATTTTGGATACTAGCCCTTTATCTGATATGTCGTTTGCAAATATCTTCTCCCATTCTGTCAGTTGTCTTTTGGTTTTGTTAACTGTTTCCTTTGCTGTACAAAAGCTTTTGATCTTGATGAAGTCCCAATAGTTCATTTTTGCCCTTGCTTTCCCTTGCCTTTGGCATTGTTCCTAGGAAGTAGTTGCTGCGGCTGAGGTCAAGAAGTTGCTGCCTGTGTTCTCCTCAAGGATTTTGATGGATTCCTTTCTCACATTGAGGTCTTTCATCCATTTGGAGTCTATTTTCATGTGTGGTGTACAGAAATGGTCCAATTTCACTTTTCTGCATGTGGCTGTCCAATTTTCCCAACACCATTTGTTGAAGAGGCTGTCTTTTTTCCATTGGGCATTCTTTCCTGCTTTGTCAAAGATTAGTTGACCATAGAGTTGAGGGTCTATTTCTGGGCTCTCTTTTTTGTTCCATTGATCTATGTGTCTGTTTTTGTGCCAGTACCATACTGTCTTGATGATGACAGCTTTGTAATAGAGCTTGAAGTCCGGAATTGTGATGCTACCAACTTTGGCTTTCTTTTTCAATATTCCTTTGGCTATTCGAGATCTTTTCTGGTTCCATATAAATTTTAAGATTATTTGTTCCATTTCTTTGAAAAAAATGGGAGTCAATCCCATTTACAATTGCACGCAAAACCATAAGGTACCTAGAAATAAACCTAACAAAAGAGGCAAAGAATCTATACTCAGAAAACTATAAAATACTCATGAAAGAAATTGAGGAAGACACAAAGAAATGGAAAAATATTCCATGCTCATGGATTAGAAGAACAAATATTGTGAAAATGTCTATGCTATCCATGTTACTCATTTTCTTATAGCTAGTTTTCTTTTGATTATCTTTGTTACATGGCATGGCAGATATGCTATAGGAAACTGTGTTCCAGGCAATGAGTTTATAATTTTGTAGCAGAAACAATCCTTGAATGTTGTTTAAGTCTTTATATATGATGGAAAAATCAATAATAGACATTTGTAACAAACTAGCCTATGTACTTTTTAGGTGAAGGAAAACTAAGTAATATGGACTGAAGTTACTTCCAAAGGGCAAAAATTCTGTGTTTAAATGGAATATTATAAAATATAAGCAATTTATTTACTGCCATGAAAAATATCAAGGGTAATGTTAAAAGATAAATAAATGTATATATCTTTATATTATATAATATATACTTCAAACATTTGACAACTTTTAAATAATTTTACTTCATATAAAGGGATAGTCTGTGATATATATATATATGAAATGTTAACATTTGTATATTTTCTGTTAGTTTGGAAAACTTAATAAATACGAGCATAATGAAACTGCATGGGAAATAACAAATCGTCTATAATGCTTTTTATTTTACTTTTACTAATAATAAAATAGAGGCTTGTATTAGTAATACTGGACTTTCTTTTTTCCAGTGTATCAACATTTTCTGTACAGGACAGATTATGACAGCTTCTTTCTTAAGGTGAGATTGGGTATCTGTCATTCACAGTAGAATTCAGAGGAGCTACAAATAGTTCATATATTGTCAAAGGTATTTCATAAAGTCAAATCATTTTGGGGTAGCTACTCATGCCTAAATTGAAGATATTTCCTCATTAATTTAAGCAATTTCTGTTTTTTCAATAATACTACTTTCACAGTAAACCCTATGTTTATTGGAAATTTCTGAGTTTATCAAAGCATGTAGCTTGATGTTTTGATTTAAGCTTGGAAATATATTGATTCTTGAAGAAAATCCAGGTCATAGAACAAAATTAAAATATCCTAATACAACTAATAAAACTAAGGTATCTTCCAGAGTGTGTATATACACACATGCAGACACAGGCAGGTTAGTATCTTTGACTCCCACCCAAAATACAAGTATATTAGAATATTTTAATTCTCATGAGTCATCCAGATTTTTGTGTTAACATTTTACATATTTTGGCTCTATTATTTCAAAAGTTGAAATTATTGTATTATAAATTAATATTATGTCCTATTTACTCACATATTTATCACTTATTTTTCAACATCCCTTCTTATCAGAACTTCCACTTTATCTCTCTGCTTGAAGTATGTTCTTTGGATTTTCCTCTAGTGAACAAAAGTCTGGTTATTTTCCTTTTTGTCTAAAAATATTTGCATTTTGCTCTCATTCTAGAAAATTAATATTCCCCGGCTGTGAGTCTAAATTGTCAATAATTTTTCTGACACCATTTAAGATTTTATTATTGTACTGGTGTATGTAATTTGCTATTTTTCCTTAGCTGCTTTTAAAATCTTCTCTTGATCTTTGGTGGTCTGAAGCTAGTTATGATGTGTCTAGGTACAGTTTTTTTTTTAAAGATTTTATTTATTTATTTGAGAGAAAGAAAGAGAGATAAAGAGAGAAAGCATAAGCAGAGCAAGGGGTAAAAGGACAGCTCCCCACTGAGTGGGGAGTCCAACACCAGGCATGATACCAGGACCCAGAGGGCATGATACCACCACTCCAAGGCCATGACCTGAGCTGAAGTCAGTCACTTAACCAACTGAGACACCCAGGCGCCCCAGTTCAATTTTTTAATATCACACTTTAGATTTATTGGCCTTCCTGAATTCGAGAATAGATGTTTTTCAGCAATTCTTAAACTACTCTGTCATTATCTCCTTTAAAGGGGCCTTTTCCATTTTTCTCTATCCTTTATGTCCCTTAATTGTTTTTCGAATCATCTCATAGTTTCTTAATGCAACATTCTTTGAATCTATATCCAGTTCACTGCGATAATCTGCATTTGTGATTCATTTTAAATTAATCTCTTTTTACTCTTTTAATTTTCATAACTTTGGTGTCAATAAATTCCATTAGCATGTTTTACAGATTTAAGTCTCTTCTTTCCTTTTCTAATGTTCAAAACCAAACCTCTAATTTTGTGATTCTGATTTTACTCTCTTTTGTTTCTGCTTGTATTCAGTTATAAAATCCTATTTTATTATGTGTTTTTATTTTTGAGTATGATCTCACACATGTGGAATATTATCAATGGGAATTCTTTAAGGCTAGATCTGGAGTTCTATTCTTAAAGTACTTGCTTTTACCAATCCCCAGCAGGGAGCAAGGAGGCTATCAAGTCAGGACCATGTTTAAGCTAAATGCTCTGCTTTCAGTTTTTAATCCAACAAATAGCATGGTTTTGCATTTCAGACCTGTGATGAGGACTAACTCGTTATGAATTCTCTTTTTTTCCCCTCTCCAGCCAGCACCAAAGACAAAATTTCCTTTCAGAATCACTCTCTCCATAGGGTTCACTTCTCATTTTATGGAAAAAAGGGGCTTCAGTTATGCTTTCCACTCTCTTCCTCATGAAGCAGTCAAAAGGGAAAATCAAGCTTTCTAATAATTGCTATAAGTTCTTATATTAAAAGTTGGCTTTGGAGATTACTTACCTCTTAGGGTTTTTGCTTTTACCTTTATATTAGTCTCTGCAGATATATATTTTTCATGTCAGATCAAAGATTCTTAAAATATATATATATGTGTTATACATAATTTTATTTTAATTGTATTTATCTTTTCATCAAAGTTTACACTGGCTGTAGAGATCCAATATACTGGCTTGAAGCAAAAAATCAAGTGTTAATTGATTTTCTATAAGATGGTTCTATAGAGATGCTAATATTTCTTTACACTTTGCAGTGTGTAAAAGGTAATACTTAGCAGAAAAAAAAACCTCTGCTAAAACTTTAATTCAAACTAATTTCCTACCTAGTCTTCAACCTTTTTCTTCCATCTTCTGATATGCTTCTGTTATTTCTTTCTCTTTTCTGCAGCTAGGACTTTATCACATTAATCTCGCTAAATTATTAAGCCCTGTCACCAGAGAAAATGAGTATGGTTTTTGTTTGATTCTGCCTTTGTAGAAAAATAAAAAGCATAATTTGTGTTTCTCTTCTAAACTTTTAGACTCTTCAAATGCACAATATTAATCTTAGAGCTTTTGAGATTCTTGTAATTATCATTAATGTTTACTGTTTAACCAAGTGGGAGGTTCATAAAATGCCCATTCAGGCTCTCTAATGAAGTTACCCATATGGTTGTTGGAAAAGGGAGCTTAAAATGGCAGCACATGTACACAAGGCTTTTCTTCTCTTTATTTAGATGGAAGATGTATGTATATAAAGCAGCTGTTGGTGACACTTCCTGGTGTAAACATTTTAAAAATTTCTGTTTGCTACCTTTGGAGCCTGGCACTTTCATACTGGTTTAAATCAGACAAATTTATTTGTAGAAAATAGCATTATAATGTTTATGTGTTTTTTTTTTTAAGTAAGATCTTTTTTTTTTTAACTTTAAACTATACCACATGTTCTTTTCCTGTTTTTTTTTTTGTTTTTTTTTTTAAGATGTGAAAATGCCATTACAAAAACATTCAGTTTATAACTTTTGAGGGAGGGAGGAAGAGATTTTCAAACCAAATTTCAGTCTGTCAGTACCAAGTTCATTTTCATAAGCTGTTTTATTTTTTTAATTTTTGTTTTTACAATGGTGTCCAGTAACAATTAGAATTCAAAATAATCTGTGTTTTCCCAAATATTTGTAGCATATGTGGTTCATTTTTCCTTTTAATAAATTGAGGGTTAGGGTTCCTTAATTACATTTTTTACTTCTTGCATTTCCACTACAGGTTTCTGTGGCTAATCCAAAGTGTTAATAACAAAGTACGAAGCAGAACAAGCTATGCTATTCAAATATAGTGGGATTAGCCAGCTTCATGGGAGATATTTTAGGGAGCTGTATCGTAGTATGAAATACCAGCCTATAGAAAAATTCAGCCGTTCCTAATTCTATCATCACAGCAGATATGTGATGCCATATTTCTGATCAACATGGACTCCTCAGGAGCTGAGTAGTCATCTTATTGCTTTTGATTTTTTTTCTTTACATAACATTTACAGTAGTGAGACATTTTCAGTTCAAAATGTCTTAATTTTGATCTTAGTATAATAAAATTTATGAGCAATTCACCTTCCCAAGTGCGTCATTATCACAACTCCAGTCAGATTCTTCAACCTTCAACCTCAAGCTAAATTGTGAAAAACCTTATGGACACTCTGTTAGTTAAAATTCTTAGTTTCTATGTTTCCATGTTCCATAGAAGTTATTGCTTTGCATAAAATCAGGAAGTAAATATTTGCTTACAGATTAGATAAATCAAAATTAATCAGTATTCTTGACTGTGTATTGGAAAAGGAGTAAGCCTATTTTGCAAGTTTAAAATAAGGCAAAAGAATGACTCAGCAGTATTACTAAGAATAGTGAAAGCATATCCATGCTGTATGACTTCAAGGCTTTATAAGTACACAACATGCTAGAGGAATCACGTCATGAGGGACAAAGAACAGTGATTTTTACTTAAAGAACAACTTCTGTTCTTACAATGGAGAAATGCCACAGAACTAAAAAAGTGACCTTTTCTGTATGGTTTCTGCATCTCTAGCAAGCTAGGGTGGGCCTGTCCTATGGCAATGAGGATCCCAAGAGGGAGAGTTGAAGCATGAAGGACCTATTCATTTCTAAGCTTAGAATTACACACTATCAATTCTAGAGCATTCTTTTTGCCAAAATATATAAAAAGTCAACAGCATTCAGGTGTGGGAAACCAGACTCCATCTCCTAATGGAAGACACTACAAAGTCATATTGAAGAAGGGGTACATACAAGGAAGGATGAAGATTTTGTGACATTTTGTTAGCCCATCAACCATAGCATCCTAGATTCTGAACAAAAGTATAAGGTAAAAGTAATTCATTGTCTAACTTTCAGTTGATTTAATTCTGTTGTGTATATTACAGAAATCTGTAAGGACATATATATAGAAGTAATAGTGCTGTCATCTAAAATTTATTAGTGTTGTTGGCTTTACCCTGCAAATGCTTGGGTGCAACCAGTGTGTCAAATATAACAGACCTAAGAGATGGGTTCATACTTAATGAAATATATATGATATTGAAATTAAGGACAACTTTGCAAATTTCTTAATTTATAATAATTTCTTAACAACTATATGTGCATATATGCATATATATGCATAATCAGCAAAATCTCTCACTATAGCCAAGTAATACTAATCATACCATGGGTATGCCATCAAAAATTCACTTTTGCAAAGACCAGAAATAACCAAAATACACAATCTGCGCACATTTCTTCCTTATAAACAGACAAATATAGAAATCAGAATGCCTTTCTCTGATTATCAAAAATGCAATAGATTAGATGAGTAAAGGTCTAATGACATTAAACCAAGAGAGGCCCATCTGATAATTGTATTTCTCTTTTCTAACAGAATGGAAAATGCTTAAAGTGAACTGCATCTCTCTCCACCTCAAAGATAACCATACCATTTTTTTCAGCTTGAGGTCCCTTTCTGGATCAGATGCTGCATACTCAGCTGGTCTAGAATCATATAGGTAAATGAGTGATGCTGTTCAGTATTAAAATATAACAAATTGGGGGGAGGGGAAATTGCATGAAACTGGAGAACATTCCCCATCTAAATGGAATTGGCTATTACTTAGGTCTAGCCAGTTGTTGCCATGTAGAAATGAAAGTCCATTATTATTGTATACTCTAATTTAAAAATAATTCTAGATATTCATTTAAAATTTTCTTTTGTCTATTGTATGGACCAAGTCAATCACCCAGATTCTCCCTTAGGTGGCTATTATTGTGAAACCTACATCATCTGAACACTGCAGATGATGCCATGAAGTTCTTGGTTTTTGGCCTTGTTTCAATTGATATAGTGGTTTGTATTTATGTTCATACATATTGATATTAATTTATGAATATTGATATTCATACATATTCATAATCTTGTCTTGCTCTCTCTTTAAAAATTTATGCAGTCTTTTGCTCTCATGCATTAAAGTGTAGGAACACCTTAAGCAGATTTAACTCAAATAAATAAAACTGTAAAAGGTCAGCAAAAAGCAGAGAGAGAGAAAAATGGGAGAGAAACAGAAATAACTATATACATTTCATGTAAGCAGTCTTGCTCACCATTTTACTTGGTCTACCCCACTGTGAACCTGAGAATTAAATGGGAGATATAAGTCACCATTCCCTCAGTTATCATTAGTTCCTATGTAAGAACATCTTACCAAATAGGGTGTGATTCTAGAGTTTAAAATGCATGTATTTCATGCATGATGTCTAAACTTTAAAAAATTACTTTTGGTACTCAAGAGGAAAAGAACAATGTTTATAACGTGGGGAGAACCATTGACTATGGTAAATCAAATGTTAGAATATTGATCTTAAGTGTGGCATGAAAGGTCTACTTCTCCCATATTGGTTTATCCATGTTTTATGCCTTGGTTGGTGACTTTGAATTTAATGGCTAACATGAAACACCATGATCTTAGATTCTAAGGACATTTGAATCCTTTCAAATGTATTACATTGACAGGAAACCTCAGTCTAGTCCTTGTCCTATCAGTATCAAGTTAAATCAGTCTAGCACTGATTTTTTTCTTCTGCATAAAATTATGGTTTGATTAATAATCTTTACATTTCTTTGTAGCTTGAATATTATGATTATTAGTTTGACTTTTAGGGTCATTTTTCTCATAATTTAATAAAAAAATAAAGTATGCCTTGAACCCAAGTTAAGATAAATGTTTTCTTCCAGATTATAATGTAACTAGTATTCTATTAGAAAACAGCACATAATTATGTATCACATCCAGTCAATTTTTAGTCTTTCCTTTTCAATCTTCTTTTAAAAATAAACAACCCGGGCAACTGGGTGGCTCAGTGGGTTAAGCCTCTGCCTTCAGCTCAGGTCATGATCTCAGGGTCCTGGGAGTGAGCCCCACATCAGGCTCTCTGCTCAGCCGGGAGCCTGCTTCCCCCTCTCTCTCTGCCTCCCTCTCTGCCTACTTGTGATCTGTCTGTCAAATAAATAAACAAAATCTTTAAAAAAATTAAATGGTTATAATCACCCTTAAGAAAAACAAACAAAAAAAAACAATGCTTTGTGCATAGTAGATTTCTCAACCAGATTTCTCTCATTTTTTTCATCATTGATACTAGCAAATTTTTCCATTTAAGGTACTTTATCTATGTGGCACTGTCTGTAGAGGTAGTCACACTCCCAAATATTAAGACACATTACAAGCCTCAGCTCATAAATACATAGCCAAAGGAAGATCTCTGCCATAGACTGTCATCTTTTTTATTACACAATCATACCGATTTCAACCTCTATGTCAATCTACAGACTCAATGTCTTAGCCCATTCTGCGATAACAAAATACCACAGATTGGAAAGCGCATAAATAACAGCCATTTATTTCTCACGGTTCCAGAAGCTAGAAGTCCAAGATCACAGTGCCAGCATGGGCAAGTGAGGATCCTTTTCAGGGTTGCAAACTTCAGGTCATATCCTTACAGGATGAAAGGAACAAGTCAGCTCTCCAGGGCTTTTATAAGGGCTCTCTAATCCATTCATGAGGACTGTACTTTCATTACCTAATCACCTCCCCATAACCCCAGGTCCTTATACCATCAATTTGGGCATTAGATTTTCAGCATATAAGTTTGGGGTAGACACAAATATTCAAACCACAACACACATATATCATAAAAATGGTTCACACACACTTTTTCTCATTAATTAGCACTGGATTTCCAAATGCACAAACCTAAGTATGAATTTTTATTCTACAATTTAATAATTGTGGGAATGTGGCAAATTATTTAGATCCCTGAGCCTCCTTTGCCTTTTCTGTAAAGTGGCACATGACTTATAGCTACTGTCATCTCTTTTCTTCCCTCCTTTGCAAGTCGTTGTGATGAAAGATGGTATTTCCAACATAGGAAAATATTAACTCGGATTTCCAGAGTGCTCTTTTTATAGGATCATAGGCACAACAAATGCTTGCCCAAGTCAATTGCTACTTGTAATTAAGAAATGTGGTTATTTTTGTTAAATGATTGTTTCTAAATTACTCATCCAAATACAGATATACGCAATTAAAATTAACCCCAGACATGTTCTATGCTGTAATCATGAAGCATTCACAATTCTTTTTAATGTTAATGAGACTTACACTCATTCATCAATGAATAAAATGAATCATATTTCAATACAGCTGTTTTATAAAGTTCCATATTAGGTGTAAATAAAGTGTTACTGCTAACATCATGGGCAATGGTTTTAAATTAGATAAGTAGATCCCTCCTCTCTGAAAAAAAATGAATCCAAAGAAACAATAAATTAACTAATAATCTTCAAGAAACATTTCAGCAAGTTTTCCCTTCCCCTTTTTTCTTGGGACTCAGCTTCCTGACACTTCATAAAGCCAGAAACTGTGATGGCCACAGGAAGCAGAAAGGAAATTTTGTGTTCTCACACAGCGAAAGACCCTGCTGGTTTTACCAGTCCAGATCTCTGTCCAAGTATTTGAATAGCAGTTTGTACGTATTTAAATAGACTACAGACAAAGCATACTAAACTCATATTGTATCAGCAACATTCCCATTATAATTCTCCCATGTGATAGCAGATCCAGCCCCACGCTCTGAATTGGTTATACACTGCCTTGGAGTACTCTTCTTTCCCATGACTCACCCTACTTTTTAACTCTGTTTTGTTTTTTTGTTTTTTGTTTTTTTTGACCTGACATTGACATTTATATTTGTCTTAAACTATGATAAGGCATGATAGGGCTGGAAACCTTTCTAATCTATTGAGTCATTCTATTTAATTCATTGTTTGAGTCCAATGCTGAACAAATAAAAATGTGTAGTGTTATTGATGTAAAAGGTGTACAAAGCTTACATAAGCACCAAATCAGTTAACTCTTTATTCCTAGCAGTAAAGAAAATAAAAATAAGCTACACAAATTATATTTGGCTAAAGAAAGTGTAGAGTACTATTATTATGTATGATTCTTAGAGTCATCAATAAATTCAACATTTAGTTATTTACAATTTACTTGGTAATGGGCACATGGTTAGATTTATAAATTTAAATATATACAATTTCTACAAGCTTTGACATAGAAATGTGAATTAAGAGGAGCAGTTTATTCAACTGATGATGTCAGGATAAGGAATTGATCTGATACACTTTTTTTGAATGTATACCCAGTTCTAATTCCTTTGTTATTTCATTTCATCAGGGAAATAACCCTTGAAATCAAGTATTAATGTGCCAAATTTATGGTGAAGACCTAAGGATTAAGACCTTGCCTAAAATCACACAGCCATCAGTAGAAAATCCAGAATGCAAATTAAGATGTATCTGGTTTCCAAATTATCTCTTTCAAGTAGATGCTGGAGGAGATTCGGAGTTGAGCTTGAAGGATGAATAGAGGTTAATCAAGGAGGCAAGCAGAAAGTGATTGCAGGCAATGAAAACAATAGTAACAAAGGCACAGGTAATAAAGTGAATGGCATAATTTGGAAAGCAAGTAAGCCCTTTAACTATAATATTGGTTCCTGAAATGGAACTCTGAAAAATAGAGTGGAAATATAGGCTGTGGCCAAGTTGTAATATACCTAACATGGAATGACAAGAAGCTATGTCATTGAAAGATTTCAAATAGGTAAACAGAATTATAATAAATCTTTAGAAAAGTAATGCTAATAATAATATGGGAGATGAATTGTAGGAAGGAGTGGTTTGGGCAGGGTAGTCAGATAAAACCCTCTGGCTACAAACAAGGGGTTCTGAGTCCAATCAATCCTGTTGTACCAATCTACTCTAGAGTAATTTTAAAAATTAAATGTAAAATTTTACAAAGGACAGAGGTCTGTGACTGGCAAATAATGATTCTCCAAAAATATTTATTGTTATTATGTTATTTTGGAAATAGGTAGTCATTAGTTCAGTTAACAAACATTTATTGAAGGCTTACTATGTGCCAGGAACTCTTCTAGGAACAAGGGATACTGCAGTGAACAAAAGAGATCAAGTCCTTGCTCTACACAGCTTACATTAGCTTGAAGGAGGAAGCCAATCAGGAAAAAAAAGAAAAAACAAACAAACAAACAAAAAAAAAAAAAAAACACCAGAAAAATGTCAGAGACATTTCTGAGATAGAATTGACAGAACTTGATTACATACTGCATGTGGGATCGTGTGCGTCATAAGTCATAAGCGAGGACAACAGAGGAAGAATTAGGAATGATGCTGAGATTTTTTTACCTCAGGCAACAGTGCAGAGACATTGTCTTGTCATTAGCCGAAATAAGAAAGATAGATCCAAGAACACATGTGGGCAGAGGAGAGGTGAGGAGCAGGAAATGAATTTGATTTAGAACATACCCAGCTACAGATGTCTGTACATCCAGGTAGAGATGATGGGCTCTGGAAATTGGTTCCTATAGATGGTATGCTGTCTTAGAGCAGAAACAATTTTGTCTTGGTTATTCCTCTGTCTCCAACCCCCAGCAGAATGTTGGTGTATATTGAACATGGACTAAACAATTTTGTTATGGAAAGTAATTAATGCATATTTTGAGGAAAATACTGTTTGGAACTCCATGAGTAACTTGCAGGAAGAGTATGAGGAAGAAATTCCCTTCTTCTTCCTGTCTTTGCTGTTATTTGACTCTATCACCTCTCAGATAGGTACAAGGAACAAACACCTTGAGTGGTTTGTCTAATTGCTGAGGTTACAGGTTCCCTTGGGTAAGAGCAATATTGTCCTTCTTTTCTAATTATAGTTCTGCTAAGCAGAGATATTATTAAGCAGAGCATACATTGGTATTTAATCAGAACTTAAAGATTGTCCATTAAAAGACTTTAAGCTTATTGGTGGGAAATATTATATTTATATTTGCTTTATCCAGATACACAGTAAGCACAAAAAATGTGACAAATTAATAAATGAAGAATGAATGAACACACAAAGAAATGGATACCCCCAAACAAATTGTAATTCTTCACATAATCCTATCTGAATAAAAACAATTGATTACAAAGATTTCTTCTGGAAATGTAATTCTGATACTAAAATTTGACTGTATTGAAAATAAGTGAGTATATGATGTAAAGAGATCTTACTTTTAGACATCTTTTTAGATATAACAATGAATATTTTCAATTTAAATCACAAAAATGATTTTAAAGTAATTGTACCATTTAGTAGGTACCATTTCACAAAAATATGGAACAAAATAATATACTGAAGCTTTGGATTATTCAAACTGGTTTTACACAATGTTTTTAAAATTCTTGGAAAATGAAAAAAAAATCTAATTTTTACTGGAACTTTGACTTGTATCCAATTAATTTATCTCCCTGTGTATTGACAAACTTCTCATTCAAATGTCTAGCCATTTCAGTAAAAATAGAGATAATCTTCAATAACTAATAGACTTTATTTTCATTATTTTCCCATTCCAGCTCTTTGGTTTCCAAAGACAGAACCTCAAGTAAAATGGTTGCTCCGTTACTAACCCATTTTTAAGATTTCACTTAGAGTGATTTTTCCATGTCTCCAGATTTAAGGGCTAACTTATTAAGCCTATTTTTCTCATGTTAACTCATTTTTCCTTTTCCAGATTAATCTCCAACCTCAAAAATGTACGTAATAAAACTTTTGTGATATGCCATTCTATGCTGAAATAAACAGGAAACTCCTTTCATCCCAAATTCAGAGAAGGAAAAATGTGTTGTGGTTAAGATCCTGGGTTCTGAATTCAGCTGCCTCTGAGTTCCCTACTGCATTTCTTCCAGACTGCGTATCTTGAAGAAATGAACTTGTTTCCACATGTGTAAAATGACAAAGATATTAATGGTGCCTATCTCACAAGTTTTCTCTGATGATCAGATGAATTATATAGCACATAAAATTCTTAACAGTGAGCCAGCAGTTACGAAAACCTCAATATGCTGGTTATATATAAGCTTGGAGATCAGCTTTTAATGTTTGTACCATTGTCCATTAAAAAAATCAGGTATTTCACTACTTCTTGTCTTTAATTACTTCAGTCTTTTAAAGTGCTAAGCATATGACTCTGACTATGTTAAATACTGCAGACAATAATTACAAAATTGAAAACACAGTGCTTGGTACTCCAGTTTGAATGATCAAAACTACAATAGTAAAAAATTGCAATAATTACATGCAGAGTGAAAATATAGTTAAATGACGGTGTGTGATGAGAAATCATAGGTCATATCTAGCTGTTTATGGCCATAATATGGCTCTTTCCCTCTTATTTCCTTCACCAGGGTCTTTTGTTTTAATGCAATCATCCTGTTCCCAACTCCCAGAACCTCCCCTTGAGATCAAACTCCCACCCACACTTTTGTATACAACATAGCAAACAAACTAATGAAATAGTGTCTTGTAATTAGAAGCATTTTCTTTGAAGCTCCACTAACAGTTTCTTAAATTTTAATTAAAGAGATGCTTTTGTCTGTGTTCTCAAATTTCAAATTCATCTATTAAAAATCCACTCAAAAATGTTCCAGAACATCTCTGAGTTATACATTTTCCTCAGGAAATACTTTGCCTTCAGTGAGCCCATAGTGTATTAAGAGAAAAATTGCCTAAAGGAATAATCGCACCCATAAAGGGGTTAAAGCTGATACAATGGACAAGTTACACAAAGGTACTCAAAATACCGATCACTTCTACGTAGAAGAGGGAAAATCAGGCAATGTTGCAAAGAAGGAGCAGCATTTGAGCTACTGCAGTGGAGGAGTGGAGAGTCTTTGAGCAGGCATAGAACACGTTGTTGGGGTGGCGTATTGTCGTCTATTAAGGCAGAAGAAAGTGACAGGAGATGTTAATGACATGCACAAGAATTTGAACTTTGTACCATCAGTAAATGGAATTATGGAATGTCTCATGCTTGAGAATGACATGGTCAGATTTAAGGAGAGACTGCAGAGTGTGACAGAGGGATATGAAGGATATAGGATATTCTTTAGAGATGGCACTTGATGGAAGAGTTTTAACAGCCTGTGTTGATGGTTCTGGACTAGATACACTTGCTTTTAAGGCCTGGAAAATTTGTATATCTTAGGTCACTGGAGAATGTATAAAATCAAATATTATACTGATTATATGCAATTACTAACTACAGATATATTTTTATGTTGATGAAGTATTATTGCACATATCCAATATTTTTCAAGAAAAAAATGAATAAGCACATTAAGGTCTAAGACTGTTATTTCAAAGATGTGCTTAGCAAAGTGAAGTGAATTTTAGCATTAGTCAAATCTCTGGAAAATTATACTGGAAAATTTATGGATGGCCATGGAGCACAGGAAGATTTGAAACTCTTACAAATTATAATACATGGCTACGTTTAACATAGTTTCAGTGTTAGAGGTATTCACATAAATTCCAAGTTTTGGCTAATTGTTGAAATGCGTAATTTCCCATTAACCAGAATATTTTACTACTGGGCCAGCATTCTTAATGGGATAGGAAATAGTTAAAATGTGTAGTCTCTAAAGACTTATATTCTCGATTAATGTTTTTCACCATATGAATTTTATGGAAAAACATCCAAAAATTCTCAACAAGAAATAAAGTATATTATACTATATGATTTGATTTAAATAATTAATTAAATATTAGAGTAGCCAATGGAGTACAAATGAGAAATAGGTGATTTCTAAATTATGATTTTCACAAAATAAAAATCTAATAAATGTATTAAAAAATAAAATAATGTCTAATTATCTCTAAATAATGCTTTTTGCTAGGATATTTCGAGTTAGTCACTAGACATGGTTTCTGAGGATACATGGAAGATAGGAGAAGTCTTTTAATGCTTAATTATCAGCAAAGCCAATAGTCAGAAAAATACCTATGAAAATGCTTGCCAAGGGTCTTTTTGTAGCCCCTTCATCTCCTGTTATGACGCTATATGTTCAGTTTGCTTATGAGGTGGGGTGTGTAGTTTCAAAGATAAAAATCCTCCATTTCCTGAGAGTTTCCTAATAATGGTTCATGATAGCTCTGCCTTGTTACTATTTTTAAGAAGATGGACATATTTATTTATAATATACTGCGAACTGGTTAATAATGATTTTAAGAAACCAAATTCAATGCAGATGGAAATATGAATATTTTCTATGGAGATCACCTTCTACTCAGTAAATGGCACCATACTTAAATGCATTGTTGTTACTTCAATTGGAAAGGATCCTTTTTAGTAATGTCTCTGGCTCTGGAAGAATTATAAACACACAGATTGGAAGAGCTAAGAAAGCTTATTTAACTAAGCTGTCAACAGCAATCTCTCAGATCTGCTTAAATTTATCGGGAGGCGGGAAGATCTATTTGAAATGCTGACAAGAAACACAAAACCAGTTCTAATACTGTTACGTTCAGTACACAGGGATATATTACAAGGTTAAAGAGGGTTAGCAGTATGTATCATAAATGTAGCTAATCTTTAACCCAGCTTTTCATTCATAGATTATATCCAAAAATCACACACAATGCTATAAGAATTTTCACTATATCACTGTAGTATATTTTGTAATAGAGAATATTTAGAAAAAACTTACAGATGTATGTGTGAGGGTCAAATAAATGTTGCGATTAGATGACTCAGCAATTTTAAATAATATAGAACCCTATTTGTAATGACACGGAAAGATCTCCAACATATGTTAAGAAACAAAAAGATACAAACCATACACATAATGTGGTTCAGTGAATTTGTGTTATTTTAAGTCGATTTGTGTGTGCTGTCTGTGTGTGTGTAGAAAAGTCCTGAAAATTTAAATTATGGGGGGAACTGGTTATTTCTGATAGCAACTTTGGGGTGGAGGAAAATTTCACTCCTTCTATTTCTTTTACATTCCTGCATTACTATGTAATTAAACAATGAAAGCAATATAGCTTCTCTTTATATCTCCCTCTTTATGAATGGAATTTGAATACTTACCTTGCTTATTTTAGCATTAGTTTTTCTTCTTTAATTTTTATGTTAACAAAAACATAAGATTTCAGGACATATACATGCCATCACAACCACAGAATATATCTATAGTATTATAAGCAGTATTTCTAATTTATCACCATATATATAATGTATATTATAAAAATACTATAATATATATATGTGTGTGTGTGTGTGTATATATATATGTATATATATACATATATATATATATATAAAATATTTGGTTTTAATCTCAACCATTATGTGAACCTGGACAAGTTTGTTAAACATTCCCTAATTGATTAAATTGATTAAAAAATAGATATCATAGCATCTAGTTATTGAAGTCCTAGGAGGATTTAACATAGATAGTGCATGTAAAAAGTCCTGTAGCACAGTGTCTAGCATATAATATATTTCCCTAACATGTAGATTTTTTTTAGTGGTTTCTTAGTTAATAGACTATTTTCTTCAATAAATTATAGAATTCCTGAAACAACATATGAAAATATTATTCTATAAATTTCTCAACAATGAATATATTTGCAAAACTGTTAAATTCATAGCTATTGAATATAGAAATATAATTATTTTAATATAAAAGAGCTGGAGGTTAGCCTTGAAGAAACATATTTTATGTAATTCTTTCATTTTAATCGATTATCTGCACAATGCCATGAGTCAGTGATATTCAGGATACACATGGGAAATAATGCAAAATAGATTACAAGAATGAACATAGGAAAATTGGATTTCACTGTTGAAATTATTAATTTCTTTCTCAAATGAGTTTTTCATTACAGATTTTCATTATGCACTCAGGCCATAGCTTCCTAATCAATAAAGTAATTCCTACCATGGAGAATGAAAAGGAAGAGAGACTGAAAGGTTAGTATAAAAATTATGTTTAAGGAACTAGTAATGAATCTAGATTTAAATTTATTTATTTATTTTAAATCACTTAACAATCTATTTTAAGAAATCAGTAGCCACAGGGAAAAGGCAAAGTTTTGCTTCTATTTTCATTTGAGGGTAAACCAGATGAACTAATGTTGTTATACAACTGTTAATATTACTAGGTTTAATCCTAACCTTAGGAACCTGGTAATTGAAAAAAAAAATTAAACTAATACATTAGAATTTTCTAAGATTTCTGATAACAAAATAAATGAGTAAAATTTAGATTTACAATATATTTTTTCAAATGTCAGTTATACCATTGCTATAAGAATCCTTAGGCCACAGATACCTACAGGCTTTCCATTTGAGCATTTAACTATGGAAATGATTATTCAATTTCATCAAGAGCAGGCTGCAGGATGGTTAATGATATTTGTCTTCTTATATCTGAATTAACACTTCTGGTCGACCTGAAATTATGATCTGTCTAGAACTATGATGTAGAATTTTATGGCCTAAGTTGTCCATTTAGATACTGAAGTACAGTTATGAGTCTTTTTAGAAACGAAAACTGTATCTCCCATAAAATTAATATGTGAACAGTAATTTTACAAAATATAAAAAGAGAAAGAATTGAAATATTCCTCAGATCAGAACACATTTTTTGCCTTCAGAACTAATATGTTCTAGCATTTTTACTTCATGCTTTTTGCATATTTTTAAAAATATATGTAGAATTTTAGTTGCTTTTTAAAACAAATATGTTGTTTTAAATGTGTTATGTGTCTATTACAGAACATTAGGTAGTATAGATGAGTATAAGGAAGTAATAACCACTCATGATATTTGTATGAAACACATATAACCAATATTAATGTCATTGTAGTTCTTTGTTTTCTCTATGCATTTTTACATATTTCAAATTTCACATATATAAGACTAATAAATATACAACAAGAACATTTTTAGGTCTTAGATAAAAGAGAATATGTGGAGGTGATTTATTGACAAATTATATTGAACATTTTCATTTAGGAAGAGTTTTAAAGATACAGAAAAATATTCATTTCTCAGATTTCTTGATATTGCAGTAATCTGTAAGTTACCCACCTCAACTCTACCTTTCTGATGGGAATAAACCAGAACCAAAATTCATTGGCACTTATCCTTGTAAACTCCAAACTATGTAAATGTTATAGTCATCATAAGCATACACAGTTTGTGAATGGATGATATTCAGTTCCCACTTCTAGTGGCTATAAACAAGGACTAATGTATTCTAATTGAACATTGGATACAGTTCTATTAATGTATTTCTTGATTCTAGAAACTTCAAAGGTATGAAAGAGAACTGAACTTTGTAGTGTGTATGTATGCATATATTTATTATTTATATTGAGTCTATTTGGGAATAGCAGAAGAACTGCAATTCGACACAAACTATGGTAAACCATAGGCAAGTCTGAAGACTCAAAAGGAAGGTCAGACTTTATTAAATTTTAGGAGGCAATTGAGGAGGGTTTTTTTTTGTTATTTTTGTTTTACGATTTACTTACTTATTTGAGAGAGAGGGCACTGAGGCACGAGAGTGTGGGGAGGGGCAGATAGAGAGAATCTCTAAACAGACTCCCCGCTGAGCCCAGAGCCTGACACAAGACTCAATCCAATCCCAAGACCCTTTAGACCGTGACTTGAGCTGAAACCTAGACTCTGAAGCTCAACCGACCGAGCTACCCAGGCGCCTAAGATTTGCAGTATTGAATACAAAGTCCAGGTTTACTGTTCAGATTCAATTTCAATATGAGAACCTCTAATTCCTATTGGTTTCTTAAATTCAGAATTACAACTAGGCAAAAGAAGAGCTGCAGGCTTCCACCATGTCTCTCCATTCTTGGCTCTTAATTCATCTCTAAATGACTTAGTGGGTATCTGTAAGTATTTTTAAGAAGAAAAAATACTTGAGTTTTATTTCTCACGACTTTACATATCAGAATAAAATATTTTATTTTGCCCCTGGAAAATAAAGAGAGCTTTTGCAAGTGGCAGTTATGAGACAAGAGCATTTCCCTTGGGGCATAAAGTCCCAAGATATTTTCTCATTATCTTCCTTTTAAATAAAATTATTATGGACTACAAGTCTGAAACCAGTCTGTTCATTTCATTTGTCAATATCTTAGTAGTTTATTAATGTGTACTGTTTCTGCTTAGATGGCTATAAGATTTTAAGAAAGGAGAAAAAATAATAACTTCAAAAACAAATGTTATATGACATGCTGCTCTCTGCTGTATCCCTATTTGGAATCTTCCCCAGCCTTACCCTACTCCATCTGCCATCCTCTCACCTGTGGAACATTTCCTGAAGGCATCAACTTCCAAGTAGACAAGGCAACTTCCTTCTTTCTGTGTTTCGTGTTTCTACATAAGCACACATGTCTAATGTCATATTCTAACACTTTATGGATGTTTTTGACAAATAATGGATTTCTCTGACAAATATGGATTTCTCTGACAAATATGGATTTCTCTGACAAATAAAATAAATAAATAAATAAAATCTTTAAAAAAAAAAAAAACAACTCGCATGACCATAATTTGCCAAAGTACTAGTCCCTATATTCTTGCTAAAGTGCTTAGTTCCATGTTGGCCATTATTGTTTCCACTCCAGCCAGCCTTTCTCAGCTCAAGGGAAAGAAACTCAAAACCTATAAGAGAATGATAGTCTAAAAAAGGAGTCAGTAAATATTGCATATTTCTGGTCTTAGCTCCAGTGTTGAAAAGATTTTTCTTTCTTCCCAATCCTCATCTCAAGTTTTACTATTTTAATAGTCAGTGACAGGAAACCTCCCATTTGTCAATGTCACACATTTTCTTTGTTTCTATCTGCTTAAAGTAAACCAGAAAATAAATCTTGCTGATCATCACTGTGAACCCTAAGGAATAATCTAGACTCTCTAATTTTCTACTTTGCTACCACCTATAGCTACAAGTAGACCATACAACAGGAGACTGTAAGAAAAAAATCTTACATTAAAAAACAATTACAAAAAAAAATTATATTTTTCCATCAACTTCTGAGCTCTATGTACAAAATGTAAAGATAATCAGTTTTGTAAAACCCTTCTCATTTTTGTGACTTCCTGAAGCTTTTGCTATGTCAGCAACATTCTTTCTTTTCATCAGAAAGTATTGAATACTGCCCTGAGGGTGTGTGCAGCCTTCCACAAAGTAGAAAAATAAATTGGGCGAGCATTAAAAAAGGCAAGCCAAGCAAGTCAGATACACATAAAGGCACATGTCAGACAGATGAACAGTTGATGGCAAGACTTCTTTCATGATTTTCCTTAATGTGGGATTAATTGTTGTCTACAAGCCCATAGGATTTGGAGAATGTGAGAATGTAATTTTACTTTTCCATTTGTTGATTTAAAAATAGACTATTAAATAAAATGTAAACTAAGGCTTAGTGCCTTGGGATAGACAGTGTAGCCACATTCATTCAGATGGGATATGGGTTCCCTTTTTCCCAATCTTTTATATAGCCATGGAATAGTTTGCACTGGGGACATGTGATTTTACCCTAAAGAGCTAGAGAGAGAACTGAGCTCATTAACATTTGGTGGTTTGTTGCATACAGTCCAAGTAACATTCTAGAAAGATGATGAATTTGTGGTAACATGCACAAGCATATGCACTCTAAGCAAACTGCTTTGTGGTATAATAATTCACTTGTCACTTCATATCAGCATCAATTCTTTAATAAATGACCATTTTTCCTGAGCTGATCAAAACTAGCACAAAAATTTCCACAGTGTCTTTCCAAGAAGAAAAATAATGAAGTGTTTGTGCAACAAATACTTTGTCTGTGTCGATGAGTAATGATTCGAAATACATATTTATAATGTTACAATGTCAGAGTCTTTATTTCTATACCTATATGTGCATATGTGTGAGGTAGTATAGATAAGCAGGTGGTCCAACAGATCCAAATATCTGTCCCAATATTATGTGGCTTCTAAAACTTTCCATCATATCTGATTTCTGATATTAAATCAGATTACATCTGTCTCGGGCTCTCCTGGCACAAACTAATTACTCTATTTTGCTAGTGTTCTTCAAATCACCCACAGTGTCAACATTACTATTATTATTTTTTTTTGCTGCATTTCTTGAGTTTTCTAAAAGATCTTGATTTATCTCGGTTGTGAAACATTTCAATCCACCAAATACTAAAACTAACAAGTAGCGTTATCCTTATTTTTCATTTAAATTATAAAATAAACACAGAAGAGTCTATGGTGCTTTGATAACGGACAACGTTAAGTTTTGCATTTTGCAACCAAAATGCCTAGAGATTACATTGTAGGTCTAGGTCATGGCAGGGAAGCTCTTAGATGAGATGTGAGAGTGGTGTGGAAAGAAATACCAATTTCATTGACTTGTAGTTTTCTCATAGCCTCAAGTTCAAGATTTCTGTAATGCAATGCACACACACCAGTAGTTGTTTGTCCTTCAAAAAAAAAAAAAAAAGACACTTCTCCAAGTATGAAAGTGATATGATTTTTTGTTTCTTCTGGTTTTTATGTAGGTTCCACACCCAGAATGGAGTCCAATGTGAGGCTTGAACTCATGACCCTGATATCCAGACCTAAGATGAGATCAAGAGTCAGATACTTAATCAACTGAACCACACAGGCACCACATGATAAGAAGTTTTTAAAAAAACATTCCACATACAAGAAGCTCAGAATCCAAAGAGAAATAAAACATATAAAAACACTATCAAGAAGTAGAAAGTAGGGTCACCTGGATGGCTCGGTGGGTTAAGCCTCTGCCTTTAGCTCAGGTCATGATCTCAGGGTTCAGGGACTGAGCCCCACATCGGGCTCTCTGCTCAGGAGGGAACCCCTCTCTCTCTGGCTGCCTCTCTGCCTACTTGTGATCTCTCTCTCTCTTTCTGTGTCAAGTAAACTGTCAAATAGATAAAATCTTTTTAAAAAAAGTAGAAAGTATTAAGTAAATTAAGAGAAGTATAGATAAAATAGTAAGAGTTCAAGAAAGTGAAAACCAAACGACTGAAAATGGGGTTCAGAGAAATCTTCAGCAAGAAGGCAACATTTTGGTGATCTAAAATTAAATTTCAATAAGTGGAAGTTAGAAATAAAAGAGAGCAAATCCATGGAGATGAAAATGTGAGGCAAATGTAGAGAACAGTACTTTTCTTAAACTGATGCACAGAATGAGCCTAAGGAGGAAAGGAATTATGTAGGAAAGCATGTCCACATATAAGACAATTTACTGTTGATCCTTTGAGAAATGAAATAGTGTCTCACATTTCTTGGCCTTACATACTTCTAAATAGTTTAATCCCTACATGTCTCTAACCAGGGGTAGGGATTCCAGAACTAACATGCAGAATGGTTTTCACTTCTCAGCTATACCTCTAATGCGGGCCTGATTCTGCTCAGTGATGTTTTCCAAAGGAGGGTCCATCAAAGTTTTCTTAGAGCTCTGTTGTATTTCCCCAGGAACTATATTCAGACACAGGGATGCTGACACTGGTGTTGGCAATTGCAAAGTTCTGCTGGATCCATCCCATTTGCATGCAAATTTAGCTTCCATACCTAGGGTCTAGCTTCAGCCAGAGGTTTTGCCAAACTTGTTCAAGTTTTAGCACTATGAAGCTATCTTCCTGTGTTTCAAATAGGGTATTCAAAAATCCTCCTAATTTAAAATTGCTCAGAGATAGGTGACTTCAACCCTGTGACAAAACTTTGATAGCACCAGACTTGTAGAATGAAAAGTTCTAATAAACTGTATGAACATTTGTTTCTAAAAACAGTATTGTCCTGCTTGACTGGCTGTTTTGCATTTAGTTGACCTGTAGATGCAACTTCTGAACTCTATTCCAGAAAGGGTTATTAAATTTTGCTTAATCCTTACCACGCCCCCACCCCCATCTGCCTGACCTCCATGCAAATCTAATTTTTTAGCTACTTTTTTCTGGACTGTCTGGAAGTTTTCAGTCCTTCCACTTGTATTCATTGTGGTTGCAGTAGTTTCAGGGTTGCATCTATGAAGAAGGATATAGCCCATTTCTGGGTTATGTCCCTACAACCACACACACTGCCATGTATCCAAAATTCAGAGAGAGTCAGTCTTGTCGAACTTCAAAGTTAGTTGATCTGTAGTCTTTAATTGTGATCACTTGCTTTTTGCATTGTAAAAGATGCAGAACTGCATACAAGCAAAACATTAGGAGTAAGTATTTTAACTTCGTTAAAGGTCAGAGGGAAGCCATTGGGAGGTAGCAGCTCAGATCCCTGAGGTGCCATCTTGAAACTATCTGAATGAAGCTACTAAGTTTCATACTTCTTCTGCCAGTTATTAGAGGAAATCCTGAAGCTCCTTTCTCAACCAATCTAAGCTTATTTGCGTTGGCAACTTTGCAGCATTTCTTCCAGTTTAGGTGATCTGGGGCAGAGTCACAACCTGTATAAACTTCAGTGTCCTCAAACAGGGGATTCCTTTCATATAGTCAAAAAGGGTGGTGCTGGCCTGCAATGGATTCTCTGCTGCTCCTGGGGCTCTTCTTCCAAGTCCCACTGATTAGCATGGGTCCAGCACACACAGGTGGTAGAGAGACAACAAAGGGAGATAGTACTTGAAACAGGGACTCCCACTGTAGTGGACACAAGGACATTTGTATTTCCCGTAAGAAGTTTGTTTGTTTTTCTTTTAATATAAAACTACTTTTATTATTACAAAACAGAGCAAGCTTTGGTTATTTTATCTCAGGAATGGGAAGGAGAAGTAGGACACAGGATGAAGAAATTGTAGTTTTGATCCAAAAGAATTGTTTAAATTCTCTGCCTTTTCTACCTGTCCAGTGCTCCTTGGCTGTTTTCCAAGCGTCCTTTCTCAGGAAATGCAAAGTACAACTAAAAGTACAGCTAATTCCAGAACTTGAAAAGTAAAATACTTCTTAACAGTCGTTAGGTTCCCCTTCCCCCATTTTGCAAAAAGCAGGACTGAAATAGACCAACTGGATTCGGCCTCTATACAGTTTTCACTGCATAATACTTGGGGTCTGGGTGGCATGGGAAGTCCGAGTCCGAATGGACTCCTCAGTACAGAGCTGGCTGTGCTTTTGCTAACACGTGGTTTACCGCCGGGCATTGTGTTATCACTGTGATGACTGAGACCATTTGCAGGCAGCTTTCTTGATTTCTCTCCTGTGACACAGCAAAGCCCTGTTGTTACCTTTTTCCCACTAACTTGACCTGACTGACAGCCCCCTGCCCAGAAATGCATCCTGACATCTAATGTGGATCTTCTCACTTCCACCCCAGCCGCGGAACTCACAAACTAGCTTCCCTCTTCCGGTTCAGGGGCTGCTACTTCAGCAACAAATGATGAATGGCAGGTGGGTAGGAAAAACCATCAGCGTCCGGAAGTATTTAACCTGAACTTTTATAATGGCAGTGAGAATGGGGGAGTGGGGGGCAGCAGAGAGAAATTGTGGCAGGTGAGACAGAACTTGGAATATTTCTGACTTTGGGAAAGCAGGAGACAAATAACTTTTGGATGATTTAACTTGGCAATTAGAGATCTAGTCCCACCAAAAATGAGACTGCAAGGACCAGCGAGCTGGAATGGAAAACCAACCTGTAGTTTTAGATTCATTGTGTTTGCGTGAATAGCAGGAAATCTGCCTTGAGATAATAGTCCTATTCAAGAATTGGAAATAGGTTCAGGAAGGAGTCCTAGCTGAAGATCTAAATTTTGAATTTTGCTCAAAAAATGGTTGTAAGAGAGGTCATGTAATGCCAAAAGTTGTAAAAAAAAAAAAAAAAAAAAAAAGAAGAAGAAGAAGAAGAAGAAGATTGGACAGAATTGTGGGAAAGAACAATGTCATAGGATGGAAAGATTACTAAGAATGTCTTGTATCCTCTTTGGAGATGGTTTGTAAAGTTAAGGAAACAAAATTCAGGTAGGATTAGTATTAAATAGTGTAAAAAGAATAATACCTTCTCACTGATTGACTTGTTTCATTGTGAGTATAGCTATATTTAATATAATTATGTGTTTATAAGTATATAGGAGTATATGCCACACTATTTATAATTTCAAAATTGTATGTAGATACCTGAATATGTAATATATATTTTATATATGAGTATATTCATATGTAATAGTCTTTCAAAAAGAAATTATAGAGTGAAAATAATTTATTTCCTTTTAAAAAATGAATTATTTGATATAGCATTACCTCCAAATGATTTTTAAATAGTTATGTGTTTGAAGTAGTTTCATATATGTGAACATTCAACACCTGGGTCCTCCAAAGAGAATGTGATTCTTTATTTTTATTTATTTATTTATATGTTTGTTTTTTATTTTAAAAATTTAATTAATTTTTCCCCAGTGTTCCAAAATTCATTGTTTTTTGATTAATTTTTTAAAATTTTTTATAAACATATAACGTATTTTTATCCCCAGGGGTACAGGTCTGTGAATTGCCATCTTTATACACTTCACAGCAGTCAACATAGCACATACCCTCCCCAATGTCCATAACCCCACCACCCTCTCCCGACCTCCTCCCCCCAGAAACCCTCAGTTTGTTTTGTGAGATTAAGAGTCTCTTATGGTTTGTCTCCCTCCTGATCCCATCTTCTTTCATTTATTCTTTTCCTCCCCCCTAAACCCCCCATGTTGCATCTCTACTTCCTCATATCAGGGAGATCATATGATAGTTGTCTTTCTCCGATTGACTTATTTCACTAAGCATAATACCCTCTAGTTCCATCCACATCGTCACAAAAGCAAGATTTCTTTTCTTTTGATGGCTGCATAGTATTCCATTGTGTTTATATGTGTGTGTGTATACACAAACACACACACACACACACACACACCTATACCATCTCTTCTTTATCCATTCATCTGTTGATGGACATCTAGGTTCTTTCCATAGTTTGGCTATTGTGGACATCGCTGCTATAAACATTCAGGTGCATGTGCCCCTTCGGATCACTACATTTCTATCTTTAGGGTAAATACCCAGTAGTGCAATTGCTGGGTCATAGGGTAGCTCTATTTTCAGCTTTTTGAGGAACCTCCATGCTGTTTTCCAGAGTGGTTGCACCAGCTTGCATTCCCACCAACAGTGTAGGAGGGTTTCCCTTTCTCCGCATCCTCGCCAGCATCTGTCATTTTTTGACTTGTTCATTTTAGCCAGAGAATGTGATTCTTTAAAAAAAAAAAAAAAAGAAGTTTTATTGAACCAGATGTGCCAACTTAGCATACATTTGGAGCAGAGGAGTAGAGTTTTTATATATCCTTATTTCCATAACTATATTCACAATCAACAGTGTTTTATTATAAATTTCTGACAAAGAAGCTATTTTTTAAAACATTTGCAGTAAAACTACTAAACAAAACATGTCTCATTATACGTGCAAGAGATAAAGTGTATCATAGCATATATTGTTAGCAAATAAATTTCTCATGACATTCAGGGTATATAAAGATGATATATGTCATCTGAAGAAAATAATTCAAACCATGATAATATGAGTTATCATTTTTCTAAATGAACCTAATCTGTAATAATCAACCCACGACCTCTGAAAAATACTTTTTACCTTTCTAAAATTATTCAAAGACTAAGTGGAAAATTTCTAACAAATAAGACACTGTTTGAACAGGGAACCAAACGACTGCTCAGATAATCTGTCCTCACTTGTATGACTGATATTTTCAAGCAGGAACATGCTAGTGCAGTTTTTGTTATCAGGCTGTGCTTACCTATTTAATAATTTCAAACCAAGTTTTTACTTTCTTTTAATACTTCCAGTTTGTAAAGGATGGTGAACTTGAGTTTGTCAAGCTCAATTTATTGGTTTTCAATAGATACCTTTATCAGTTACTTGTATCAACATGCTTTCTTTTCACACTAGGACCCTGAGAGACAAATGCTGTTGCAGAGTGTCTGTGAATTAAAAATGGCTACCTGGAGTGTGTGGGTGGTACAGTCATTTGGGTGTCCAACTCTTTACAGTTCTGGTCATGATCTCAAGATGGTGGGACTGAGACCCATGTTGGGCTCCACACTCGGGGTAGAGTCTGCTTAAGATTCTCTCTTCCTCTTCCTCTGACTCCCTTCCCCCAAAATCAGTAAATAATTCTTTTAAAAAATAAAAATCGTTACCCACTAAAGCTACCATGATATCTAGGAGTTGCCTTGCTTTTAAATCTCTCTACTTCTCTATCACATTTCTACCTAAAACATCAATCTCTTTCATCAGATGTGGTTGTCTCCTCCTTGATTAGATTATTTTGTATTATATTGGTTTATGGCCAGACAGGAAACATTCTTTAAAATTCCTGTCAACCATATTTACTTTGTTGACCAAAACACACACACACAAATTAAATATTAAGAGATAATCTTGGATTATCCAGACGCTCTTTCCTATTTTTTTGACTATTTAAACTGTCAGATTATGAGAGAAGACTACTACTAGTCCTCACTATGTTCGCAGATCCATAAACATGTGCTTATGTTTCTAAAAGTTCTTGATTTACACAAGTTTCTGCTCTGATGTTTCACAATTTTTGGTCTCTTGACCTGTCTTGGGCTGTGAGCATTTATATACTCCTAACATTAGACATTTTGACTTATTGAATCTTCTGTTGTTTCTGATTTAAGAAGTTGCTGGTTGTGTTATTTGGTGGTATTTTGTCAGGAATTGCAGTGTTTAGCTTTACAAAGTAGACTTAAGTAGTTTTATGCTTTTATGGTCTTTATTCACTCACATTGTATATTGGGGTATGAAACTATAGTATCTCATTATTTGAACTTGCTCAAAGTATTTTGTTCATCCCTTTATCATTAGCTTTTTTGAATAATGGTTTTTTAAACATATTTCTTTTATACAGTCTAAAGTTTGGGTTTGTGTGTATCTATGCATGTGTGCTTACCCACACATGCAACATAGTTAGAAAATATTTTCTTTTAAAAAATGACTTAAGCCCAGGGGCAACTGGGTGGCTCAGTAGTTAGTCATTCGACTCTTGTTCTCAGCTCAGGTCCAAGTTCAAGCCCCACACTGGGCTCCACACTGGGCATGGAGCCTACTTTAAAAAAAAAAAAATTAACAAGTCTCTAGACAGCACAACCAATCCATTTTACATTTGCCAAATCATTTATAATGGAAAGAAAAACAGGTGCCATTAGAAATCCCAAGTAACATTAAAAGCAGACAATAATGTAATACTATTTCTCAAGAAAAAGAGAAGAAAGCATAGGCGAAGAATTAACACCAGCAAGATATTTCTGACAATGATGAAGAAACAGGGAGCAGATTTACCCTCTTTCCTTAACTGAAAAATTAGACTAAATATGTGAAACAAATGTTCACACTTTGTACAACAAGCAGAAAAGGGCAGGATTCCTGGTAGAAGGGAAACAAATGAGATAACTGTTTAGAGTTTCTAGGCTGCAGTATGGGGAGAGAGAATCCAATTAGACAGTGGGCTCTTTAGGATGAAGAGACATAGTTGAGAAGTTTGAGATTCTGACCTGGCTAGAATTCACAGACAGAGTACCAGAGAGGAGAAAGCTATATGGAGACTACAAATGAAGGCAGAGAGAGACAGAAAGAGAGAGATCTGCAAAGGGTTTTCCTCATGTCTTTAACTGAGCACTTAGTTGAACTATGTGTGTGAGAACACTATCCAACACTGGTAAGGAATCACTGGAAAGAACAATTAGAACAGTTTCTGGGATGTGATTTTTCCATCCCTTCCCCTATGATCCTCTATGCGGTTTCTTATATTCCTCATATGAGTGAAACCATATAATAATTGTCTTCCTGTGATTGACTTAGTTCCCTCAACATAATACCCTCCAGTTATAATTTCCCTTTCTAATAGTAATTCCCTTTATCCATTTTTGCCATTGTTGTGCTGGTTTCAGAGAAGCCTCCAGTCTCAGGCTGATTTTACCTACTAAGGGAATACTCTTCTGAGTACTCCATCTGATGCCCAATCTATTACATTTTTTTTTTCTATTCTGGATGAAGGGAACATGAATTATTTCTGTCTTTGCATTCCAGAAACTGTTCTAATTCTTGATAGGGGTCCAGTTTATCTTTTGCGTATAGCTGTCCAGTTTTCCCAGCATGGTTTGTTAAAAAGACTATCCTTTCCTTATCAAGTATTCTTGGCTCTCCTGTCAAATATTTAGTTGACTGTAAATGTGTGGGCTTATTTTTGAGCTCTTGATTCTATCCATTGAACCGTGTCTGTTTCTATGACAGTATCATTTTGATTACTATTGTTTTGTAATATACAGTAGTTTGAAATCAGGAAGTGTGATACCTCTAGCTTTGTTATTCTTTCTTATGTTTGCTTCGGGTTTTCAGGGTCTTCTGTGACACCAGACAAATTCTGGAATTTTTTTTCTATTTCTATAAAAAATGTCGCCATTGGAATTTTGATAGGTATTGCATTGAATCTCTTGCATCTATTTGAGTAATATGGGCTTTTTATTGATACTAACTCTTTCAGTACATGAACAGAGGTTATGTTTTTATTTGTGACTTCTTCAAATTCTTTCATCAATTTCCTGCCCTGGCTTTTGAAAACTGCCTTCTGGCAACAAACTAGAAAAATCCTGGCATTTACTTCTTTCATTTCCTTTCCCTCAGAGATTATTGCCCTGTGCTGCCTGTTGTCCAGTATCTGAAAATACCAGTCATTAAATGTGGATGAAATACAGTTCCTCCTGGAAATGCAGGAAACCTTAATACTTTTCTTTCAAAGACCAGTTTCTAAATCAGATGATGCAGTGATCACCTCTAATTTTGGTAGATAGGTTTCTTACTTTCTCTTTCTCTACTTTTTATCATTGCTCTATATACATGAATTTATATTAATTCAATATTTTACTATCAATCACAGTCATTTTTGATGGATAGATTTTCCCAAATTTTCTCAATAGAATCCTCTTCAAGCTGTTTTCTATGTCCTTTGGAAATGCTCCTACTAATCTCTAAGAGTTTTCTTGCCTCATGACACAACAGAAAGTTGTGACCATAGAGTCCCTTCCCCCTACCTGAAATCAGCTATTTTGTTTTCCTTTCAGTATATCTAATTTACTGTAGTTTGTCTTTTTTGTCTTTTTTTTCTTTTTTAAAAATATTTATTTGGGTTTTCCTGGACCCAGATGATCCTGTTTCAGATGGAAAAGAAGTTTGTATGAATAATTATCTTCCTTAATTTTCTTTTACTGTAGTTTGTCTGGTATTTTTTTTTAAATAAATGACACATATTTTGATCTGTTTTCCAATCATTTGTTTACTCTGGTTTGGGGTCCTCAGCCAGTTCTGCCTGTTCTGGGTATTATTGTTTTCACTTATATACACAGTGAAATTTGTGCTATCATCTTTCTCATGGGTATACTCAGGGTGTATACTATGGAAGGTTATTCATGCTCTGATTGTTCTGAGTGGATTTTGGAGGATTCTAATTTGAAGGATTGGATCTTAGAATTTAGGTGGTCACCATTATTCTCTTGGGATTCTGTCTTTCTTTCTTTGTTAACTCTGGAATTACAACTTGTGGTTTTGTTGTTGTTTTGTACTATTTTGCATTGTTGCAGAGTGCTCTCAAGTATTGCCTCCAAAGTATTATACTTCCTACTTCTCATATTACTTGAAATACCATATATCACCCACCTCCTCACATTATATATTTGCATGTTTTTTTAGGCTAAATAGATTTAGTTAAAATTTTTTCTGCCAAAAAATTGAATTTATGTCTTTTATATTATTTCTATTTTATTCAAGAGATTGGTATCACAAGTTATTATCATCATATATGTGGGATAGTTTGTTGGCAACATGATGTCTAAAATGTCATATGAAACCTAATTAGTAAACTGTATACCAATAGTGGTTAATCAAGCAGACTGATCAATTTTAATATTTAAAAACTGGAATTATTCCTTTTAGAGACACCTCAAGAAAACCCTGGATTTTTCTTTCTTTTTTTTATTTGTAAAACTAATGGGAGTATTAAAATCTCAGTATTGTTATGAAAGGTCAATGAGCTACTCATGCAAACTATATTGCCTAGTATTTAGTAAGTATTTAATAACTTTTAATAGATAGACTTATTTTCTTTATATGTAATTTCTACATTTGAACTTTGCAAATTCAATTTGTAGTCACATTTTTTACATTTTGTCTTTGTCTCAAAAGAATAGAATTAGAATATACTTCTTGACTTAGCATTTTTATTGAACTTATAACATTCAAATTCAGAGCATCCAAAACATACCATACAGTGCTACATATTTTTAAATTTTATTTTCTTAAAAAAAAAGTCTGTGTTTATGTTTGTGTCCAAGAAATAAAATGCAGTTTTGTTTTCCAACAGATGATAGAGAATTTTGAAAATTAAAAGTAACTTTTTAAATAATACTGAATATATGTACTTTTGAAAGTATGGAAATTGAAAAAAGTAAAAACAGGATTGAAAATTCTTGATAATTCTATATTAAGATAACAGCTGTTAACATCTTAATAGTGTCCAATTTATTTTACAGACATCACTGTCTTGTAACACCATAGCTAAACGTTTACTCACAAATACAATTTTTGGTTTTGAATAGATTTTTAGAAGTATAATTGCTGAGTCAAAGGGAATACATGCATTTTATGCCATTGATAGGTCTTCCAAAATTGACATTTAAAAATATTTTAAAATATTGTGTCCATTGGTGTATGATTAGATTCTAATCCTTTGTATTTTTGTCAATTTTCAAAATTCAGATGAAAATCTTACAAACATAATGCGGTTTTATCTACGAAACCATTACCAGATAACAGAATTTCACTTATAATGCTCTGGTTTAAAATTGTTATGTATTTTTTTGTTGAAAAATGTTATAAATGATGGATCTATAAATACATTTTTAACCTCTAAATGCAAATTAGAAAATGACCCTATTATAAAAGTGGCATCATGTATCAAAAAATGATTGATTTGATATAACGTGTGATATACAATAGTAACGTTCCTTTTATTTCTGATTATACGGGCGATTATACTTCCCCACAGCCTTGAAGTCAGGAGTGGTAAGGTGACTAGTAGTTATGACTAGAGCACTATAAGTAGACCATCAGCTCTCCAGATGAAAAATAAAAATAAAATAAAATTATTCTAGTACATGATAAAAGACAAAAAAGATAAATCCTAGATATATTAAAGATCTATCCATAAAAAAAAAATTAAGGAGATTGTCCATATAACATCAAAATTGGGAAGAATTTTCAAAACATTATACCAAAAAAAGTCTTATGTATGAAATAAATTTGAAATAAAAAACTCTGCACTGCAAAAGTCAGACCAAGAAGAGGAAAATTGTGAGAATTCACAACGCCTGGCTAGATCAGATTTAATAAACACATGCCTCCCTGGGTGAAACTAGTTGAAAAGCAAAGGAGTGTCTGGAAAACTGGGCCTCCTTTGCAGTTTCTGGGCTGAAAACAGCCAGATCCTTTTTGCGGCTCAGTTCGCTCATCCAGGGAGTAAATGCTTAAACTTCAAAAACATTTATCTTCTGTGGTCAGTACTCCACACACTTCTTGCCTGAGCACACATCAGGATCACAGCTTGTTCTGAGGTTACTCCCTATGCCGCTGTCCTGATTATTATAGCTTCACATTCCTTTTTGTTTTTCTTATTCCCTGATGTACTGACAACATTCACAATAAAAGTAGAGTGAGTTTAGCTTGGGACATTTTGCCCCTAGTGTGTCTTGTCCCCACACCCTCTCCTTTCTCCTACTGAGGTGACTGGAGTAATCATTTCGTTCTCCACCTCAGGGTTGGCCAAACCCAATAGAAGATATAATACTTGGGGAAGATACCTAAATATTTTCATCATAAACAAAGATAAATGTATATGTGTGCATCTCTACACATATATTTAAAACTTCTACAAGTCAACAAGAAAAATAAAAATAACCCTAGAGAAAAATATGGCTAAAGGAAATGAACAGTAATTCTTATATTTTCTTTGAGAATTTTTCCATTCTTCCCCTTTGTTAACCCTTTTTCCCAATTCCTAATAGTCTTTCTTATAATTTATAAGGATTCATAAATTCTTTCTTGCGAAGAGACATTGTTTGATTGCTATGTCCTAGACATCATTTAAGAAGCCATTTTCACTTCCTGAAGTTCTTTATTCATATAAATACTTCATCCTAACACTGAGCTCAGGGAGACCCAGTACCCAGCTAGACGTGGTACAGTTTCCAGATTATCCTTGATTTTAGACAAAATATGATTCAACTAGTCTTTTGATTTTTTATATGTTTTTATATGTTTATAGTTTTTAAACAAATGATCAGTAATCTAAATAAATCAATGATTAGAAGATAACACACAATGTAGAAGAGTAGAATGGGAAAAAAATAGATCTCCACTAATCTTGCTGATGCTCATTTTGCTATTTTGCAATTCATGAATTATTTTAACCAGCCAAACTTCTAGTTAGTAAATCAAGAAAGGCCATGTAGATATGTCACTCTAGGATTTACTCTGATTTAACAAGAATTACTGAAAAGTAACCAAACCAACTGTAACTCAAGTTCTCAAAGATATGTTTGGATTTAGCCCAAAAGTTTAACTTCCTTTATGACTTCTCTTTCTTTGACCCAGGTTCCCCTCCCAGGTGCTTTTTCCGGTGCACTTACTCCAAGATCAATATTAGGCCCAACCTTCTAGTTTCTTCCATTTTCATTACATTGTAGTACGAGGAGGTAGAAGTTACCTTAATGTTTGCCTTTCTCTCTTATTTTTGTGCTGTTTCTCATCAAAGGACTTTTTTTTTTTTTTGGCATTATCATTGTCAATGTTCATTTGTTCAGAAAAAACTAAGATTTGCTTTTTATTTTTATTTACTCCACATCAATATAAAGCAGTACATTGATCATATGTTAAGATATTAATAATCTGTCAAAGTGTGAAATTGGAAACAACTTTAGTAAACAGGTGAAGGGTGACTTGTTATAAAGGTCTGGCTTTCGATACCTATAAAGAAATACTTACATCCAAAGTTAATTGTCAGTAATTCTGTGCCCCTTTTCCCCAGGATAGAATGTTTAAATTTTATCAAATGAAGCACATTTTTGAAATACTTGATAAAATGAGATGCCTGCGAAAACGTTCCACAGTGTCATTCTTGGGAGTTCTTGTCATTTTCCTTCTCTTTATGAACTTGTACATTGAAGACAGCTATGTTCTGGTAAGTTTTGGGGATTATTTTTGTTGTTGCTGTTACAAATAAGGTCTAAATCAAATTAAGCTTAGTCCAATTTTAACGAAACTTCAATCCCAGGCTGCTGAAATAGTCTTAGTTTGAGCAAAACTCTAACATGTATACTTTCTATCTAGCTACTTTTTGTATTAATTCTAGAATACCAGCATTACAATTATTTTGATTTATGTTGCAATATTTTCTTTAATGCTGCATATAGTAGCTCAGGGATGTATATTTGGCTATAAGTAAATTAGCTATCATCACTATGCTGAATTAATTTTATGTATAGCCATAATAATTTTTGAGCTTTAATTTGAAATATGTAGAATTTTTAAAAATTGCTTAAAGATATCAGTCCTTACTTTCTCAATTTTTTATATATCATCAAAGTTTTTAAAGTCTTATTTTTTAATTAATGGTACTAATTATGCTATTTTGTTAAGAAATAATATTTTATTATAATGTATGACACTTCACTTGATTTTGAATAGTCATAAATGGCCACCATGTTATGTATTTATATTCAGTGAAAAGTAGTATAGAACCTCAAGAACTAGAGATAATGATGTGAAAACTATTCAGTAGTTTAAAAAGGATAAATTAGTATATAATATGCAAATGAATTTTTAAGTAAATTCTAGAAACACACAAAAGGACTTACTCTGGCTAATTTTGAGATCTCAATTTGTTCTTTATTTGCTATCACTGTATCACACCAGTTCATGTCTGATGAGAATAACATGGACATTTTTTTAATTCAATTTCTGAATTGAGTTTAAGATATCTGGAAAAATCCCAATCTTTATGTTATTGCTCTTGTTCACATATTTCAGAAAATCAAAATCTTTGGACACAGAGAGGACTGAAAAGTACTTTCCACCAGGCAAGCATGCTGAAAGTTTCAATGACTATCTTAGCAAGAGAAAAATCTGCCAAAAACCACAAAAAGCATTTCCCAGTAAAATATTTTATTTCACTAATTGAACATGATCTTACCTACGCATTATTTGCCATGTACTATTCTATAATGATAAGCCAACCGTTTGATCTTAGTTGGGACAGATCCTCTCAGGAGGTCTTCTGTAAAGCATCTTGCTTCTGTTAGCATTGTTCTTTGATGACAAAATTCTGCCAGATTCTAGATCTTGACTATGCCTATGCCTTTTACATTCATACATGTTTCTTGATCTTGTGGTTCCTTCATTCTGTTTTCCATAGACAATTCACAATGGCTAAAATCTCCATAGACGAATAGAATTTGACTAGGCATAATGTAGGCAAACATAGCAAACTGGAGAAACTTACTAATGGCATGCACTTTGACCTTTCTTTAAACCTGATTATTAGGTTTATGAGACTTAACGACAATATAACAAGGCCCATGTGATCCCCCTATTTTTTTCTGGATGAAATTAAAGGTCATAAATTAACAAGGAGAGCCTTTGATCAATGATTTAATTTTGTAATAAAAATTTATTTCTTGCATCTGTGATTACTGGCAGCAGTAAATCACATCTTGTAAACCAAACACATGGCGTTGGCAGGATGTTTATTGTATTCAATGACTTGCTGCATTTGTGAGACACTTTTAAACCCAATTTCAGTGTTTCATTTTAAACAGACAAAAGACCATCGTATGCAGCAAACATCCTTATATCTTGTTGATATAGAACCTCTTCAAATTCATTATAAAATGTATAAAAAGTAATAGAGTGTATATCTGTAAGAGGATCAGATACTTTTGCCCTGTCTTGTGGATTTTTGCACATTTCTATCCAAGCTTCAGTCCTATGTATCTAATGTAAAAGGTGTGATTTAATGAAGCAATGCTTAATAAAGAGTACTTTCTTAGTGAAATGTTCTCTGGCTAGATTACATATATATTTAGCCAAATTTGCAAATCAGCCCAAGAGTAGAGGAGATTTTGCTCCTTCGTTTTAAAATTTATAATTATTTTTAAATACTTATATTAAGTTGGAAAAAATGAGTTAAAATGATGGTTAAACACAATCACTCCCCTTACTGAAAATTTATTTTTTTAAATATTTTATTTATTTATTTGACAGAGAGAGATCACAAGTAGGCAGAGAGTCAGGCAGAGAGAGAGGGGGGAGGGAAGCAGGCTCCCTGCTGAGCAGAGAGCCCCATGAGGGCTGATCCCAGGACCCTGAGATCATGACCTGAGCCAAAAGCAGAGGCTTAACTCACTGAGCCACCCAGGCACCCCTCCTTACTGAAAATTTAATGACAGTATTTTTATTAGTTTAGTTTCTCACTATTTACTAGATGATTATTTTTAACCTAAATGTATTCAGAGCTAAATTTTATCCCAAGGCTTAATATGTATAAAGACTTAAAACATTTAAATAATTAATGTAAAACTACATTAAAATTGTTTTTCTAAAAATGTTTAATAGCCACGGAAAGCCAGCCACCTACTAGTATATAATGTAGCTTCTTTGTAACCTTTGTCTCTTTTGACCCTTTTATCTGTGTTTATTTCAGTTTTCACAAAATTATATCATTTAGTTTTTTTTTTCTCTTGACTCTAGAATGCCACAATGTGTACTATTGCTAAAACATAAACATTAGTTGATCTTTCTTTTCCTGCCTTCCTTATTTCAGGGGGAAATAACAGTTATAATTCAGAGAAATCAGATAAACAATTACAAGTAAAAGATCTCCGGAGTTACTTAGCACATTCTGTTCTGCTGTTTTTGCTAGAAAATCCATTTGTGGTCTGAAATCCTTGGCATATAGCAGTTTAATGTATGCTTACATATCCGGGACATATGTGCCTTTCATTGGGAAAGGAAGCCAAGCTCAGTGTAAGAGACAAATGCTATTACAAGGCAAACTAAGTAGGAGAGACGCTACATGCCCAATCAACTTAGCCTCTGGGCTGTGAGCATCTTCAAAGTAGCCACAAGGGTATACACTTAGTCTGCAGCTGGTCCATGGAATTGCATTCCTATCCAGAAAATGATTGTCATAAAGCTTTGTCTTATTACTGAGAAATACACGCCAGCATAGCAGCTACAGAAAGAAGGTATCCAGGGAGAGCCTAACTGTTCAGGTAGATGCCTCTGGAAAGCAGCCAACAAGGCTGACTCAGGTGAAGGCTGCATTATTTATTTATGCTAAAAAGTGTAAAGAAGCTTGTTCTTGAGAATTTAATAAAGTGCTTTCATATAAGTTCCATTTCATTTTATTTTCTGTTATGTCCTTCAATCAGGATGAATGTACTCTATCTTCAGAAAAGGTCTGGATTTTTACACATTCCAAATAGAATTGTTAAAGAAATATCCAAGATCCTGCACTTCCTTTAGAATGTAACATCACATAAGAGCAGAATGGCAAAATGAACTCAGAATTGTGACTACTGTGATTTTTATAGATATTTCTTCTAGATCCTATTGATAATGGACCCTATTACATCACTCTTAAAGAAGTTGGTACTGAGCTGAGGCCTTAGTTACTTTTTAGTAGACCTAAATTTATTTTAAAACTCTAATAATGTTTTATAAGTTTTCAGAAAGACAAAGATGAACATATTTATGTGTAAAGAAATTACAATAATCAGAACTCAATAGATATGCAATTAGTATATTTATAAGAAGTAGAGAATTCAAGATATAACTCTAAATATTTTGAAAGTCTACAACTGATAGATGGCAAATATGTTATAAATATTGTAAAACACTAACCTCTTTTTCTCAATTAAGACAATATAAAATGTAGAAATATAGTAAAGACCAAGTATAGGTTTATAAACATAATTGAATATACAAAAGAGATATTCAGAAAGGATTTTGAGTTAGCAAAGACCAGATTGAAGCTCTTCCCAGTCATGATTTACTATTCTTAATTTTTATTCTAAGACAATTCCAGTCTGGCCATTGAATGAAAGTTTTGAGTCAGTCTTTTTCTCTATTGACATTTGAACATGATACAAAGTATTGAATATTCCAGATGAGGTAAGGTCTGTATTTGAATCCTTTCTAATTTTTTATAACCAGGGTTTAATTAAAGTTTTATTGACTACAGTCAGATAACATGAGGACCAAATTGGTTCAGACGCATTTACTTTCTTTATAGTCTTAACCGCTTGCACATGCCTGACCTGCCATTGTATATGGAATAGTAGAGATAGATCCATATAACATCACACAGTACAGTAGACACTTGCCAAAAACAACAGAATTCTTTCTAAATAGGTTATCTTTGAATATATTCTACCTGTGGTAGTAAACCTTATACAAAGACCAAGCAAGTCGATATTTTGATAATAATGTATAACCAATAAAGACTTGATCAAATCATGATTAGATAATCAAAATCTACTATTGAACTTATACTAAAGAGAGAAAAAGGGACCAATTAATAATTAACAGGATATATTTTAAGCTAAATATGAATCTTTTTCATATAAACTTTCTCTTTTTTTTAATTTAATTTTATTTTTTTCAATGTTCCAAAATTCATTGTCCATGCACCACACCCAGTGCTCTATGCAATACGTGTCCTCTATAATACCCACCACCAGGCTCACCCAACCCCCCCAACCCCTCCCCTCCAAAACCCTCAGTATGTTTCTCAGAGTCCACAGTCTCTCATGGTTTGTCTCCCCCTCTGATTTCCCCCATCTCACTTCTCCTCTCCATCTCCCAATGTCCTCTGTATTATTCCTATGCTCCACAAGTAAGTGAAACCATATGATACCTGACTCTCTCTGCTTGACTTATTTCACTCAGCATAAACCTTCTCAAAGATCGAATACGTCCATTACCAATTAATATAAGAGGGATCATAAACATAAAAGGACCAGACTTCAACTCCAACAGAATACCACACACAAACACACACGTACGCATGCATGCATGCACATGTACACACACACACACACACACACACACACACACACACACCAAGCAAACAATCATGGGAAAAACTAGTGCAAGTTCTGAAGACATTTCCTTAACTTGGTACAAATGTGTATGAAGATATCTTGAGGACAGTTGAAAGAACACTGACATCACAAGGACCACGGCTATCTATTCTCAACAGTCCTTGATTATAGTGGCCATTGATAAGTGACTGACTAAAACTTCTTGATTAATAAATTCCCCAGAAATAATTATATAGAAATAATGTCTGGTATTATTGAACAATGCTTAAAGAAAATGAAATAGCTTAATATGACTCAAATATGGGAAACTTAGTGAGAATTAGCTTTACATGATACAAGTAGATTATTGTGAAATTTTAAGATCATTGAATTATTGAAAAGATTTTGAATTTTAACATAAAGGCAGTAGGAGTTTTCATGTGGGAATTTTTTGTCTAGAAAATGCCATTATTAGTGTATATTGTGGAAAAGCAAATGGAAGAGAAGTATGAAGAGCACAATAGAGTAGGAGAGCCTGGAGTAGCGACTATAGGTGGGAATTCAGGTGAGAGATGGGGTCCTGTAGCTTGTGGCGCCAGTAGTTGAGATTTAGATAATACCCATGTTACATATCAACAACATATGTTTGCTGTGTAAGGAGAAATTTTATTTAATCATGACATCTATTATTTGTTTATTTTCTCTGCCTCCTTCTTGGCATTCAGGAAGGAGACAAACAACTTATAAGGGAAACATCCACACACCAGCTGAATTCAGAACGTTATGTGCATACTTTCAAAGATTTATCTAATTTCTCAGGAGCCATCAATGTCACCTATCGCTACTTAGCTGCCACACCTTTACAAAGAAAGCGTAAGTATCCCCACACTTTCAAATCAAGAACACATAAAGTATTTTTATTTTAAAATAATGACAACCAGCTTCATCTGTATCACAATAAAACTTCTGGGCATTACTAATATATATTATTTGGGAAGTAATTCAGTGTTTCTTCACAAATTACAATTACTGATCCAACTCCATTAATAGCCAAAAAAAAGAAACTTTTAAAATGCTTAATTGTAATATAAACTTTCAAACAGTTTGCTGTAGGACCATGTAGAAAGACTGAAAAAAATCAATTTATTTGAACTTTTAAAACTTCCCTTTTAAAAACAACCATTCTCATACCGATACAATTTCCAACTCTAATGCTTTGGTTTTTAATGACTTGCCACTGCTTTTGAAGTAGTGAGAGTCATTGTTTTAGTTTACCAAGGTGCTATAACCAATTACCACAAACGAGGTAGTTTAAAACAATGGATATTTATTCTCTCATATTTCTGGAGACCAGACGTTCAAAATCAAGGTGCTGGCAGAGCCACTCACCTGAAAGTTATAGGGGAGAATCTTTCCTCGACTCTTTCAGCTTTTGGTCACCCTTGGCATTCCTTAGTTTGTGGGGGCATAACTATCAGCCTCCGTTACCACAGGGTCTTCTTCCCTTGGTCTCTGTGTCTCTCTGTGTTCTCTCCTCCTCTTCAGGTATGACCAGTCATTGCATTTGGAGCCCACTCTAAATTCAATATGATTTATCTCAAGATCCTTAAATAATTATATCTGCAAAGACTTTATTTTCAAATAAGGTCACATTCTGAGGTTCCAGGTAGACCTCAATTTTTGGAGAAAACTAGTCAACTCACTATCAGTAGATTGGATCTGAGAAGTAACATACACACACTTAATGGATTTCAAGACATCATAGACTGTCGAAGGTATCATGATCTAATTAATGTGCCACTAAGAGACCATAAACATTATCAGTTTTAATTGTAAGATGCCATTAATTGTAATGTTCAACCTGATTTTAAAAATGTTTTTGTGTGAAAAATATGATTCATGAAATCAATGAAACCCAGTGATATCATGAATTTCTTAATAGGTCTGTGGGGACCACAGAAATTGAGTTCCCCATTAAGAAGTGTTTATACAAGTGAGTCTGTGATCACCAGGTGGAGGAAATTGTAACTTAACTTAATTCGGGCTTCTTTAGGTCTATTTCCCATTCATTCCTTCATCTCAAATGTCTATTGCTCTTAAGCTTTCTTCTAACTGCTTAAGATTGCCAATGTTTATTTTTATCTCCATCTGTTACACTACCTTTGTGCAAACATTACTGATTCTCCCATTCCATCCTAAGTTTACTAAAGTGTATTGGCACATATGCCACTGCTTTATACAAAGAAGTGATATAAAACACAGGGTAAACGCAGGGCACTCTGGATGTTGGCTCCACACTACTCACTGGGTGTTACACTTTGCAAGAGTGAATGCATCTCCCTGTGATTGAGTTTCCTTTCCTCATCTGCCAAGCAGAAACGATGACGAGTGCAAAACTATCCCAAAAGACGGTTAGAAATATTCAAGATACATATTACGGGCAAAATGCATAGATTGCTGTCTTTCATATAGAAAGTATTCTCATGGTATTGGCTATTCTAGGGCATTAGTAAAGGCTGGAATCTTGAGTCGAATGGTACCAGAGAACATATTCATTTTTCAAAAGAAGTTAGGGTCGTAAATCCAGGTATTTGAACAAAATGTGTAAATCTCTACCTCTCTGACAGCCTAGTGAGAAAGATTATTCTTGGAAAGGGCTTTTTCAGTATTGCATAAGTCACAACAAGTAGGTGTCTGTATTAAGACAGTGATCTTGGTAAATGTAAGCATTTTCCTATTTTCAAGTAGTAGTTAGGAAATTTTATTCAGTTCTGAATCATGGTGAGAATCAGAGCTTTATAAAGTGAAAATATTTCAAAGAAGAGACATCTACACTTCTTAGATGTAAACTGACATTTCATAAGGCTTTATTTTATTCCCTACAAATATCCAGTTTCTAATTTTAGATTTTAGGTGTCTAAATAAAAATTTCCTCACAGAAAATTGCTCTAAAATGTGTTTCAAAATAAGGAAAACAGTGATATTTATGTATTAGAAAATGTACTAAACATTCAAATAATAATGCAGTCTTTAAAAATAGTTTATAATTTTGTTTACATTCTAATTAACATTCTAGTAAATTTCAAAATAAAATTGTGAAGTCCAATTATTAATTTTTTAGTGCAAGATAATGACAGTGATCAAAAAGAAATGAAAATGTGACATGTCTTCTATGAAAAATTTAAAGATGATTAAAAGACTGAGTTATGCTTAATTTTCTTTTTTATCATTTGAGACTGATTTGTTCAGCCTTAACATCCTTCTCCTTTTGCATGTTTTAATAGTGTGGATATTACCCAAACATCTATCTTCTCTAATGGGCATTTATGAGCACATTAAGCTGCAAAACACCTTAAATAATATTTTTTATTTCACAAACAAATGTTTACATCAATAAGGCTCATATGTCATTGGGCTTAAGATGAATTTTTTTCCAAAGAAAAACCAATTATGTATTAAGTACTATAGCCTTTATATATTTAGCATAAGACTTCACTCACAAAATATGCGACATATATCATTTACTAGATATACCTAATATCATAGCAAACCCAAGGGGAAAAGATTTTTTTATATGTTATTCAAAACCTATTTCACATTTAATTTGTCTTCTTTCTGAATTCTTTTGTTCAGGCTTTCTTACAATTGGACTTTCATCAGTGAAACGAAAAAAAGGAAACTATTTACTTGAGACGATCAAGTCAATTTTTGAGCAATCCAGCTACGAAGAGTTGAAGGAAATTTCAGTGGTGGTTCACCTGGCAGACTTTAATTCATCCTGGCGTGATGTCATGGTCCAGGATATTACACAGAAATTTGCCCACCATATTATTGCAGGAAGATTAATAGTTATACATGCTCCAGAGGAATATTACCCAATCCTGGATGGCCTTAAAAGAAATTACAATGATCCAGAAGACAGAGTCAGATTTCGTTCTAAGCAAAATGTAGATTATGCCTTTCTGCTTAATTTTTGTGCCAATACTTCAGACTATTATGTAATGCTCGAAGATGACGTTCGATGTTCAAAAAATTTCTTAACTGCCATCAAGAAAGTCATTACATCCCTAGAAGGAACCTACTGGGTAACTCTTGAGTTCTCTAAACTTGGCTACATCGGAAAACTTTATCATTCTCATGATCTCCCACGTTTGGCACACTTTTTATTAATGTTTTATCAAGAAATGCCTTGTGATTGGCTATTGACTCATTTTCGGGGCCTTTTAGCTCAGAAAAATGTGATCCGTTTTAAACCATCTCTCTTTCAGCACATGGGTTATTATTCATCGTATAAAGGGACTGAGAATAAGCTGAAGGATGATGATTTTGAAGAAGAGTCATTTGACATCCCTGATAACCCTCCTGCAAATCTCTACACCAATATGAATGTTTTCGAAAATTATGAAGCAAGCAAGGCTTATAGTAGTGTTGATGAGTACTTTTGGGGGAAACCACCTTCAGTAGGAGATGTCTTTGTGATTATATTTGAGAATCCAATTTTAATTAAAAAAATTAAAGTGAGTACTGGAACAGAAGATCGGCAAAATGACATTTTACATCATGGAGCCCTAGATGTTGGGGAAAATGTTGTAGATTTCAAACAAAGTAAACACTGTGTTACTTACTTAAGACTAGGGGAATTCAAAAATGGAAACTTTGAAATGTCAGAGGTGAATCAAAAAATTCCATTTGACATAAATTGTATAAGGATATATGTTACCAAAACGCAAAAAGAATGGCTGATTATTAGGAGCATTAGCATTTGGACTTTTTAACCAATTAAATCGATATGTCCAGCTATCGAAGCAGGCTTTCCTGTTTCCTTTTTTGCTACCTTCCCTTTTGCTATTGTTTGTTGGAGGGAAAGCAATGGATGGGATATTTTCAAGGAAAAGTCTAATCATTTTGGCAGTTTTGATTCTCATATTGTCAACATAATTTTATTCTAATCCACACTTGTATTTATTTTAACTCCTAAAGTTTATGGTTAATGCTACTTTTATTTATATTTTTAATGTGTTGATGTTAGTACCAAAATTTTAATTAAATGTCAAAAATACGACATGAAAGATTTAAAGTGAGAAAATTTAGTTTGCTGGATGGTGAGTCTTGAAAAACAGTTGCCAACTGTGTGCACTTCCTCAAGAATTAAAACATTCATTATATCATCAGATAGCTTTTATTAAGCATCTATGTGAATATGCAGTTGGTTAGAATGATAATCTTTTTTTTTTATTGTAAACATAGATTTTCATAGACTTCTGTACATCTACAATGAATACCTCCTTATAGAAAGTGATGTCTTTACAACAGAATTTTGTGCATAGGTGGAGTGATGGAAAGAAAAAAAAAATGACTTAAAATATTTCTCCCCTGATCATTTATACAAAAAGGGGCATTGTTCATTGTATAGAAACACTTAACTGAGCACCTATTGTTAATAAATTTTCTGTGGGAAGCAGTCTTTTTCTAGATTCCCTTTTGCAAAAAGAATAGTTATGCTCAATATTTTCAAGTTATATTGGGTACCGACATTTAATAGAAGAAATTAGAGAAGGCCTATATTTAGTTCATTCTTACAAACATTTTCAGTAAATGCAGAAAATTTTTGAAATTGATTTTATATGTTTTGTATTAAAATTCATATAATTGAAATTGTAATCTATCATATACTTTTTTTGAAGTTTAAATGGACATCTTGTAAAGGAGAAAAGTAGGAAACATAGAAATCAGTTGATTTTTTTATATTCAGAGCTAGTTCCTAGTAAAGCCAAAGTGAGCGATCAGATGTTCTGATATCCAGATAGTACCCTTTCCCTTACGTAGAGATTACTCCTCACATAAATGATGCTTTCTGTTCACCTCTACCTAAGTCTCATATAGTAATTATGCTATCTTGAAGTGGCTAGTATGATTCTTCCATAAGTCATATTATCATTCTGTGGAGTAAGTCTAAAGTGTCTGAAATGATACTTTTGTATATGCACCCACATGGTGAGTAAACTTGACTAACTTTTACTAAAAGGAACTGGACAATTGTGCCTAAACCATGTGTCCTATTAAAGCATTTCAGGACACCTTAGTGCATCCTAAAGACATTGGTTGTCCAGAATGCCCTGAGCTTATCTGATCCTTTCTATCTTTTGACAAACAGCAGAGATGAAAGGGTTGACTATGACGATATGAAAAGTACTTCATGCATGTTTATGGAAAGGTTCAAATGCATATGTTTCTATAGATTGGAAAGTATTTATTCACGCTATCCAAATTGATTAAATTAGAAACTCATAAAAATTTGGGAATTTTTTTTTATTGAAACAATAGCTACTGTGTATTTTCTTTGCATCCAGATGCTATTGTATAATAAAGACAAAATATGAATCTATAAATATCAATATTTTGTTGCACAACTAAGTCTTAAAGTCATAAAAAATGAACACTGCCACTAAACTACAATTTTTGCCTTGATTTGGAGGGTATTTGCCAGATGTTTAAAGACATTCTATTTTCTTGGCTTTTCTCATCCTCTTTCATTAACTGGCTAATTGCATAATATAATATATCTCAGAAATTATAAGTAATCTTTTTTCTGTACTTTTAATGACAAAAGGTAACCAACAAAGACATATAATTTCAAGACTTAGGCAGACTCCATGAAGTGACTGTAAACTTCATAGAGTCAGCATAGGTTCTGAGAGTGTTTCCAAAGACCAGCCATTGACATCAGCTTGTGAAAATGCTTCCAGAAATATTGCTGAGGGTAACAATGATACTGAACGTTTGCTAGAGAATTATAAATGCAAAGTGATTTTAAGGAGTTGCATTTTACTTTAAACTTGATCTTTTCATTAGGAAAGCAGGTTTGAATAAGTTGGTCAGTCACCTAAGGATGTATTTATGTTTTCTTTATAGATTGAGTGGAGGTCAACTTTTTAAGGAAAGACTTTGACAAACAAAGCTTCTCCATTGGAGAACAAGGGGGCAGATAACCTTTCTCTTTATAAAAGATAATCTGACCAATCATTCTTTATATGAGTCAGTGTTGCATTTCCTGTATTTAAAAATTCTGAATATGGCTACTATAATCTTGTCTCAGAGGCATAGAGCAAAAAGTCAGTTATTAGGTTTAATTACATTCAATCTGTTATTAAGCATTATGTCTCATCAATGTCTCTTTGCAGTAAGTTTTTAAAAAATATATATATATTATTTTCTTTGTTACAAATATCCATTGAAAAACACTGGAATGTAATACAAAAGTTGAGTTATTTAATTGCTACCTGAATAAGATGCTGATAGAGTTCAAGCACAAAATATGATATGTACCTTAAATAACGTCTAAATTTGTTACTTTAAACTGACAAAAAAGCTTATTTACATTTAAATTTCTTCTCCTTGAAGGGAGCCTTTTCAGCATTTATAAACATCAAAGAAAAGCATTCAAGAAAGCACAATAAAAACATGGAAATTATACATTTTTGGAAAATACACGTTATAGCAGCAATAACGTGTCTGGATATAAAAATACATTAAAAGTGTTAATATAAGCACTGTTGCATTATCATCAAAAAATATAACTTTTATAAGATAGATATTTTCCACATATAAAAATATAATTTAAAAACCAAACATCATTTAGAACTACTTTTCTCACACAGCTACACTTATGAGACTAGAACATTCCATTTCTTACTGAACCATTATTCTCTGGGAATTTTTATAAAGCTATCATAGAAAAACTATGCTGTACAATAATGACACCCAAGTGAAACAAATATTTACAAATTACAAGGTATGGTAGGGAAAACACTTGCTATTCTAAATGTCTGTATGGCAAACGTCACTCAATATTCGCCAGTTTGTCAACATGTCCATTAGAACATGACACCCAGGATTATCCTGGAGAACTCTACTCTTGGTGTCATCCAGCATCTGAAGATAACAGTGTGATCCTCTTTCTTTACCTCATCAGTATTTCCATTAATACTGTTTAAGATTACATTTATTTTTATCACCATACTACTAATAAAGCTCACACTCAAATTTCATGACATTTATTTCTTGATCTCTTGATAAAACCTGATTTGCCATTTGGTAAATGTTCAATGGATTTTTTGAAGATTTCTTGTAAAATTTAGTATTAATTTCCAGAGAATTTCATTGTTTCTTTTGACTGATGACTCCCTACTTCCAGCTTTTAATTCCATCATTAAGTGTTTTAACATAACTCCCCAGCTTTCTGGTACCACAGATTTGGTATGTGTGCCTTTTGTCCTCTCAGGAAATACAGTTGAAGGGTCATGAACCCCTGAGTTTGAAACCCAGTTCTGCAATTACTGACCTCCAGATATGAGGAAAGTTATTTAACCTTTTTGAATCTTAGTTCCTTCATCTGTGAAGTTTAAATTATTTTACCTTGTAGGCTGTTAGAGCTGAAAAGAAGATAACAAAGTAATCAATTAAGAAATAAATGTTTCTTCTTTTTTTAGCCATGTTATATATGTTAAAAAAAAGGACATGGCCCTTCAAAACACTACTAGAGGCCTTCATCCTGAGCAATATCATCAACTTCATTATCCACTAGAAATGTCAACCAGAGCACTTTTTTATATTTATGTTGCTAAAGAATGTCATGTAGGCTTATGTAAATACCTTCCTAAATATCACAATCTATTGTATTCCTGTCATTCTATTACTTTAGAAACCTCATTCAAAATTTTTAACAGTTATTCCTAATATTCCCATTGTAAATATTAATGATTTCTATTTAAGAAATCTAAACTCATTTATTTTGAAAAATTAAGAAAGAAAGTCTTTTTGTAATTTCTAAAATTTTGCCCAGAATCTCCAGTAAGCTCACAGAGCTGGGGTTTGCCGAGTCTTTCTTTTTTCATTACCATATTTCTATTCTTTTGTTTATTTCCTTCCGTTACTGGCAAAAGTTATCAGTGCACTAGCCTATAAATTACCTGGGCTGTGATGTTCAAACTTGAAAACAGGCTTCCTTTCTCCTTGTCTACCTTGAGTTTCATTATTTAGATTTCTACTTTGAATTTTTTCTCTGTTAATTTCAGTATTATTCTTGGAAGGAAGAAGGTTGTAACAAAATGTAATTTGGTTAGTTCTTGCTCTTTGTCTTTTGTTTGCTTTTAACTTTTTGTTTTTGAATGTTCCAAAATTATTGTATCATTGCATATATGGGCGTGTGTATCTATGTCTAGATAGATCTGTGTGTGTGAGTATATCTATATGTATACATAGACATATGTGTGTATACATGTAGATATTACTATATGTGTATATATTTGAATACATGTGTATTTGTGTATGTGTGTGTGTGTTTGCGAGAGCAAGAGAAAAGAGGAAAAAAGGAGAAGGAGAGGTGTCTGTATCTTTAGCATTATTATTATTTTTTTTTTAGAATTTTTTTTAAATGTTTATTTATTTGATAGACAGAGATCACAAGGAGACAGAGAGGCAGGCAGAGAGAGAGAGAGGAGGAAGCAGGCTCCCTGCCGAGAAGAGAGCCCGATGTGCAGCTTGATCCCAGGACCCTGGGATCATGACCTGAGCTGAAGGCAGAGGCTTTAACCCACTGAGCCACCCAGGTACCCCTCTTTAGCATTATTTTTGACAAACACACCTCCACTTATTTTTGGCTTTAGTGTTCCTAAAACACTGCTTTCCTGCTTGTGTCTCCCTTCTGAACTGGCTTTTGATTATGTGTCCTTACATATTTTATACATCACATTCTCTGAAAAATCACAACTCATTAGAAATTTCTGGACATTTTAGATTCTTCAAATTCCTTAAAGCTTATTTGTTTGTTAGAAGATCCCAAATCTCTCAAAACAGGACCTTTAGAATTTAAGCTTTAAATTTATTTGTATTTCTTAACTATTGAAGATTCAAACATGCATTGCAAAGCATTCTCTTTCTAAACTGTAAATATTATGAAAACAAGGTCATACCATTCCAAAATTCTTGTCCCTTTCACCTCATTAATCTGCTCAGCCCAGTTACTCTGACTGAAGTCCAGAGTAGTACTCACTTCATTAATTCCAAAATCTTCTAAGATGGGTTAATGTTCTATTTTGAGAATTGAAATTGAAATGTAGATTTGAGGCCATTTCCTAGATAATTGGATCTAAACATCTATTCTGAAAAACATACATATTTACATATTTGAGATCAAAGTAGTTTATTTGAACTATTGCTTCAGTTTCCCATTTTGTTCTGTCTAGATATTCTCTTCAAAATTTTACCCAAAAATTCAATTTATTATGTGATAAAATGAGTAAGATTTTTACGCTCATAGAAAAATGTAATCACACTAAGAATAGAGTCTGTTCAGATTTCATGTCTTATTGAAAGAAAAGCAATACCCTACATAGCCATCTCTTCCAATAGCTGAATTAAAGATACATTGATAAGATTCTCGATAATTTTTTATTAAATGAAAAATTTTATAAGCCATATACTCATTGATTTTAATAAGGAAAATTTTAATAAGGAAATTATTTTATTTAATGATTATTTAAGGATGAACAATGACAGTGAATAAACAGTATTCAGAAACTTAGCCTATAATTTCAGTATACTATGTGTCACTACAACTTAAACTATAATAGGCAACGTAACCTACAATTATTATGCCTAGCTGCAGATAAATATGATTTTAATGTATAAATAAATCAGTTCATAAGTAAAGTTAGCAGTCAAAATTGAAAGCCAACTATTGCAGAACTTTTTAAAATATTTAATGTATGGTGTACTCAAAAGTCTGGAAGAAATATAAGGAATTTTTCTCTTCTATCTCCTCATTCACTTCATCATCTGTGTACTGTGCAGAGATAAATGGCCATCCCATTTTCAAACCCCAAGTTTTTAAATTCTATTACAAACCAGACATTTAATAAATGTCTGGTTTGTAATTTCCTCTAAGTCAATTTTCTTATACCATGATAAAGTATTATTTTCTCAGCAGTATGTCCCAAACTATGTATGAAAAAAGCCTTAAAATATTAAATGTATCTTTTCCCCCCATGAAAAGTTTCACATTTAACTTTTTGGTATGTTCTATTTTCCCATCTTTAAATAATCTATACAGTTCCCACTTACTTTTAAATATATTAATATTCTGCCATACTTAAGCACTGGTATTCCACACTGTTTACTTTATCAGTGAGAGGAGTACATTTCCAAAAAGTTAAAATAGAGACCTTGATTCCTTTACTGTTGCCTATCTTTTACAGTAATCTGGTTTTGACTACAGGTTACATTGGTTATCTTATATTTATGTGTTATTGGTCATAATGGGACCACATGAGATGATGTCAATAGTTGGTAAGAGTTATTCCCTACTATTACAAAATAAACTCAATGACTTAAACTACATTTTGCACTTCAACAACTAATACCATTGAAAGATATTGGAGGTAAAAAAAAGATATTGAAGACTTATACCTATCTTTTTATATCACATTGGATCTATTTTTTAATTATAATTCTTTACCTACAAATAATTTGACTGTAAATAAAGGGATAAATATAAGAAGGATAGTTCCCTAAAAAAGTCATTTCCTTGATTTATAAATCAGCCTAAGATAGTTATTTTCAAAAGGGTAAACTGATCTGTGCTAGTAAAGTGAATGGTACTTTTTCCTTACATGAAAATATCTATAACCTTCGCTTTGTATAGAATTACAGTAAAGAGGCTTTCTCCTATGAAGTCAATACCCAAATTAAAAATATAAAAATCCCATTAATGCAATTTTAACTTCAATATTCAACTTTTCTTAAGCTCTAAATCATATGTGACTGGACACAAGAATTTTGTTTATTGTTTGTAAGACCTTTATCTACCATAATTTGGTAATAAATCATGACCTCATTAATGTCCTTAAAAATCTAAGAGAAGCAATTACAGGACCATTACTTGAGAAATTTGTCACTTATAGTAAAGAAAATTTCTAAGACTTAGATGTGTATTTGAAGTATCCATAATTTAATGGTTGGAGATACATTCACTTAAACCCACAAGCGAAAGTGTGTATGTCTACCCTCTAATTTTCTGCTGACCTACTGTAACCAGTCATGTGTTTTTTATAAAACTGATTTTAAAAAATGTAAGTGCCCTTCTAGATAAAGCAAACTAAGTTGACCATCTTTTCAAAGTAAATATATTTTGCAGTATTTCTTTTTGGTAGATTTTTCAATTAGCCAAACCAGTTTAATGTAGTTAAAGCTACACATCATTAATCAGCATACCACCAGGTAAAAAGGTGCTTAATAAATAATGATCTGATGCACTACTGAAAATAACTATCATGAATACACTTCATACAGTGTGACCCTAACATTTAATATTTTGTTTTAGAAGAAGAAAGTGACATTTGTTAAATTACTTTGATAATGCCTATTGTATTCTTATGAATATAGTTGCACTGTTACTATTAATGTAAATTTATTATTATAAAAATAATGCAATTTATTATAAATATATAAAATTTTACTGTTTTTCTGATTTTCATTAGTAAATTTAATAACAATGATTGTAATTGATCTCACAATATAAGATTTTGCAAGGCGTGATTTTACTTAACACACCAGGCTACTGTTTAATTTTATTTTAATCCCATATGCAGTTGGTTTTGCTTTTTTAGTCACAGGTTTTAGGAGTCATAGAAATGGACATTGTTTAGTACAAAAACACATTTTTAGTAAGTTAAGAAACCAGCTTTACATACCATGTCAACGTTCTAGATTAATAAGTTTATTGATCTAGCCATGTGGACTATAATGTAGAACATTGTTTTTGTTTAAATTCCTTAAAATTTCCCCATTTGATTTCAAAGCATATTACTATCTGAATTGTAAAAGCATTGCAAATTTCGAATATTCAAAGTACTGTAAGTTCAATTAGTTAAATCACTAATTTTCACAGATAATTTATTGAAATGAATGCACACAGGAAGACAATTACATCCATGCAGACTTAAAAATAAAAAGAAATATATGGTAGTGTTACAGTGAGATTATACTAAGTAAGCATTCATGGGTTTTAAAGTAGTCTAGGAGGGGCTTCTGGATGGCCCAGTGGGTTAAAGCCTCTGCCTTCGGCTCAGGTCATGATCCCAGGGACCCCTGCATTGGGCTCTCTGCTCACTAGGAAGCCTTCTTCTCCCTCTCCCACTCCCCCTGCTTCCTCCTCTCTCTCTCTCTGCCTGCCTCTCTGCCTACTTGTGATCGCTGTCTGTCAAATTTTAAAAAAAAAGTCTTTAAAGTAGTCTAGGAGGATTTTTAAGTAATGTGTCTAATTCATAATCACTTTAATGGCTTGACCCAATAATTTAGGTTATATTTCCAGTTCACAAGAAAAAATTTCTGTCAATTTCATGATAAATTCAAGTTTATGATTTAATAGAGTTTATTATGTTAATCAATCTCCTAGATGATTCAGAATTCATCAGTTGCTTCATTTCTAAATGAAATGGCCTGTCAACCTATTGGAGAGAAATAAAAATATAAAAAAACCAAATGTTGGTCATTATGCAAACTAAACCACTAGAAGAATTTTTGAATTTTGTCCCATTTAATTAAAGAGTGACCTAGGAAAGACATTCATTTCTGCCTATTAACACTTAATTAATTTTAGCGAATTAATAATATTTCTTTAGAAATTGGGTAATGAAATCATGATGTTAATAATTCATATTTAGTGGAGTGTAGAAGTGGAGGCCACAGAGTGAAACTAAGTTATTTAGAGCCAAAGAAAAGTCATCTGTGTTGATAAGAAAAGGAAACAAAAATAAATCTTCTCTAATTTACAGATCACTTAATGTAGGCTCAACATCTAGAATAGCATTCACACATAAGCCACATGTTCTAAGCAACTAGGAGTCACAGTGAGAAGACTACATGTTCATTTTATTCTCTTATATAACAGGTAAAGGGACAATCCTTTGAGATAGTAATCTGGTTTATATTACTATTATTAATATAATATAATAACATATATATAATATGTGATATAATGATATATATTATATATAATATAATAATATATAAAAATAAATATAATATAACTATTATTAACCCTAAGAACATATGGGGAAATTAGGTTTTAGTAACTTGTCCAAAGTCATATAGTAAGTGACAGACAGGATTCTATTTCAGGTCCATGTAATTCAAAAGTCTATACTCCTAACCACCTTCTAGTTATGGTAAGAGAATATTGACAATGCATATGGCTATAATGTGTTTATCTAGATAACATGACTGCATTAAGTAATATAAAGTCTTAAAATGAATTTAGATAATTAGAAGTCCCTTCAAGAACAATATTTGTTCTCAATTTTTAAAATTTGAACATCTAAGACATTTGCTTCCATAATGTATTTCACTGAAGGCAACTACAGCTTGGAAGTCTAATTTTTTTTCCCCTAACTTCAGTTATTTAAGAAAGCAAACTCATGGACTCTGAGTGCATTAAAGGACTCTAAAAGTTGCAAATTTGAATTAATGCATTAAATGATGGTCTTTTGTAGTACCAGGCTCAAATCTGCAAATTGGTAGTTTGGCAACATTTGTGTAACATTTTTGGTTGATTAACTGATTTTTTTTTTTTTTTAAGAGAGAGAGTGAGTGAATTTTTTAAGGAGAGCAGGGAAAGGCAGAGGGAGAGAATCTTAAGCTAAGCGTGGAGCCTGATAAAAGGCTCCATCTCACGATGCTGAGATTATGACCTCAGCTGAAATCAAATCACCCAAGAGCCCTGACTAACTGAATTTTTAACATTTCAGCTGATGTATTAGGTTAGAAAACACAAAGTCTAAAGTTTCATTTATCAACTGAGAGCTTACATGTTATTGAGTGCTTAATACATACTGGGTATTCTCCTAATGGGTACTTCCATTACCCATTAAAATCATGATTGTAGTAGCTCATCACGTAAAAGAATCACCTAGATAGTTTATTGAAAATGCATATGCCAAGCTACTCAATTCTTAACAGTAGGTCTGAGATGGGTCTTGACATTTTTTTTTAAAGATTTTATTTATTTATTTCACAGAGAGAGATCACAAGCAGGCAGAGAGGCAGGCAGAGAGAGAGATAGAGGAGGAAGCAGGTTCTCCGCTGAGCAGAGAGCCCGATGCGGGACTCGATCCCAGGACCCTGAGATCATGACCTGAGCCGAAGGCAGAGGCTTAACCCACCGAGCCACCCAGGCGCCCCGGGTCTTGACATTTTTAATGTATTCCAGTCAACACTGATCCTGGTGGCACCTGAACTTTTTTGCATTAAATCCTTACTGCGCTGTCAAGTAGAAATGACTATTATTCCTACTTCACAGATGAGGTCTCTCAGGGTTAGAATTAAGCAGTTTGGTCAAGTTCACCCAGTAGAGATGAACCAAACTTCTGACCTTGTTATAAAAATCCTAAACCCAATTCTTCTGAACCCTATGACTCTCTATTCATATTTATCTAAATTAGTAGTTTTTAAATCTGGCTGCTTGTTATCATCACCGCGGAAACATTTTACCCATTCTTCGACTCTACTATCAGAGTCTAGCATAATTTTTCTAGAGTTCGAAGAATCAGTATTTTAAAAAGAAAATTCTTCCTAAGTGATACTAATGTACAATCAAAATTAGGAACAACTGTAAAATTGAGAATCACTGTACCGCAAGAAATTCCAAAGTTCATCATTTATCCATGCTGGAAAGGCCATAGATTAAGAAACAAGGTGAATGGTGTAGATTTTCCTCATTGTTCCCTGTTCTTTTAGGTTATGTCAATATAATTATAGTTGGATTGAAAAAATAGAAGTATCAGCCAACTTTCTATTGCTTTTGTCAAGTTTATTGAAGTGACTGTACATGTCTTCTTGTGGAATCGGGAATTCTAGTTACAGGAAAACCATATAAGGAGTATTTTTTTTTTAATATGGGTCTTGACACATACATCTTACCAATTAGAAAGTACAGATCTTCATTCTACTACATAAAATCTCATGGCGCCATATCTTTCGCTTGTTAAAATACAAGAACATGTAGAGCAATGCTTCTCAATCCAATGCTCTTTGTAAGCTGAAGTACCTTCCTCTCTTAAAGTTAGGTGTACTTATTCAAGAATGAGGGAGAAAAACTCCCACTTAGTTAAGCTTGCTTTCAACTTTTCCAGTGGACTTTTTTTCATAAGTCTTTTAATTGTCAACATATGTGTTTTTCTTCATGCAGTCACAGCCCATATTATTCAAATCTCTAATGTATTTGTGTTTCTTTTTTGAGGAAACTGGGTGTTTTAAAATGTATTTGTCAAATTTTCAAATTTTAGATAACAGAGAACACATTGGCTTGCACTGCATGTTTAGAGACTTTGAGGTGACTTGATAGAAGCCTTGATATATACCCTAACAGAAAGATTAAGGTGTTCACTTAAACACCTATGAAGTATATTAGTAGTGGCTGCTTGAGTCAAGAAGAGGAAAGGTAACAAGTTATGTTCAAACATGCATACATTCACGCATCCATCCACACATAGTTCCAAGGAATCTCCTACATCAATTCCAGCTCACAAATTCTCAATACTATCTCGTAAAAAGAAACATGTCTATCTAATTAAATTTACTTGTTAAAAAAAAATCTGGTCCCTTGTTCTTTTGGAGACTACATTTTGATGTTTTGTCTTATTCTCATAATTTTTTGCACAAAATCTCTAGTTAAAATGAAATATTTTTCGTGAACGGAAAGATCTCTTAAATAAGAATGTGAGGTCATTTTTTATGTTGGAGTCATGTGATTTTTCTGATTTGATCTACATAAAATGAGAGTTTCAGGAACATTCATTTGTATCGCTTAGTTGGTCTTTGCAAGTATTAGTGGGAATATCAGACATTAAGCTTAAATTTATGGATTTTACATACCTAAAACATAATGTATAGAGATTTCTTATAGTTATCTGACAGTCTCAAGATAACCAACATAATTTTTAAACTTCCCATTCACTTAAAAGAAATAGCATTTTCCTCTAAGATGAAATGAAACATTTTTGTCAAACACCACTTAAAACCAAAGACTTTATAGTTGATTACCTTTGATTGATAGGTAATGAATCTGAAATGCCAGAAATTTTAACAAATGTCTGAAGATTTATTGTTTATTATTATAAAAGAAAAGACACAAATCAATAGTTTCTTCAGCATCTAATCTAAATGCTCCATTTATCAAGTCTGTGAATTTAAAAAAATGATTCAAAGAACTAAGATTTAAAAAGAACTATCTTTTATTATGTAGTTAAAAGTGCACAGTAGAATAGAACAGTTGGGTTTAATAGTTTCACTAATAAGTGATTACAAAGACTACCTTGATTAAGTACCCTTATCTTCTTATGTAACCCCAGAAATTCCATACTAGTAAATGATGGGTGATGGGTGTTAGAGAAAGTTATATGTCAGTTTTAGAAAAAAGAAACCTGCAGCTTCATATATAAGCCTAGCAAAAATAAAAGAAAATGAGAGAATATGACCAAATTAGATAGGAGTAAATGTGAGTGAATAGATAGGGAATGGCCTTCAGATTCACAATTAATAATAGAATATCACTTTTGTAAAAGATTTTATTTATTTATTAATTTATTTGACAGACAGAGATGACAAGTAGGCAGACAGAGAGAGGGGGAAGCAGGCTCCCTGCTGAGCAGAGAGCCCGATGCGGGGCTCCATTCCAGGATCTTGAGATCATGACCTGAGCCGAAGGCAGAGGCTTTAAACCACTGAGCCACCCAGGCACCCCAGAATATCACTTTTTTAATCTTAGTATTATTGTTATTTTTCTGATAATACAAAGTGAATGTTTTATGAAATTATTTTGGATACAATCTCAGATAATATAACCATAATGCAAAACTTGTGGATAATGGGAAAAACAAAAACTGCATTGACCCTTTCAATTTTTTGATACAATTAAATGTAATTTATTTATCAGCTCTTTTTAAGTGTCCTTCTGCATTCCAGGCATGCTCCTCTTTTACTATAGACTTATAAGACAGTCTTGGGTGCCTACATTAAACAGAGATATTCTATGAAAATCTATTTTTACATGTGGAAACCATCCAAATGAATGAAGATATGATAATTTTAGATCTATAGATTTGGCATGAACCATGACTCAAAAAAATTGGGAAAAATTTGTCACAATTTTAAGTGAGTTTCATTTAATACTTAGCTGAAAGTTTTAATCATGCAACATACAAAAGTTCAGTTTCAGATTCAAGTTTTCACTTCATGAAATTCACATTTATTCATAATTATTCCTTCTCTGGCTCTTAGAATGGTTCCTTGTCCACTTGTTCAACGACCTTTTTTGTCAAGTTTATGATTTTTATAATAGTAAGAAAGCAATAAGAAATGTTAAAAGCAATAGATTTTATGAAGAATTCTCTTGTAACATTGGACAACTCTTTCTAATTGAGAGAAAAATGTGTCTAAAGAGGTTAATACACATTTCATGAGCTTTCACCTGGGGTACCAGGAGGAATTCGTGACCTCCACATCTGACAGAGAATAAAAGGTTCCAAGCACTCCATAACAATCTGAGGAAGGTCAGTGATAGTTTATTTGCATTTCTCAAGGGCTTTCTACAGCCTTACTATCTTACCTGAAAAGTGAGCCTAATAATAGGAATTTGGAACATCAACCCACAGATGGGATACCTATTTTAGAATGGAAGATTTTTAACAAACGACATTAGCTAAGTGGCAACTAATTCTGCTTACCCATATGGCTGACTCTGAAGGAACAAATTACAAATTATATATATATATCTATACCTATAGATATATATATAGCTATTGATAACTGTTTCTTTTTTACCTTAGAAATGTCAGAAGAAAAAGTAAGTGAAAGTTTAAAACCAAGCTACAATATTGGAAAAAAGTAATTACAGTTTTCAGAAAAGAGTAGTTTTTCTGGGCTGTGTATCAGATAAGGGTATATTACCTCCCATAAATGGTTAATATTCTCTTTATCAGTAAATATATTTGCCCTAATCTAGTCAGTTTCCCTCACCTGGGTGTCCTTATGGTTAAAACATAGTTTATTCAAGATAACAATCTACTCTTAGGGAAGTTCCTAAGGTCTTGAAATAGAATGATGTTATTAGTTCTTCACAGTATAAAAATCTCTAAATTATCTCCTTAACTATTATTCTATAATTCTATGGCCAATATAACCGTTAAAACTTTATGGAACCACACAGAAAATACATTATACATGTCTTACATTTTTACAAAATAGAATATTTGGGGGTTAGATTAGAAAGTTTCTGTGACAAATTTTTTCAGTGGTATAACAGATGAGAAGAGTAAATTCTATCAATGTGTAGCATTTGTCTAATTATAAAATCTAATCACTGGAGTTTTATTATCTTTTCATAATTTTTCATTAGATGATCGATACTGGCATTGCTTTTCTATTATAATACCAGTCATTCTTTTATATTACTCCAACTTATTTTATTTTCTGATTAATTGATTTTTCTAAGCCATAATCTTAATTATAACCTAAGAACTGCACAAAACAGTGGTATTTTAGGAGTATAACATTGGGGCAATTGTTATGAATAGTATATATCTAGCATGACTCTTTTTCAATTTTTTCTTGGTATATCCAATGACTTTCAATCCTTTTTTTTTTATTTGTACACATTATTTTAAGCAAATTCCCTCCTAACTTACCACTTTCTCTGTTTTACTCACTCTGGTTTTTTTTTTTTCTTTGTTAGAATAGGCACACAATTTATACTCTTCGTTTATTGGGAATACTGATTTTTTTATTAATTTTTAATTTTTTTTATAAACATATAATGTATTTTTATCCCCAGGGGTACAAGTCTGTGAATCGCCAGGTTTACACATTTCACAGCACTCACCATAGCACATACACTCCCCAATGTCCATATCCCCACCACCCTCTCCCGATCCCCCCCCCCCCAGCAACCCTCAGTCTTTTTTTTGAGATTGCGTCTTTTATGAGATTTTTTGAGATTGGGTCTTTTATGGTTTGTCTCCCTCCCGATCCCATTTTCTTTCATTTTTTTCTTTTCCTACTCCCCAAACCCCCCATGTTGCATCTCCACTTTCTCATATCAGGGAGATCATATGATAGTTGTCTTTCTCCAATTGACTTATTTCACTAAACATAATACCCTCTAGTTCCATCCACATCATCACAAATGGCAAGATTTCATTTCTTTTGATGGCTGCATAGTAGGGAATACTGATTTGTATATATTCATTAACATTCTTATATTTATAGTGAATCCAAGCCTATTTTTTTAAAGAGTTTATTTATTTATTTGACAGACAGAGATCACAAGTAGGCAGAGAGGCAGGCAGAGAGAGAGGGGGAAGCATACTCCCTGCTGAGCAGAGAGCCTGACATGGGGCTCAATTACAGGACCTTGAGATCATGACCTGAGCCAAAGGCAAAGGCTTAACCCACTGAGCCACTCAAGCATCCCAAGCCTATTTTTACTCTAAATTCAGTTAGCCAACATATAATACATCATTAGTTTTTGATATAATGTTCAATGATTCATTAGTTGCATATGACGCCCAGTGCTCATCACATCCCGTGGCCTCCTAAATGCCCATCACCCAGTTATCCCAACCCCTCACCCACCTCACATCAAAATCACAATGAGGTAACACTATGCTGTTGATTTTAACTCCTTATATGGTTTAACACACATTTTTATTTCTTATTTTCTCTCCAAGATCCTACTTAGACAGTAATCCAAGATCTTCTCTGCCATTTTAATGACCATGATCTAAATTACATCAGCAATACCATTAAAAAACTTTGAACTTTGGTAATATCTATTCAAATCTTACTGATGGACATTACTTCATTGACAGCTACATTCTAGAAGCATATCAGGGCTAATAGCAAATAATCTCTTGGTCTGTCAACATGTATCATTTGAGAATCATATCGAAAGATCTGTGACTTGGTGTTTATGACTCAAGGTAAACCCAAGCATAGTTAACACTGGGTCTTTAAATTTTCAAAAGTTAAAACAAACTCTGTGTGTGTGTGTGTGTGTGTGTGTGTGTGTGTGTGTGTGTGTGTTTTCAGGAAAGAATGTCTGTGCTTTCAGCATATTTTCAAGTTTCAGGACCCCCAAGTGGTTAAGAATCACTAAGTATGCATGAGTTGTGTACAAGAAGATTTTTTTATGCAAAACTGTTGTAATTATTCCACAAGCAAAAAACCATGGAAAAATCCACACTTTTGAAATAATCAGGAGAAATCAAAATCCAACTCCTTCACTTTAAAAATTTAAGATTTTATTTTGTAACAACCTTGAGAAACCATTTGGAATTACTCAAATAATTATATCAACACAAGGTATTTATAGCCCAGAAAGCAAAACTATTTTTCCAATGGCAATACAAATTCAGTATGTGGATATTTGTTGTGGACAGTTGTTATAAAGAATTTACTAAGTATATATTGTGTTCTTATAAGACACCTTGCTGTTGGAAAGGACCAATGTTTTAACTCTAGCAAATACTAGATGTTTAAGCAATGTTTCTATGAGGTAAGAAAAAAAACTTAAGTAACAAATACCTCACATCATCAATGGAAATAGCTAAATATCTTGATTCAACTTTTCAGTCAATTACATGATAGTTTGTTTTCAGTTGAATTGAGTAAAAGTAAGGGTCTTTTTAATGGGTAAGTTATTTATATCTATTAAAAATATCAGTATTAATCAAATTGATTATGCTTTATTTTCATCCTATATAAAAATGTAGTTGATGACAAAGACCTATGAATAATGTACAAGTGCAATTTGCAGTTCATTCTTAAGTGAATCTACTCACACAATCTGTCATCTTTCACTTCTTCCTCCACTCAGTCATTTAATACAGTTATTACTTACTTAACAAAAGTGATTTGGAAATAGGCTTAATAATAATATATATAGTGTTGAATTTTGTGAGGATCAAAAAGTAAACAGTCAATATTCAGTTATGGTTAATATTTTATTACCTAAAGAACTACATATGCAATTTTATTTTATTAGACTTTGCAAATTATTTTTATGACATAAACCATTGCTTTAGCTATTACACAGTTGGATTAAGAGTCAAAGCTTGGCACCTGGGTGGCTCAGATGGTTGGACATCTGCCTTCAGCTTGGGTCATGATCTGTGGTGTCCTGGGATGGAGTCCCGCATCAGGTTCCCTGCTCAGTGGGGAGTCTGCTACTCCCTCTGCTTCTCTCTCTCTCTCTCTGTCTCTCATGAATAAATAAGTAAAATCTTTAAAAAAATTTTAAAACGAAGAGTCAAAGCTGCCACGTCTGAGTTCAGATGTTGACTTTGTTCTGCAAATATCAGAAACAAAAGATACGGTGGGATATTTGGACCAGAAAATGTGTGATAGGACTCTAGGTAGGAAAGCATTTGACATGACAGGCTACACAGTACTGTACTGACTCTAAAAAGTCTTCCACATTTTCATTGATACATACCATCTGGGGCTAATCAAGCTCATTGACATGGGAACTTATTCTTTCCTAAACAAATCTGTTAATGCTTTTGTATGGTTTTTATAAATTACAATTTTAAAAGTTTCTACATGGACTGTAACTATATCCTACCATTGTGTTTTCCACATGTGTCAGTCAGATATACAAAAAGACTGAATAAAACTGGACATACCTCATAGTCTTACTACTCTGTTTGATGATGGGGAATAATTTCTGACAATGAGTAATCAATTCTTACTTCACAAGTTCCATTATTACAGAATAACCTTAGGATCTTAATGAACTACTGGGGCTGAAAATTGTATTTAATGCTGCCAGATCCAAACCTCCTGACTGTGTTAATCCATTATTTTAGGGTCATTGGAAAGTGTATATCAATTTGTCTATATATAGTATGAAGTAGAAATGTTCACATAAGCAAGGTCAGGCTAAAAAAAAAAAAGAGAGAGAGAGAGAAAGAAAGAAAGAAATTCAAGGAAACAGGAAACTGCATTTTGCTGTTTTCTTTAACTGTTTTTATTGTTTCTGGCATAAAACTTTCTGTAGAGTGAAATTTGTATACAGACAAGCACAGGCAGTGTTCCTGAAGTCTTAAGACCTAGTCAGAAAAAGAAGATATTGGAAGAATTATTTGGTGGACGATGGCTTTAAATTAGAAATTAAACTATGTGCATATAAATTTCTCCCAACTATACTCTAAATCATAATTCCACTGTTCTTTAGGACCATTCCCCAGACATGTCCCCTCTGTTTCTTACTTTTCTTCCTCTCTGGGATAGGAATAACAACAACAACAAAGAGACGTCTAAATGTTCATGTCACATTTCTTCTGAGCTCATAAAAGTTTATTTTGTCATTTAATTGTCTCTTCTCTGTAATAAGACAATAAAGATTGCAGTGTTTTGAGGCTACTAAACAATGCCCATCCAGTTGACAATCTCAGGAACGATGGCGAAATGATGGACTCAGCTGCAAGAGGTCACACTTTGTAAATCTGACTGCTGCAGAGCTAGAATGCTAATGAAAGCCAACCACCATTTCCTTCCTTGCTCCCAATTTGTAATTCTAGCCCTGGTGGCACATATATTACAGAAAGAATATTGTTTTCTAATTTATAGTCAAAAAGTCATTGGAGTGACTCTGACCCCGTTCTTTAAAGAGATGGTAAGTGTATTGTCTTATAAAAAAAATGCATACCTCCCTGGAAATGTGTGGGAATAAAATGATTTCTTTTAAGCTAAGTGTAGTTTTATAAAATAAAGTGTCATCTTATATAAATAAATACTTAGAGGCTCGATGTAGATCAAACCAGTGGTAGGAGAGAAATCTTCCAATGTATGATCTTAACATCCAAATATGACTTTCTGGCAGTTCAATTTTGTAAGAATTTACAGTATGAGCCCCTTCATATCATAGGTAAAGAAAAACCAACCATCAAAAGTTGTCCATCCAGTTTATTCAGGTTGAGTTTCAAAGTACTTTCCCTATGACTCGCTTTGCAAAGTATTTCCAAATATAAAACAATGTGGCTCATTCTACAGGTGAATTCTAGGCTGCACACAGAGCAATCATTATCATCCTAATTAATTTGAAGTTTAAAGACGTGAGACGGGGAGTGAAGGATGAATTTGTTGAGAGCTTGTCTTATGCTAACCCTTGTTCTTTCCATCCATTTCATCCATTTCTCTCACCTGATTCAAACACAGATTTGTGTAGTGAGTATTGTTATCCTTATTCTACCATTGAAGACACAGTACTTAGTAGTGTGAAGTTGGATTTAGTCTTGGATTCTGCCTCCTCCCTCTGTCAACTTTTCCCCTCAAGTGAGATGTCCTGGATGCTTGGTCTACTTTGGTTAATGAGAAAGTCCTTTCTTCTTTGGTCCTCACTATCTTTGTCTGTATAATGAGACGATAGGACAAAGATGTCTGATGAAAGTATCTTACAGTTATATTATGCTTTCGTTCTGAATTGGTAGTCCTTTGCTAAGACTGCCCAGGGTTCACTGTGATACGCCATGGCCACCAGGGGGCAGTAAAATAAAATAACTCAAATAACAAGCTAAATGAGACCATCATCAATGCAGTCAATACATTGACTACTTTGACACTGAACTGCAGTTTATAAAGCAATGTTTCCCTGCTCATCACAATAAAACTACAGAATAAGGAAAGCAGAATATTTTTTACAGTTTTGCAGAAGACTGAAATCTTGGCCTGTCCTTAAAGAGGTTTAAAGGTGAATTTTAATCCTTTAATAAGCACAAGATTTATAGGAAAAAAAAAATCAACATCAACACGCTACATTAAAGTCATTTTATAAAATAACACAGCCCAAACGGTTTCAGTTAACTTTAAGTAGAGTTAACCTAAAAGAAAATAAATATTGATCCAAATTCAGCAAGCAAAACATAGAAAAATGCAGTAACCAGACAAAATGGTTAAGGGGAGCAGCAGAGGTTGCTCTGGGAAACTATAGCACAACTTCAAGCAGTCATTCCAAGGTCAATGTCAGGTTTAAAATCATGGTTTCAATGCAATTTTTGAATAAAGTTTCCTCCATTTGTCTGCAATAGTAAAATAAATTAAAACTAAAGCATATGGATTTCCTCCCTCAGATCCAATCTAACGTTCAAGGTTTAAAATTAGAGGAGTTCCTGAGAAGAAATGTGAAAAATAAAGAGGAAGAACAGGGGGTGTGGGGGGTAGAGGGAGGGGAGGAAGAGAGAGAGAAAAGGGAGGAAGGGAAGAAAATCTAACCTGAAGCCTGAAAAGCAAATATTTTAATAACTTGCCTATTTTTGATTGCATACCCCCTCTTTTATTAAACTTATTGAACTTTTATTAAACTTAAACTTTAGACATTCTGTCTAAAGAAAACAGAATTTTTTAGAAGTTTAAATCTTCTAGTCCTCATTAGATTTTCCAGATTTTCTGCCCACTATGTTATTTCAAATTGCTTAAGAATTCTCATTACTTGGGTATGCATTATGTGATTATAATTAAACAAATTATGTGATTATAATTAAACAAATTAGTAGTTTGTTTTCATTCTGCCATACTATAGGTGGAACTTGAAGAGTACAAATGTAGTTTGGACATGAAACCTGCATATATTGTATTAAATGGTTAGCAGAGATTTAATGACATAGCAAATATAACTGAACTGTTTCCTCCCCATTCATTTGTTTATTTTTTCTTATTTCAAAATGTGATAAGGATAGACATATACCAAAGTATAGATTTGGTAAGATTATGTACAATTTAGCCAGCTAACAATTAGTTTGAGCATTAGTTAATTAAGCTTAGCAAACTAAATATTAAGGTCACCACCACCTGTTTTTAACCCTAAAGCATACACATCTGTTTTCAAAAGAGTTTCAACTTAGTAATATATGTCTTTAAAAGTGCTAGTTCAAAAAAATTTTTTTCAAAAATTAACTTGTATGTGCCCATGCTCACTGGACAAGTAAATAGAATTATCCTTGCTTATTTAACAGCAACTATAACTTGGCGCTTTCCAGTTAGTTTTAAAATATCAGTGAACTATGTCGCATATATATTTCCGTTCTTTACATCATGTAGTCCATTGTAGGTACACAATATGAATTAATGTGATATATGATGATTTCTATCCTTGAAGAAATAAGATTGATCCATAGCAAAGTTAAATGAATTTGAGACATGAATATATTTGACCGCTTAAACTTAAATGATGTGAAATATCCAAAAAAGTTGAAAACTTAATTAAGTCCCATAATTGGCAGAATGATGAATTGTGAATTTTGCTATAGGTTAATGATAAGTCTCTTACTTGGATAAACATAATCTGAGTGAAATAATGTGAGCCAAATGGAGCATTTCCAAATTTACATGGAAACAAACCAAGAGAAACAATCAACAATGGGGGCCCCTTTCATACTTTAATTCCTGAAACTGTCTTGGAAATCCTTGTTCCATCTGCACCCCTCCCAACTGGTGAAATCTTTAGCTGAAGGATTTCAGTTTCTATCCTTACCATTTGAACTGACTAGACTCATTCTTTTCATGACTGATGGGGTTTTTTTTTTGCTTTCTCATTCAACTCTGCAATAAAAGGAAAATACATAGTTTTCTTTGACACAACAGAGCTATCCCCAGCTATCGTTAGAGGAAGGATCCCGGGATAAAGTCCATTTTCTTCTTCTTTGTACCAAACTTATGTTTTCAGGATACTTAAAAGGATCTCTTAAGGGCTGTTGTTCAACTTCCAAAACCGTTCACTCCTTTCTAGCTGCTACTTGGAATTCATGTGTGTGGTCAGAAGAAGGCTGGAAGCTCAATTTCTCTACAGATACCGCTGGTCCGTGCCCTTCAAAAAAAACTGAGATATGACAAATTTCTAGAATCTTTGCAATGAATGAAGTGACATGGCCTCATCATAGAATAACCCCAAGATTCTTGACCTTGGTGCTTCACAAATAATATCCCTCACTTATAGATGAAAACACAAGAAAAACAATTAAAATAAAGGCTAAGCATAAGAGTAGCTCAGAAAACAAGAAACAATAATAAGAATTAAGCATGAAGATAGCTAGGTTCTCTGTCTCCAGCCAGGTAGGATGTTGTCACGATTTCTTTGATAAATAACTGAATTCTGAATAACGGTCTTTAAGAGAAGCACTATGCAGAAATACAGGCGACAGAAAAACAACAATTTCTATTTTGTCAGGTTTGACACTGGCAAAGTGCTTTCACCTATATTCTATCATCATTTTGTCTGACCTGCCAATGATTCCACGCCTGCTTGAAAGGCCTGTAAGCACGAAATCAGTTTTTGCAATAGGAAGATCTCCACAAGCACTTTTGTAACTTATTTTACAATTGACTTTGGTATTTTACTTATGTGTGTATTTCTGTGCTTTTTTGTGTCAGCTCAACAAGGCTTCCCAAGTTAGGTTATTCCAAGTATAATGTGGGCAATAGTTAAAGATAAAAAAATTATATGGAATTTTTCTAGTTCGTGTCATAAATAATGTGTATGCCTGGTCTTCCACTCGGTTTCATATTTGCATGATTAGCTTTAGCTGAGGATACAACTGGGTCTCATGATTCATTGTCTAATTATGTAGTTTGCCTCCTGTGGTTTGGGCTAAATCCTACACACAAAAAAACTGAAAAATGAACATTTTAATGACCCTTTGTTTCCTCTACTTTATAACAAGTATTGTGCTTGATTGAATTAGATGTTTTTTAAAAGACCAAACATAATCCAAACAGTGTTCTGTGAATTTTGGTAAGTTTATCAAATTGCTTCAGTAATTTTTTAAAAGGTTTACCTTGAGGTATTTAAATGCCAACCTACATTTCTTATTTCTATTGTCTCGGCACAAACTAAATACCAAAGCTCTTGAGAAGGGATTCCCATGTTAGTGTAAATGATTTATCTAGTTTCTTCTATGAAACTGAATAATAGAGCAACCTATATTTTCAGTTCTCTGCCAGTTGGTTTGATTGAAAATTTGATGCTTGTTTGTTTGCATAGCCAAAGAGAGTTTTGAGAGAAAATTATTGCAACCCCCACTGTTCTCCACAAAAAGGGAAAGGTTAGGTCCAAGTTTAAAAAAAAAAAAATTCCAATCCATCAGAACTACCTATCAGTTTAATCAATTGTTTGTCCTCTAAGAAGAGAGATTTAGTTTTTTGTTTGTTTTTTATGAATCTGGTTTGCAAAAATCAGACTTCTGTTCAACTATTTGAAAACTCCGCTTTTTACTCTATGTATTCATGGACTTAATTTCATCAAAAATAATTGTGCCCTAAATTGTGCCCATCATTATACTGATGTTGTGATCAACATTTACTGATTGATGTGTACATACATAAAATATGTAAAAACTAATGATCTACATGTTTCTTCATTAGCACAAATAGTTCTTGTATATCTGGGTCCTGTATTTTTGAAGTCTGTAACTTGGTGGTAGTTTGCTACTTGCTTGCTGTTTTTATACCTGTGCTTGCAATTTATTATTCTTTTGAAGCAACAAATTGAGAGTCGTTCAAAATTGTGAAGACAAAGAAACATAAAAACATTGTGTATACTTTTTATGAATATTTGTTTTCATCATCTGAATCTTGCACTTGTCCCAAAAGGAAAAAAAAAAAAAAAAGAGTTGTCTTTTGTCTCAAGTACACCTGTAAAGGTGATAAGTGAGAGACTCTTATGAATTGAAATGGGAAGAAAATATTTCTTTCATTTAAATCATATGGACATATAAATCAAAACATTCCTATATGAGAGTAAAACTGATGGAAAATATAGCCAGAAATAGCTAATATGTTGAATTAATTGTTTTATGAAATGAACAAGTAAAAGTTGATTCAAAATAATAAAATGACTGAACTTCCAAAAGATACCAGAAGATCTCGTGAGGGTGGTTCAATTACAGACCCTTGGATTAGGTGCGCCATCTAGTGGTCAAATTTCACACCTCCCAATATGAATGGCCCAAGAACCTGTTTTCCTAGTATTTTCCCTTGAATATACTTTTAGTTTGTCATTTCAGAAGTTCTGAATTTTTTATAAAAGTATCTGAAAATTTTCTAATCCTATGACTACATATTTACCTCAAAAAATAAAAGCATAAGTAAGTCAACAATCGCATCATGTAAAACAAAGATGTTTCATTTCCAGTTTTATAATTTTGTATTAATAAAGAAAAGAACAGGGGCACCTGAGTGGCTCAAAGATGGGTTAAGCCTCTGCCTTCGGCTCAGGTCATGATCTCAGGGTCCTGGGATCGAGCTCCACATCGCTCTCTCTGCTTGGCGGGGAGCCTGCTTCCCTCTCTCTCTCTGCCTGCCTCTCTGCCTACTTGTGATCTCTCTCTCTGTCAAATAAATAAATAAAATCTTAAGAAAAAAAAAAAAACAGAAAGGATAAATCAAGTATGACCTTAAAAAAAAAAAGAAAAAGAAAAAGAAAAAACAGCACACCTAAAAGTAAAAGCATACAACACTTTGGTCAATGTTACTCAAAATTTCAATGAAAACATCAACGCAGTTTGACATCAATAGTACTAAATCCCTACCTTTATAAAAGTAATTGTACTTACTGAAGAGTGAGCTGGCTCAAAAAACATTTTTCGAGGGGCCCGAGGTGGCACAGTCAGCTGAGCAACCAGCTCTTGGTTTTGGCTCAAGTCCTGACCTGAGTCCTGAGATTGAGCTCCATATGGAGTCTGCTTGGGATTTTCTCTCCCTCTCCCTTGGCCCCTCCTTGCTCTCTCTAAAATAAATAAATAAATCTTAAACACACACACACACTTTTCTGTAGATAATAATGTTAAGCAACCCTATCTAAAATAGTAGTGACTCTTGGAGTCATGGACTAACCATTTGTGAAGCTGTGGATGTTTTGTTGGACTTGAAATTGATCTGAAGAGATACAGGGGCAGACAAACTTGAATCTGAATTCTCAGCAACATCTTAAATTTTACCTGAAGGTTAAATTGCATCACTAGTATTCAGAAGAAAAAATAAATACCCACATGGATTTTAACTAAGAAATTCCAATTACATATTCTTATATGAAGTAATAGAATGATGAGCTTAACTCTCTTTCTCTCTTATTTTTTAAAGATTTTATTTATTCATTTGATAGAGACACAGCGAGAAAGGGAATACAAGCAGAGAGAGTGGGAGAGGGAGAAGCAGGCTCCCCACTGAGTAGGGAGCCCAATGCGGGGCTCTGTCCCAGGACCCTGGGATCATGACCTGAGCCGAAGGCAGACACTTAACCACTGAGCCACCCAGGCGCCCCTTAACTCTCTCTTAATAGACTTTTTTTTTTTAACTTTCTTTCTTAACATGTATCAAAAAGAAATGGCCTGATGATTCAGATCCTACTTGACTAGAATGTTAGGCTAATCTTCTCCTGTTCCTCCCACATTGTCTTCAACATTCCACTCCTTAAATAGAGCACAGGATCTTCCTGCTTCAAGTGAGGCCAATTGGCACATTTAGGAAAGGATTTAGGTCTCCAGCTCTTCTGAGGTCACCAAGAGGCTGCAAGCGCTTCAGCGGAATTAGCAAATGGAATCAAAGCCCTGTGGTTTTCAGAAAGACAAAAGGAAATGTGTGCCTGTGCACACACACACTCTTGAAAGCTCACTCCCTGGCATCTTCCCGCAGTTATTCTCAGACTGAATGTTTCCTTCTTGCTATTCCAGGCCACAAGAATGTTTAACTACACTAGTTTAAACAAAGCAAAACAAGTACACAACAACAACCACAAAATGTGAAACGTAAAATATTCACCATCCAAGGGCCCTACATGATATCCAAGGGGAGGCGTCTCATTAAGGACAGCCTAAGTGTGATGATAGTTGCTGGGGGTGGGGGGGGAATACCAGCTTTAATATTCCAGAGTACAATTGTCTACTCTCAGTGATTTCACAGGGCTGACAATGATTCCTGACTAATGGTTGATGAAGTCAATTACTGACTGTGCAGAAAACTATCAACCATACTGTTTAGTTCAATATACAGTTGGTAAGAGTTAACGCAGTTTCAAAGAACTAACTTGTATATAAGGCCTATAAAATATTCAGAAAGAGTGTCACTGTGAGCCATTGTTAGGGTTACCAAGCACACTGGTTTTCCCAGAATAGTCCTGAATTCCTCAATTTATTATGTGTGCCAGCCTCCCTTCCTCTGTCTCTGAGTCCTCATATTTATTTCATTACTAAGGAGATGTGATGGAGTGATGCTTCCACCTGGAAGGAAAGAAAATATGAATCAGATTTAAACTGTCATATTTTAATTCAAATTTCAGAAAGAAAATACAAATGTGTTAATAATAAGAATTTTCTTTATAAACTTTAACTTTTATTACATGCTTTTTTTGGTTGGTCCACAGCCAACCAAAATTTGACAAATGACTATGCTCAGCAATGTTTGAGCTTCCACACACTTGATATAAAAATTTATCCTTTAAAACAAGATTTCACTTTATAAATGAATTTAAGATAAGCAAAATAAAATGTGGCAACTAAAATGCCTTTTTTCCTCATAATTTTCCCTAGAAAGGAGATCATTCAAAGTTTAAATCCAGTAAGAATGTCTTGGTGCGGCACCTGGGTGACTCAGTCCGTTAAGCGGCTGCCTTTGGCTCAGGTCATGATCCCAGGGTCCTGGGATTGAGTCCCATGGTGGGCTCCCTGCTCAGCAGGCAGTCGGCTTCTCCCTCTCCTTCTGCCCATCCCCTCAGTCATGCTCTTTTTCTCTCTCAAATAAATAAATAAATAAATTTTTAAAAGAGACCTCTTGTTGACATATTTAACATATTCAATAAGGTTTGCGTTATTATGCAAGTGCACAATAACTTGGGCAAATCCAGTGTCAACAACTGTGTTTTGTTTTGCCGGAAGTGAGGCTTTCATGGAGTTGGTTAAGCTATTAGGCCCTAAAGTGGAATCACTGTGAAAGCCCTATTTGGTCTCTGTAGGCCTGGCCAGGATCGAGCTATGTTTCCCAGACAAGGGAAGCCAGCTTGTGAATAAACACTCAGCAGTGAACACCACCAGAGAATCACTAAACCTGAAATACTCAATAGGCTGATTGGAGTCCTTGCTTGTACCCCCATTGTGTTTGTACCTAAGGATTTCTTTCTTCTTCTAATCTTAAAATATGATTTTTCATCCTGGGTTCAACATACATCGCACATTATATTCCTATTTCTTGTAGTAAATTTAGGTGTCTAATTATATCCTTGGCTCTGATACCAAGATGTTAGAATATTTTTATTTTTAATACCTGTTTTAACCACTAGATGGCAAGGTAATGCAAATTGTAAACTAGACAAAACTGAAAGGACTCTTGTTAATGCATGTTTTCTCTAGGATTACTCATAAATAATTTTGTTTAGTTCTTTGTGTTTGACTCATAGCTGGAACACTTATTTCCTATTCATAATCCTCCCACCAAGGTTTTTATGTTATTATGTTAAGTTAAAAAATATTGTATACATAAAAGTAATTATTTTTTAGCTACTTGATAATAACAGGAATTATTTGTAATTTTTTTTTTAAGATTTTATTTGTTTATTTATTTGACAGACAGAGATCGCAGGTAGGCAGAGAAGCAGGCATAGAGAGAGAGGGAGGGAAGCAGGCTTCCTGCTGAGCAGAGAGCCTGATGCAGGGCTGGATCCCAGGACCCTGAGATCATGACCTGAGCTGAAGGCAGAGGCTTAACCCACTGAGCCACCCAGGTACCCCTTTATTTTTATTTTTAAAAATATTTTATTTATTTAACTGACAGAGAGCGCAAGCAGGGGTAGTGGCAAGCAGAGGGAGGAAAAGCAGGTTCCCCATTAGCCAAGAGCCCAGTGTGGAACTCAATTCCAGGACCCTGGGATCATGACCTGAGCTGAAGGCAGACACTTAACCAACTGAGCCACCAGGCACCCCTGTAATTTTTAATTTCAATGTCAATTGTTCTAATCCAAAGAATAGTAGACATTCTTGCATGTTAGAGTTACAGAAAAAATTATATATTACTCTTTCCTAAAATAAGGAAATACACTTTTTTTTTTTTTAAAGATTTTATTTATTTGTCAGAGAGAGAGTACACACAAGCAGGCAGAGAGACAGGCAGAGAGAGAGGAGGAAGCAGGCTCCCTGCCGAGCAAGGAGCCCGATGCGGGACTCGATCCCAGGACCCCAGGATCATGACCTGAGCCGAAGGCAGTGGCTTAACCCACTGAGCCACCCAGGCGTCCCAGGAAATACACTTTTTTAAGTGAGTTACCATGTATAGTCTCTCAAAATAATTAAAAGGCAGTAAGAATATCCTTTCTTTAAAACCTGCTAAATATAATCTCATCTTTGTTCATTCGAAAGGAGCTTAGAATGACACAACTGTTCTGAGAATTGTCGATTTGGACCTCAGGACCATGATAGGCTGCAGCAATTGAGAGAAAGTTTCCGGAGCTGGTGGCGCTCCCGTTCCGCCCCAAGCCACCACCCCATACAACAAAGTTTGGTCAATCTTCTTGATTTTCCCCACACATTCTTAAAAGGATTAAAATTCTTAAAATCATTAAATTAATGAAATTTAAATTACTAAATTAAATTAAAATTATTTCCTAAATGTTTATTTTAACCTTATCTCAATGCTTTAGAGTTTTCAAAAAAATGGAAAGGACCCATTCAAAGTAAAGTACCAGAGGCCTCCCATTCTTCAAAGGTCTTTCTCAAAATCATCCTGGTAAACATAACTAATTTTAGACAACAATGGTGGATAAATCACAAGCAGTTATTACTGCAGATTCACATCTGATAGGATAAATGATACATACATTCACGTTTATTGTGGGTCCAATGTAACTTGATAACTCTGTTTCATTTATTGACCAACTTAATAGCTTTCCACTGCTTGGAAAGAATATTTTGTCAATAAAACTACAATGCACACATAATGTTTTCCAATGCTTAAACAAATTGATATCATTTTTGCAAATGACCTTACGTTGTTTATCCATAGGGCAACAATAGCAATGCACTATAAAGTTAATCAAATTGCGTACTATCTGAATGATTTGGCAGAATTGTTGGTTTCTTTTTTTAGTTTTATTTTACCAAATTAAAACATACTAAACATGAAATCTGGGGTATGTTTTTTATTCTTTTTAAGACTAAGGAACTCCATTTTTCCCAATCTGTAAGAATTGATGTAATAATTAGTAAATTAGGTAATTATAAGGACTCAGTAAATTAGTGTAAAGCTTAGTAAATGAAAATTTGAATTTTCTTTTCACCTGTCTTCCTTCCTTTATACCCTTCTGTTCCTGTACATAGTCTTATTATAGATTTTTAAACAATTTTTCGTTGTCTGTTTCCTCAGCATATACTTTTTTAGGACAGAGGCTCTAGCTAATCTATATTTTTTCCACAGCTCATGGCACACAGTAGACATTAAATATGCTGATGGAAAAAAAAGTGTATAATCAATAAACATTACTTCCACTTTATGCCAAAAACAAAATGTTAATATATGCTATAGTTCACATCTCAGTATAACATTACCTGATTTACAATATTACTCAGGCATTTCATTTAATACACAAAAAACAAACTATCATCGTCTATACTTAAATTTCCATTATCTTTTTAGACTCGATAGACACACACTTTTACTGAAGTATAGTTGACGTACAAAAGTTATGTTTGATTCAGGCGTACAACATATTGAATCAGCAGTTCTCCACATAACATAGTGCTTCCCCCAGTAAGAGTAGCTACTGTCCGTCACCATACGACATTATTACAATATCATTGACTACATTCCTTACACTGTACTTTTTCATCAGTGAAACTAGAAGTTTGTATTTCTTCTTTTGTTAATTTTTTTTAAAAAATTCCATGTATTTACTTGAGAGAGAGAGGGAAAAAAAAGAGAGAGAGAGAGAGCACAAGCAGGTGTAGCGAGGGAGGGACAAGCAGACTCCTCACTGAGCAGGGACCTGGGCATGGGGCTCCATCCCAGGACCCTGAGATCATGAGCAGAGCCCAAGTCAGATGTTTAATCAACTGAGCCTCCCAGACACCCCTAGAAGTTTGTATCTCTTAATCCTCCTCATTCTCCATGTCCCTCTCCTCTGGCAACCATCATGTTTTTATGAGATTGTTTCTGTTCTTTGTTTTTGCTTACTCATTTGTTTTGTTTATTTAGAGCCTACATTTAAGTGAAATTATATGGTATTTGTCTTTCTCTGACTTATTTCACTATATAGTGAATGATAATGAATCAATGTATGAATGAAAGAATGATCCCTCTAGGTCCATCCACGTTGTCACAAATGGCAATATTTCATCCTTTTTATGGCTGAGTAATATTCCCTGATATCTATATACTACATTTTCTTTACCCACTCATCTGTCGATGGACACTTAGGTTGCTTTCATATCATTGCTATTATAAATAATGCGGCGATAAACATAGGGATTAACATATCTTTTCAAATTAGTTTTTGTTTTCTTTGGGTAAATACCCAACAGTGAAGTTATTGGATCATATGTTATTTGTATTTTTAATTTTTTAAGGAAACTCCACACTACTTTCCGTAATGGCTACACTGACTTACATTCCCACCAACAGTGCACAAGGGTACCTTTTCTGCACATTCTTGGTAACACTTGTTATTTCTTGGACAGACACTTATCCTGAAGGAGGTCTTGACGTCACTAAACACTTAAAAGTATTTTTACAATTAAGTTCTACATTAAAATGTTTGGAAATAGCTATAATTTTGTTGGAACTGATCTATATATACCTTGGGAAAGTGAGATGTAAACTGGAATCTTCAAGCCACTATTTCTAGTCACTCAGATGAAACTTTCCATATACAAATACCTGCTTTATAAGTATTATAAAATACTTCCACTTAGAATATAAAACACTATATATTGTATAGAGCACTACAAAACAGTGCTGCTCTCATTTTTTTTTTTTTTAATTTCAGAGTTTCATTGTATTGCAATAAAGAAACAGCCAGATGCTTATACAATGTTCTTTCTCATTCAGTTTTAAAAATCTAAAGTACTTGCAAATTCTTGAAAATATCTTTACCACCAGATTAGAACACTAAGTATAATAATCAGTTTCTTAATAAGTAATGCCTTGCATATAAAAACACATTTAAAATGGCTTTAAATACATTCTTAAGTTCAGAATATATTTTTAGGTCATGTTCACTTATGCTTAGAATTAAAGTAAGTGTATTACTCTGATTGAAACATGTAAAATTTCTCATTCCTGTAATATACAGGGATAATATTCAAGTTGAAGAGAAAAAAAAATCCACTTTTCTTACGTTTGTAAATGGATCCATGTATAATCATCAACATGATAGATGAGGAAACCTACAAAGTTTCTCACAGGTCAGATTTCCAGTATTTGAATCACCCAGTATCTACAGCTAACTTACAACTGGACGGCATTTCAATAAAATCGAAATGATCCTGATAAATTCTTATGAAGAAAAATTTCCAATAGACCAAGGACAGTCAATAATTAATACAATCATTCAGAGAATTGATTATGGTTGTTCCCTAAAGAGTGCAAGTTCAAACCTGTCAACACCGGAGGTCATCATTTTGCATTAATTTATATGTAACTCCTTTAAATTCGTTATCCCAGGCTAACCTAGGAAAACAGTTTTTCCATAAGCAAAATATGTAGAAACATTTAAAAACAGAATCATTTTTTAAAGGAACTGATCAAATTCCAAAGGCTATTCTTAGAAACAGGATTTTGTTGAACAGAATCCCTTCTTTTGGAAACTTTCTGCGAACCATTAGTTGGGCCAGTTCTCTGTGTTGTTCTAAGAGCTCACCAAAACATGGATCATACTGCTTAGGTAGTTTAAAAAAAAAATTAGAAAGCTAGATGATAAAAAGGTAATTTGCCCCATCCTTCTTTTTGACAATATCCTAGAATATCTGCAGTCATGATGGCCGTGGTGTCGTGATGTCCTGGTCTACTCATGACCAACTCATACACCCCCAAATATGCTATGCCAAAGGGGGCATATTGAGACCCAGTATAAGCCACTGTGCTGCATAAAGAAACATGACACAGAAGAAAACATGGACGAGGGGTGCCCAGGTGGCTCAGTCGATGAAGTGTCTGTCTTTAGCTCAGGTCATGATGCCAGGGTCCTAGGATCAAGTCCTGCACTGGGCTCCCTGCTCAGCAGAGAGCCTACTTCTCACTCTCCCTCTACCACTTCCCCTGCTTGTGCTCACTCTCTCTCAAATAAATAAATAAAATCTTAAGGAAAGAAAAGAAAAGAAAACATGGATGAGGTATTCTGAAAGTACAAGAGGATTCAGGGGATTACACTGGTCTCAGGGGTTCTTGTAATCAGTCTTCAACTCATTAAATCCTATAACGTGTCTGGCAAAGAAGAAGAGGGCAATGGGGAACAGCATCACCAGCATGTTGCAAAAGATCCCAGATGGAAAAGGCAACAGCCAGGAAGAGGAGCAGGAGAGCAGTGCTGGTGCCAACAGAGAAAGGCGGCACCCAGCCTTCTGGATAAGCTCATTCCCTTCTCCCAGACCACAGCCATGATGCCATGCTGCTCGGCTCCTGCCCTGCCACCAGCCCAGGTGTGCAATGAGCCCAGGTGTGCAAAATGAGATGAATCCAGAAAATGAATAAAAATCATACACTTTGTATGAGTACTTCAGAGACAAGAGATTGCAAGGCAACCAAGAGAATGGAGTTCCCAAATGAAAAATGGACACTCAAACCAACCTTTGGCAGAACATGGGAGGAAGAGATACGCATCATACATATGAAAGAAGAAATCAGCTAAAAAGTAAGCAAATGTGGGTCTAAACTGAAAATTGTCACTAGCTAAGATACCAAGATATAAGGGAAGTTTATACTCACTTGCATGTTCTTTTCCCTGAGCATTTATTAGTGCTTATTAGAAAGATTAGTGTGTCTTTGATGAACCAGTGGTGATTGCCACTGGGATTCAAGAAAAGGAAACCTGCCTACTTCCCAGGAACCTTCTTTCTAATGCAAAAATCTTAAACCTTCAACAAACTCTTTTGCCCCCAGGCCATAGCCAGAGAGCCACTTTCTCTTTTTTTAAAGATTTTTAAAATTTATTTGAGAGGGAGGGCAGAGTATACAAGAACACAAGGGGTGGGGGCAGAGGGAGATGGAGAAGCAGGCTCCCACTGAGTGGGTCTGATCCCAGGACCCTGGGATCATGAGATGAGCCAAAGGCAGATGCTTAATGGACTGAGCCACCCAGGCGCCCCAAGCCATTTTTTCTATAGAAGAGCAGAAGCAAAACTGTTTCTACAGTAGAATAGATATATCTCACTCCATGGACAAAAAGGCCAAGAAACTCTCTGGGCCAAGGATAAAACAGCATAATAAGCAGTGATCTACCACCACTGAAGGAGTGGGAGAGGAAACTCTCCTGCCTAAAACCAACCAGAAATACAATATAGAGTTTGTATGGGGAGGGGGTTCCCTAGGCTAAATTTTGGCAAAAGAAACCCCTCTCTACTATTGGAATAAGTTTAGCAGCTACTAAGAAACAACAGTCATCCACATCTGGGAAAAGTCTGAGAGTGTGTAAATGTACATAGTGTAAATAGTACAGGATCTGAGATTTACTCTACTAGCAAGGAAACCTGTTAACTTGTTACAGTTTCCTGGCTACTGGCAGAAAATGTGAAACCCCTAGGTCAGATGAAAGACTTCATTATTCATGTCACAGCAAGTAGTTTATGTTTCATATGTTTGTAACATTACTAGTGTTATTCACCATTAAGCTCCTGATTCTGTCTCCCATCTTCTAGAATGTGGTTTCCATGAGAGTAGTTACTTTATAGCCTTGCTCATTTCTGTATCCCTAATAACTTAAAAAGCTCCTGATAAATAGCTGGGTATAATTCATCTTCGTTGAATTAATAGCTGCATAGACTCTTGACTTTCAAAATGTGTTCAACACACACTAGTGTTGGAAGAAGCCCACTGAAGAAGAGGTATGTGGTCAAATGAGTTTTGGTAATACTACAGGCTATATACTCTGCTTGGAAGTTCATAATGCTCATCAGGATATTGAAGGCTCTGAGAAGTCTTGCAGTCCTACTAGACTTGCTTAGCCCAGGATTTTTCAGTTTATTTTATCACATAAAGAACACAAAGTAGACAAAGGACTGAGTTGGAGTCTTGAGAAAGAAGTCTCTGACTTAAAAATGTTAGAACTATTTTTAGTTTAAATTAGTTTAAATGTTAACTATTTTTAAAAAAAATTTTTTTTCAAACAAAGCTTAAATGTAGAAATGTCCAGCAAAGCAGAAGAGTTGCCAGCCCTGAAGATACTCTCTGAAGATGATTTTTCAAACCAGGTAAGTAGCTGTGGTGTTCTGCCTATATAGGGCAAGTTCTCAAAAGGTATATTAACTTAGTGGGTCTTATAGAATTTATTATACCCTTACCATATCACCCATAAACTCCAGCTTAACTACCTTCTATGGTTTCTAAAACTGTCTTTAGCAACTGACATTACTTGGATCTGAAAGGAGTATTCAAGTTGCAAATAATGTCTTCAATGACACAATATATATTGATGAGTGGACACAACACCTGTGTAATCCCCGATATCTGTATTAGGCTGACTACAACTGCCTCCAGTCTGTGTCTATGTACAATCAGTAATATGCACTGCTTCAAAAGGAGAGAGTATAGCACTCCAAGCCTGGGTCTACTCCATGAGGAAAACAGGGTGAATGTACATGGGTGTTTATCAAAATGTAAGCGTGAGTTTGTAAATTGTGTGTGAGAGTGTGTGTAAAACAGTATGTGTGTGTGAAAGAGAGGGAGAGAATATTTCAAAGTATTAAAGTTTCATTGAAAATATGGGAACTCTAAAGTAGGTTAGATGTATACGTGGGAGTTCTCTGTTTTTGGCTGAATTTACTTGATTCAAAAAGTTACTAGCAAAATTGAAAAGTAAAATGTTTTACTTTTTTTTTTTTTTTGCTTTACTCTTCACATAATTATTGGTCATTCAGCGATCATAGTCAATGCCAGCAAATCATTTATCAGGCCACACTGACCTAGAGGCAAAATTTCAGTTACTCTTTTTAATAGTCAAATATTTGCAGATTTGAAAGCTTAATTTGAATATTTAATATTGAAAAATTTCAAAATATTTCCAACTGTGTTTTATTCAATTCTCCTTTTGATAATAAATTTTTAAGACTTACATAAAGTTCCTCTCACTGAAACCTAGAAATGGAGTTGGGGGGGGTGCCTTCCTTCACCATTTCCAAATTGGAATAAATTCTTCCATCTCCCCAGCAAAAAAAAAAAAAAAAAAAAAAAGTCCATTTCTTTCTAGAATGAGATCTATGCCTTTCTGATCTTAAGGATATAGCATCTAGCTGAATGTTCATTCTGGTTCATCTGACGTAGAGGCAGAGCTAGAAAGAGTTCAGGAGTTATTCACACAACTCTTCAAGCTATTTTGCTTAAAAGAGGTGTTGAGATGACCTAGTTCACTGCACAGTATATCAAGAAAACTTGAAGGGATTCATTTCAAATTGACCAGACAATGGTGTTCCAGGCATAGTTCATCTTTGTGTCTTGCTGACGGATCCAAACAAAGCTGCGCACTTACTTCAAAGACCGAGCTAACTTTGAAGAAGGCAAAAAAAAAAAGACTTAGACTACGCCACCTTGCATCAAGTCTCATAGATTTTTCTGCAGTTGTCATGCTTCCTTGTGGATCATTACAAATATATAGAAAACTTGCCAATTTTTTCTACAGAAAAAAAAAAAGATTCTGCCTCTAATCTCAGCATGTTTACTCGTTTAAATGATTCAATAAAAAAAGGTTGAGGAGACTTTAGTTAAACTAGGAATGAGTCAGTCAACTGATGAAAAATAAAAGCAGGAAAATGGTATTCAGTTTGTACCAACCTAGCAATGTCCACTTAAAATGCATTTTGTGTTTTATGTACTGAAAAACCTATAGGTTTGCATACTGAATAATAATTATTTCATAAATTCATGTGAATTTTCAACAAAATCAACGTATGACACGTGTACAGAAAAGTACTGTGGTTGGATACATTTTCTCCAAGTGAACATAGTCATGTAAATATCATTCCTCCAACCAAGAAGAGCACATTACCAACACCACAGAAATCATTCCCATTACCCCGCTGTCAAGAGCTTAAGTCAGCTACTTCCTGTATTGCTGCATTGTTTGAACCATTTTGGGCGGTTAAGCAGCCTGCAGTCAAGTTAAACTGACACCAGCCCTTCGAGCAAGTGCATGCCCTAGATAGCAGCCTACAGTGACCGCTATATGTAAGTTCCTGGTTTGACCTCCAAGAGCCCTGTGATGAACAGTCTTCTCTACCTCCCAGTGCCTTCCCCTCATGTGTCCACTAGATAAGACCTCTATAGGGCTTACCAAAACTCACTCTTTTGAGTTGAACTGACCAATATGGCCTTAGCTTGGGAATCCCAAAGCAGTCCACTCATAGATCCTAAAAAAGCTGTGTCCCGAGTCTCAATTCTCTGTTTACACTTTGCCTTAACCTATCTCCATGGCCCCTTAAATTCCTACAGAACCCATGAAAAATAAGCTTCTCTATTTCAATTTCTCTCGTAGTCCTGGTCACCATCTGGGAAAATTAACAAGAGTTCATTTGCCAAATTCATAACACCTTTTCATCATACCCGCACCCTCTTTCCAAATGATCACTGCTATCCTCAGGTTTAACAACCCATAGATTAACTTTATCAGGTTTTAAATTTTATATAAATGAAATAATTCAGTACATAATCTTTTTTTTTTCCAGTACATAATCTTATGTGTTTGACTTCTTTCACCTAATATTACGTTGGGAGACTCTTTCCTGTTGATGTGTGCTTTATTAGCTTCTCTGTTTCATCGTTATATGGTATTCCATTGTAGAAATACACCCAAATTTGCTTATCCACCCTACACTTAATTTACATTTGGATTGTTTTCAGTTTGGGACTGATACTAACATGCTATAGATGTCTTTCAGTGCACATTTGTAGGTATTTCTATTAATTATGCACTTGTGATTGAAATCGTTAGATTATAGGTTATGCTTACATTAAATTTAGTTGGTAGCATCATAGTTTTTCAAAATTTTTAGTACCACCAGCACCATGAAAGTGTTCAAACTACTCTTCATCTTTGTTATCATTTGGTATTGTTAGTCTTGGTAACTCTTGCCATTTTGGTGAGTATGTATTAGTATCCCACTGATTGCTAATGAGCTTACAGGTAAGGATGGATAGATAATAAATAGATAGGTAGATAGATAGATAAATAGATAGATGAGTGATAGTCAACATTTAGGTGTTTTCTTTTTTGAAATGTCCATGCAGGTCTCTAGTCCATTTTTATATGGTGTCACCTAGTTTTTCTTTTTTTTTTTTTTAATTTTTTTTAAATTTTTTAAACTTTTTTTTTGAAGATTTTGTTTATTTATTTGACAGACAGAGATCACAAGTAGGCAGACAGGCAGGCAGAGAGAGAGGTAGGGAAGCAGGCTCCCCGCCGAGCAGAGAGCCCAATGTGGGGCTCAATCCCAGAACCCTGGCATCATGACCCAAGCTGAAGGCAGAGGCTTTAACCCACTGAACCTAGTTTTTCTTATAAATTTATTATTCAAGATATGTTCTGCATGCCAGAATTTTACACTTTTATTTTATAAATATTTATCCCTCTTCCCTAAGCTTACCTTTTTTACTCTCTTATTGGTGAGTTTGTGAGAGTTTGATAATTCTTGTTGGAAAGCTATGTGAAGCTATTAAGTAAAAACCCACAATTACTTCCCCATCGCCAAATAATTCCTTGGGTAAAAGTTTCACTCGTCGCCCCTTGAGGACAGCACAACATTAGAAGAGACATTCTTTAGATTATAATTTATGAACCCTTACTTTATAATGTTACTCCTTTCCTGTTTTCCTTGGCCTCTTGTAAAAGTAGGACTTCTCCAATGCCTTGATTTCACCAGAGTTGTTGGAGAAATAAGTTTGATACATGTTGGGAGTTGTGAGGCAATGGTATGTAGGCAAAAATGTGGTTTTCCTAATATGATGTTTTACTTACTGATTAAACTTATTTATTAAGTATCTATTATATGCCAGTCACAATTTTATATTTCTTTGAAAAGATTGAGTTTAAACATGAGTAAACAATATAAATCCAAATTGGTCTTCTTGTTCCTTCTGGTTTAAAATTCCTGCTAGTGCAGTTGCTGGCTCAAAGTTTGCTTGAAGCTATATACTTCATCAATGTAAATTCTAACATTCCCGTATCTTGAAACCTAAGCCTTTTTATTGAATATTGTTCATATAGTCCCCATAATTCCCATGTGTTGGTACTGATCTTAAAACTTCTATATTCTAATACCAAAAGTCAGTTAATTCATGGCCTCTGAAATTAACACAGTTTGAAAGAATTTTACTAGTCATGATTTATGGACACTGATAGCACATTGGAACAACTGATCCAAGATGGTTCATTTCTATTTTTATATTTTTTCCCATAGTTTTTTTTTTTTTTTTTTAAGATTTTATTTATTTATTTGACAAAGAGATCACAGGTAGGCAGAGAGGTAGGCAGAGAGAGGGAAAAGCAGGCTCCCTGCTCAGCAGGGAGCCTGCTGCAGGGCTCAATCCCAGGACCCTGAGATCATGACCTGAGCTGAAGGCAAAGGCTTAACCCACTGTGCCACCCAGGTGCCCCTTTCCCATAGTTTTCTAATCCAGGTGAATACTATGGAAAAGCCCACCGGGTAAATGAACAAGATGAATGTTGTCAGTCAATATGCCTGATTCTTTGACTATAGATATGAAGTAAGACACATGATCTGGAGGAAATCTTGATTTTTAAAAATCTTATTTTTGTAAAAAAAAGTATTGCAAGCTATGCATATAGGTAAAAATTACATTCACATTTGGCATATAAACTATCCCATATAAACTCACAGGACAGGTAGTATCCTTACAAATTTTTGTTTTATGGGACAATTTCAAGTCACAAAGAACTGTTATTTACAGAAAAATCTCTACAATTGATTCAATTGATTTCTTACTGGAATATTTATGATTTCAGAGTTACTATGAACTAGGTATATAAAACATAAGGAAGAAACTATGAGAAAAGTAAATGCTAATATCCTTCATTTTGAAGTTTCAAATGATCATGTATAAGCATCAGCCCGTATCCTAATATAAAGTGACCTTTAGTGCTATAGCTGTTATTCTGATGGAGTTCCTTCTAAATGAAAATCTCTGGCTATCACGGGCATATGTGGCATCATATTTGTAAATTAGCAGATAAAGCGGCCTACTCAAACACAAATTAAAGTTTACTTCTGCTCTTTAAAAAATGAACTCAGGGACGCCTGGGTGGCTCAGTTGGTTAAGCGGCTGCCTTTGGCTCAGGTCATGATCCCAGTGTCCTGGGATCGAGTCCCACATCAGGCTCCTTGCTTGGCAGGGAACCTGCTTCTCCCTCTGCCTCTGCCTGCCTCTCGGCCTACTTGTGATCTCTCTCTCTCTTTCTCTCTCTCTCTGACAAATAAATAAAATCTTTAAAAAATAAAAAATAAAAAATGAACTCAATTTGATAAACTTCTATTAAGTCAAAAAATAAGACTTTTTTAAAAGAAGTTAACTTTTTTAGAATAACTGAAAAATTACTCTTTATTTTAGTCTATATTTAAAATAATGATATTTCCCAACCAAAGTAATTTTGTTTAGAGTTAAATTCTGCCCTCAATTATTTCCATATATTTTTAAAATGTGTGTTAAAATATTTTAGTAACATGTTTAAGAATTATCTTAATCAAAATATTAAAATATTTAATTTTCACAACAAAAAATGATTGCCTTATATAATCTAATACGATGCTTTTTATATAATCCTCTCCATCAACTCTCTTTGCTGTAATAATTTTATGGTTGATATTTTTAACTAAATTCTGGTGCATGCAGAATACTGCTAGCTGTGCCATATTTTAAGCAGCAAAGGAAGAAACAGCTTTTTCTATCTTTTTATTTTTCTGTCAAATCAAGCTTAAAATTCATAGAAATCCTTTAAGCATGACTTACAATTTCCACTTGCAACCATACTTTGTGTTGCAGGATTATGATTAGCTAAACTTGCTATCACCAAATAACCTGGAATTACCGAGCATATCTAAAACCCACATGAGGTTGTAATTATAGGCATGTTAATAAACTCAGTGGATTTGCTGATGCATTAGCCACATACGTGCCTCTTTTGGAAAAAGAAAAGGAAGTTACTAAAAGAGATAAGCAACATTCTATGACAAAGCAAGTAAGTAGTAGAGATACTGAAAGCCTTATCGACTTAGCTTCAACTTCGAAGCACCGTCGAGGGTATATATTTAGGTTACAGGTAGTCAGTTGAACTGCTTTCTTATCCAGAAAATGGTTATCATGAAGTTCTCCTATATTGCTGGCACACGTACAGCAAATAGTAGCCATAGAAGGAAAGTATCCAGGGAGATTCTGATTGTTCACATATCTTTGGAAAAGGTAATACCTACATTATTCATTTATTCTTAAATTTTTTTTTAAAGTTTGGATTTTCAGATTTTATAATATGACTTTCTGTTGTCCAGGGCTCAGATGTGATTTTACCTTCATTAAAATCTAAATAAGTTAGCTAATTTTAGCTCATTACTGTTTCACAAATGCTGACAGAAAGCCTGAGATTCCTGGTTGGGAGATAAAGGGCCATGGGACTCAAAGAATCACAGAGATTCTTTGAGAGACCACCAACATCAGAATGTACACATCAGTGTCTCCTGTCTCCCAAGTCCCAAAGAATGACAGAGGGACCCAGGTAGAAGCTATGCACACTGCAGGTTTGTAGAGCAGCTGAAACCCTCTAAGCTCAGGGAAGCCCCTGCTTGTATAGAAAGCAGTAAGCACACTTGCATTTCATCCCAGAAAGAGACATTATCTCATTCTTTGACTGCTCGCTGCAAATGCAATCAAAAATACATCTACCGTATGATAGGGAATAAGTCTATTCCTGGGAACATAACCAGTAAAATTGAAAACAATTGTCCTCAAAAATACTTGTGCAAGAATATCCTTGGCATACTTTTCAAGATAGCTATACTCATGCCTTCGCCTCGGGTCATCAGGGTCCCAAACTGAGAGTCCCCCCGCCCCCCAGCTTATTCCAGCCCTTGTACTCCAATTTGTGCACAAAAGTGGACTTAATGATAATAGCAGAATGAAGCTCCCCAAATGGTAACACAATTCTGTAGAATATGGATTGGAAAAAAAGGAGTGCACTGGGCTGAGAACATCTCCAACAAGCACATCGGAGAACAATACATACAGAATGATTTCAGTTACTAAAAGAAAAAAAAAAAAAACCCAAACCTGGCCTTTTATTGACATATGAGTTTGAAAATGGATGGGGGAGAGGCTGGTCAGGACCCCTGCCTCTGGGGAGAGTGGGATCGGGGAAGCATGAAGGAGTGCTTTCCTTTTACACACAATTTCTGTGTATCTTTTTAAGTCTCTAAGACAAAAGCAAAATGAAGCAAGCCAACAACCAGAGCAGAAGAATGACGGAGAGAAAGGGAGAGAGACACAAACAAGTTACTAATAGCAACAATAAAAGACTGGTTATCACTGGGTGCCTGGGTGGCTCAGTGGTTAGGGACTCTGCCTTCGGCTCAGGTCATGATCTCAGGGTCCTGGGATCGAGTCCCGCATCGGGCTCTCTGCTCAGCAGGGAGCCTGCCTCCTCCTCCTGTCTCTCTCTGCCTGCCTCTCTGCCTACTTGTGATCTGTCTGTCAAATAAATAAAAAAAAAATCTTTAAAAAAAAAAAAAGACTGGTTATCACTGCAGACCCCACAGGTGTTAAAAGATAACAAGAGAATATTATAAACAACTTCTTGCAAAGGAATTCAACAATTTAGAGATTTATGGGCCAATTTTTGAAAGTTACAGGCTACCAATATTTACCCTAGATGAAATAGATAAGTTGAATATCCTGTAACTATTAAGGAAGTTTGAATTTATAGTCTAAAATCTTCCGGCATAAAAAATCTCTAGGCCCCAGCAGTTTCACTGGCAAATTATTTTAAACCATTGAAGAAGAAACAACATCAATTCTATACAATCTCTTCAAGAAAATGGAAGAGGTGAGAACATTTTCCAACTCATTTAACAAGGCTACTGTGATCCTGATAACATAATGAGACATTTACAAAGCATGTAAAAGGGAAACTACAGAACAATATCCTTCACAGAGATGCAAAAGTCTATAACAAAATATTAGCGAATCAAATCAAGCATATTAAAAAGAATAATTCACTACGACCAAGCAATGTTTATTCCAGAAATGCAAAACTGGTCCAATATTCAAAAATAAGTCAATGTAATCACCTTATTAGTAGTCAAGAGAGAGGAAAAAAAGATTCTATCACTTGTTGCAGAAAACATATTTGAAAGAATGAATATCCGTTTATGCTAAAAAAAATTGCAAGCCAGGAATAGAAGAGAAAGAACTTCCTTAACCCAATTGAGGAAATCTATAGGAAACATATAGGTAACATCATAATTACAGTGAAAAACTGAAAACTTTCTTCCTATGATGAACAAGAGAAGGGTTTCCTGTAACTTTCATTTAACCGTTACTAGAGGTTCTAACCAGTGCAATAAATCAAGAAAAAGGAATAAAATACATATGGTTTGGAAAGGCAGAAATAAAACTGCCCCAGTTCACAGATGGCATAACGGTCTATGTAAAATTTTTGAGGATTCTGGAAAACAAACCAAAACCTCCTAAAACTAGCATGTCAGTTTATCAAGGGTCTTAGCATATAAGGCTAACGCACAAAATCAAGTGTTTGTGTATTTTTGCAACATACAGTTGGAAGCAAAATAAAATTGAATTCATCATGTAAAATAGCTCCAAAAATGAAATACTTAGATATTAATCTAAAAAACATTACTATCGAGTTTCATTATCGATATGGATAAGCCGAGTCCAAAATTTATACAGTATAACAAGGAAACTACAATAGCTAAAACAATTTTGTAAAAAAGTAATAAACACAGTTGGAGAAATCACATTACCTGTCTTTTCAATTAACTGTATGAAGAGAACAGTAAAGGTATAATGATTTCAAAATACAACTCTGCTCTCACTATGCATATAAAATGGATATTGTGTGGAGTTTTGTTGTTTTTAAAAATACGTTATTTTTTGAGATTTTATTTATTAGAGAGAGAGAGACAGAACATGGGCTGGGGGACAAAGCAGAATCCTCACTGAATAAGCAGTCTGATCCAGGACTCCATCCCAGGACACAGATATCATGACCTGAGACACCAGGCACCCCTTTGTGTAGCTTTAGTAACATTTAAATGATCCGTGCTTTACTAGTTTAGCTTTTATTAAGTATGTAAATTGGCTACCTGCATTAGAATGTGGAAGTTGAAGAAGACTATACAGACCTAATTCTCATAGAAAATTCTAATAATTTTTATTATGACCATAATCAATTTTGGGAATTGATTTAATAAATTTTGTATTCATATTAATATGATTATGTGACTACAGTTATCCCGAGATAATACAAATTTTGTTGGAGGTAAATGGGTTTTAATTCAATGCCTATGCTCCTTGCCCCCTCAAAAAAGTAAAAAAAAAGTGAGGGTGAGGATTCAAGTTTGCATTTGTATAGATTGAAAAGATTTTTTAGGGCCAAACCTGAGAGAGATTTCTGATTCCCAGGCCAGTAGTCTTCTCCTTGCATTTTGATGGTTTCCCATAAATGTGAATGATTTCTGTTCTTTATTCACTGCATTAGTCTTAGGCAATAAGTTAAGAGTTTCAGGAAGCGGGAGTATAAATCTTCAGCAAATCGTGGCATTGAGTATTAACCCTAAAATGCTCTAAATGAGGCACTGTGATATACATAAGTCAGATAAAAAGCAAGCCTCACTAAATTAATTTTCAGGATCTAGATATATCAACCATATCATTTCCCAGAATATATTTCAAGAGACTTAGTACATCATGATGACTGTGGCTTCACAATGTCTTAATTGTGTCACATCTATCCTGATTGGTGATTGAGAAGATAAAAGTTGAAAATTAAGTGTGATGAATAGAATTTCTGCTCACAAATGCAAACATACATTTTGGTGCATGAGTAAAAGTGTGTGCTATCATTTATTGACAGAGACTAGGCTCATAATGTCATGTGATAGAGTTCTAGTCTGCTTTTCTCCTTCTTACTCTCAATGATTTCATATCCACAGATTTTTTTCTTAAAAAAAAAGATCAGATTTTTTAAAAATAGTAATACTCAAAATACCACAAAGCAAAGCTGTGAGATATTTACTGGGCATCTCTAATAAGAAATCACTCAAATATCTTGGTGTTTTGGGGCCCCTGGGTGGCTCAGTCTGTTAAGTGTCTGATCCTTGATTTCAACTCAGATCATGATCTCAGGGTGGTGAGATGGCACACTGTGTCAGGCTCCGTGCTGGACATGGAGCCTGTTAAGATTCTCTCTCTCCCTCTCTCACTGCCCCTCCCCCATCTCACACACTCCCTCTCTTAAGGGGAAAAAAAAACAAAAACAAAAAAAACCTTGGTGTTTTATTTTCATAACAAAGATATGGCTACCGCATTGGAACCTGCTGCTTTGTTGTTAAGGAAACACAGTGGGGGCTTTGTTTCAAGAGACTAAATATTAATATTGGGCATATATATGTTGCTATGAAAGTTACTATTGACTAGCTACTTTCGTTTTTATTTGGAGACTATTTACCATGGTACCTGGACTTTAAGATCTTTATGCCTTTTTTTTTTTTTTAAGCTTTTATTTATTTATTTGACAGACAGAGATCATAAGTAGGCAGAAAGGCAGGCAGAGAAAGAGGGGGAAGCAGGCTTCCTGCCAAGCAGAGAGCCCGATGCGGGGCTCGATTCCAGGACTCTGGGATCATGACCTGAGCTGAAGGCAGAGGCTTAAACCACTGAGCCACCCAGGTGCCCTAGATCTTTATACCTTTAAAAACATTGTCTTTTGTTTAATCCCCTACCTCTTAATTATTTTTGTTTCATAGTGATCTACACATGTAGCTGACATTGTACATGGAAATTTTACTGGGCTAGCAGGAATTTTCATACCCTACTGCCCATCTAAAGACATGAATCCCTGTCATAATAGAGACTTCATGATTTTATGGATGTCTTCCTGTATACTTTGAGACAACTGTTATTGCATTTAGTAAATCCTAGATAATTGCCTCAAAATGTTGCCAGAAGAAAATTTGTATTCTGAACGTATCAACAAAAAGCTCAGTATTTGCACTGTAACACTCTTATTTCCATCTATAACATATTTCTTCATAAATTTGATTCCTTCGTTATAATGAGATTTACTTTTGACAGATAAATTAAAAACAAAAGTACCTAAAGGTATTTCTATGGGTTTTTTTTTTTAAGTTGATTCTCTTAACTCGATAAATTGAAATACCTAATCATTAAGGATTTTCCTTTCTGAGAAGAACAAAATCAGATTAAATGTTGTGCATTTGACATAAACTAATATTTTCTCTGCTTGAAATAGCTGACTTCCAAACCCAGGCATCTGACTTCCGATCTATGGAACAAAAGAGATTTATTTGGCTGGGGGACCTTCACCATGTTAATAAAGAATACTGTAATCTTTACTGTTTTCTTACTTTCTCGCATAATATTTTAATTTTTAATATTCATTGAAAAGTATTTTAGAATAACACACTACACATGAAGAGTTGTCATCTATTTTAAAGGTGTATGTGTTAACAGACTTCAATTTTAAAATAATCTCGGCTTTTTATAATTTGAAACTGACAAAAATAACTCATGTTTAAAAAACTGAGTCTTCAGCAATCATGTGGCTATCAAAAATATAATAATATAGTAAAGTATGCATTTTTAGTTGAAATGACTGAGTAGATGTAAATTTTAAAAGTGGAAATGCAAATATTTTGGAATGTATAATCTAATTTCCGAAGTATATGTTTTTTAGAGAGTAAAAATGCATCTAGATATATAACACTGTCACTCTGTTTTTCAGCCAAGGTTGTTTGTGAGAACCTCAAAAGAGCTATATAGTTACATTATTCACAAATATAAAAGACAATAAAAAATCATAGAAGGGGGACAGACACTTAAGTGTCATACGTATAGAAGAGAAAGCACACTGTTTCGTAGAACTTCGCATGCCATCCCCCTAATCTGCATATTTTCTAACTTGTCAATATGTTTCTAGAAATACAGACAAAAACTCCAAACACAATCCACAATATCACTTGGTAGGGTTACAACCCTTTACGTTGATGGCTAGAAAGTTCTTTCTTGTCTCTTTTGACCCATGATCATATTACTCAGACTGCCCATTAGCAAATGTAGAACCAACATTCCTTTCAAATGCCTATGGAAAATGGACCATTTATTTTAACTGACAGATGAGATCTGACAACAAATCAAGTCTCAACAATTTTGAAGGGCTGAAGTAATCCAAAATCTACTCTCCGACTACAGGATTATTCTAGGAACCAAACATTTATTTTAAAAGATTATTGTTATTTTTAGCTTTCATCAGCTAAATCTGAGAGGAAGCTGATCATTGAAGGGAGTCTGGGGGGATCCAGTTCTGGGTTACGGATAGGAAAGAAGGGGCACTCTTGAAAATAAATAGCATCATAGCATTCTACCTCATTACTCCCTATTCTTCTGAGAGAATTTACCATTGTATTTCACATAAAATTAGAGAACTGAGTCCCTTTAGATGTAGGGACTCAAATGTAGGTAATTGAAGCCAAGATACTTTTTGATTGGAATCATGGTCACTATTTTAATTATATTCTCTCTAGAAACTAACTTTGAAATTGTAAACAAAAGACAAATTCATTATATGAAGAAATGGCATGCAAACTGTATGTCCACATTAGATTATATTCATATCAAGCAAAGGAAATGTTCAAATGTCCATGTCTTGTCTCAGGAAAGAAAAAATAATAAATTTGTTCTAGTTACCACTGTTTTAGATAACTAGGCCCTTATTTGAAGTAATAAGGTTCTCAGTATTTTTTCTATGAAATTATAATTTCCATAAAATATATTCTCATTACATTTAAAACTGCAACTTACTAAACTATAATTACTAGAGTTTAGTAGTGATATATGATAGTGAAGAAATAAAATCCAGACATTTACTTTTTATCAAGAGATGCAACTCCAGTGTTTACCTTAGTCACTAAACAAACAAATGACCATTATGATTAATTACCTGAAGAGACACAGTTTAAAATCAAGACAGTTAAGTCAAAGTAGAAGCACATAGTCTGGATAAGGACCACATAATGTATCTATATAAACTCAAACGAGAAATGACAAAGAGATATTTGAAACATATCTATTTCTGCTTTATGTGAACATAACACTGTATTCTGAATTTATTTTCAACTTCCAATAAATGAGACTTGGTATCCGAATATTAAATGTATGGGTTAATTTTCCATTCCATGGTCATCTACAGCTCCCCAAACTGGCTACTGATTTTCATCTGCTTCTTCCACCCTCTATTATAAATACCTTTTCCCCTTGTGGTCACCACATCTACCAGGCCAGGGGATCACTATACTCTTGTCAGTTCATGGTTGCTGAAAATATGGTGGACAAGTGAGCAACAAGAGATGCCCCCAGGATATCAATGGAACACATTCATTAGGTAGGTGCATCCCTACTGTTTAATAAAATGGAGTCAGTTATCTCTGGTAGGATCATAACTTTGCCTGCTGACATCCTGGTGCAAAAGAACCCCGAGTTACCAGTGTTACACAGAACTTTAAATTTATCTTTTTCCAGCTTTAATTTTTTTAATTATTTTTTATTTAATTCAATTAATTAACATATATCGTATGATTTGTTTCAGAGGTAGAGTTCAATGAGCCATCAGTCTTATGTAATACTCAGTACTCATTCATCATGTGCCCTCCTTAATGTCCCTCACCCACTTACTCCATCCCCCCACCCCACCCCCCTCCAGTGACTCTCAGTTTGTTTCCTATGATTAAGAGTCTCTTAAGGTGGAGTACCTGGGGGACTCAGTTGGTTAAGCATCTGCCTTCGGCTCAAGTTATGATCCCAGGACTCAGGGATCAAGTCCCATATCAGGCTCCCTGCTCAGCGGGGAGCCTTTTTCTCCCTCTCCCTCTGCCTCTCCCCTCTGCTCATGCTCTCTCTCTCTCTCTCTCTCAAATAAATAAACAAAATCTTGAAAAAAAAGAGTCTCTTGCAGTTTGTCTAGAACTTTAAATTTAGTTGTAATCTTAACCATGTTGCATGTTAGAAGCATTCTTTCCTCTGGGAACAGAACTTCTTGGCCCAAAGATACCTAAGCAGGAATGGAAAGCATAAATTCTCCCAAATTAGAAGTGAGTAACTGGACATAATCATGGGCCGGAACACCAACTCTTGATTCTTGGGACAGTATGTGCCTGTTGAGGACACAACACCATGTAATAGCCATGAGTGGTAGGCAATAGGAGACTCTGGTTGCTTGTGAAGTTCTGTTCCCTCGAAACCTTTTAGAATTTGAGCCCAGATATGCCACATCTATTTTACAATGTTTAGGACAATTCATTCATGCTTATGTTCTTTGACTTGATGGGTCTTAAAATGTCCAACCTGTAATGAGCAGTAATGGCCATATAGTCAATTGCTAACCCATCGTTAGATGGTTTGTCTCTCTCAAGACCTAGTAGCATGCAAGGAGCTGCTATTTGGGGGATGCATATTTCCCTTCTGTATTTGGCCTGAACTTTGTTGGGTTGCAATCCTCTTGGGAGCTTCTCAGGCGTAATCTAAAACTGGCTCCTGCATGTGGAGAGCAGAGGGAAACCAAGGCAGCCCACTTCAGGTTGGTAGGTGGCAGTCTCAATAAGCAAAGAGAACTTACATATGAGGCCCATCTTGGACAACAGCAAGACAAGTGGATCCCTGCCTGTACCCACCAAATCTTAAACGTTTATATAGAGGTCTTATCTGGGAGCAGACACACATACCGTGCAGGTAGACGTTCTCAACACAACAGCACTATCTCTAGCCTATGTCCTTGGAGGAGCTTCTGGGAGTGAGAAAGTCAGGAGGAATCCACATTGCAAGGATAGGGGAGGGAGTGACAAACCTCTGATTGCCCAGGCCCAGCTGATAGGTCAAGTAGACACGTCTTCCCTCAATATTCTACCACTTGTGACTGGCTCTTACAATCTCACACTCCCCTTTCTTCTGAAGTGGGCCCTGATAGTCAGCAAGGGGTTTCACTAGCATGGAGGTAACTTCTTTTGTGGCTATCTAGCTCCATTAGAGGCAGAGGCCACAACAATACAGACACATGTAAGAAAGAACACAGATGAAGACAATGATTCCAAAATCAGTGACAGCTTTTTCTTCAAGAGCCCATGATCTGAATCATTGATTACCCCCAATCACTGTCTATTCAATGAGGGTAGCCATACATGGTCCTCAATTCTCTAATCCTCTAATGGTTGCAGTTTGGGTTGCACAGCGGCAATAGAAAACTTGTGTTAGACCAGATGCCCCCGTCCAACAAACCAAAGCATAGTTAGAACCCTCATTCAGAGGGAAAGGACCAATATAATCAATGTGCCACTCTCTTATTGGTTGAAAACTCTGGTGGATGGCCCCAGACTCCTTTGACAGTTGCCTTGGTCATTGTTCAGAATACACAGGACATGCTGTTATTGCATTAACCAAGCCATTGTACTTTAAGGGCAATCTGAAACTATACCAGCTCCCTCAGGCACTCTGATAGACACTCTTTATGTACTCTATCTGCGTATCTCCTGAAGGGTGGGTTGCTAAAGCTTGCACCCAAACTAGGATATCAGATTCTTGATTGCCAGGGGCTGTCAGTGGATTAGGAGCTGGGATGTGAAAAACAATAAAGACTGCCTCAGGCTCTTGAAGATGGATCCAAATATATTTTCACATATCCTGTTCCAAAGAAGGCTTATTTATGATCATTCACCTCTTGGCTTCCCATCGTGCAAGCCGTAGGATTAATCTCTTTAGAACAGCCTAACTGTCTGTGCAAAGGTCAGTGGCCAGAGCTCATGAGTAATCACCAGCCAGATTGCTCTGAGTTTGTGTCGCTGGCTGCTGCACTGACTGCTATGGGAGAGGCTTTATCAGAAGGAGAACTGTGTACACAGTTAGGAGCTCTTCCTCTGTGGGGGTATATCAGGTTTCTGCCATCTTTCAGAGCTAGGCTCAAAATCCTGGGGGCATTCTTCCCTTTGGTTGTCCTTGCCACAGTGCCTGACCCATACATTCCCAAGTCACAGACACATCCACCTCCAACAGTAGCCCTGCTAGGAGATGCCCAGAGTTTCACTAGTATTTTTGCTTCTCAAGTTCAACTTGGGGCTCTGATTCCCAGTCCTCCATGTGCTCCTTCTTTACCAGAAGGGGCATAAGGGACAGAAGCAGTATGCCAAGTCAGGAATAAAGGACTCTTAGGGGTTGGATAGGGAAGCTGAAAGACTCCATTTAGGAAGCCTCCATCTCAGCTGTGTCTCCACTAGGCCCCATTTCTGAATAAGCTAAGGAAGCTATGTTCCCCCATCAAGGGGGAAGCAAGAAATCTAATCATTCCCTGAGTTTTGACCCAGGCCCCAAACACGTGATAACAGGATCCCAAACACGTTCTAGGACATTAGTTTCAAATAAACCTTTGGGGGACACTGGCATCGACACTGCCTACCTTCCATGATTTATGGAATAACATCCATTATTCAGCTGACACTCGCGTCTGATTGGACCCTACCCTGGATCCCTAAAGGGACACAGACCCTAGATCCTTTTCTAATACAAACTCCGAACTCCAAGCAACAATGAGATTCATGCTCCTTTCTTTTCTGAGTATTCCAGAGACTCTATCTGCTATGCTCTGTCATTCACGCTCTTCAATGAACTCTGCTTTCCCTTTCTTTGGCTGACATTTGATTTCTAGCCTGTAGGAAGTCAAAGACCCTCTTGGCCAGTCTTGCAGGAATCCCCCCTGTGTCCTGAGACCCAGGGTCCCTGATTCTTAGGAGCCTTGCTTAGGAGATACCAAGAGCATTAGTCTGCTTCACTCATATATTTTTGCTTCTGAAAGACAGTTTCAGTGCTATGATTCCCTTCCCACATGGCCCTTTCTTTACTAGGGAGCATTAGGGACAGAAGCACTGTGCCAGGTGGATAAATGTCTTTCAAAACCCCAAATCCCAGGGCGCCTGCGTGGCTCAGTGTGTTAAGCCTCTGCCTTCAACTCAGGTCATGGTCTCAGAGTCCTGGGATGGAGCCCTGCATTGGGCTCTCTGCTCAGCAGGGAGCCTGTTTCCCCTCCTCTTTCTGCCTACTTCTGATCTCTTTCTCTGTCAAATAAATAAATTAAAAAAAAAAATTCAAACAAACAAAAAACCCAAATCCCTAGAAAAGATGTGCACCTCTTTCACATCCTTAGGGGCTGAATAGTCCTGCACCTTATCATCAATCATAGCTTTGGGGACAACATGAATCTTACTTGACCAGATGGCACCCAAAACCTTACAGCAGTGCTCAACCCTTAAATTTTCTCTGGGTTCATTGCCTGTCCTTTCCCTTGCAGATGTTCCAGAAAGCTTGCGGGGTGTCCCAGTGCAGAGGCAAACTTTCACATGTTAATTTTATATCATCAATGTAATGGGCCCCTGTGACTGGCATGCAGAATGGGGACAAAGACAGGAGCCCAGCTACCAGCCCAGACGTACAGTGGGGAACGGCAGGTAGATCTGGGGGAGCACTAAAAAAGTTCCCTGTTGTCCCTCCCACAAGAAGGCAGATTGATCTTAGTTCTCAGAAACCTGTACTTGTCAAATTTTTTGCATGGATCTCCTTCAAGAGGAAGCACTTTTGCAGGAACTTTTTTTTTTTTTTTTTTGCCAAAGTATCAGAGTAAAACAGTAACCTTCTGCAAATGACAAGACTGCAAAATGACCACAGTTAAAGGTCTGATGAGAGTTCATTGTAATGCAGTGGACAAGGGAACTTCTACAGCAGTCTGTATTTTTAAAAGCCTCTCCAAGTGCACCCTCCGTTTTTTTCTACAGTCTCTGTCACCAATGTGGGGTGTTTCCATTTTAAAGACAGGAGATCTATCACTTTAAGGGACAGAGCAAGAATGCAAGTTTCCTACTGGAAGTTTAGGATGTTTCCTATTTAAAGCTTTTCTTTGTATTAGGGGTCCAGAGGCATGGGGCATTTTGTCTATTTTTCCATCAATTACTGTAACTTCTTCATTTGCCCGGGAATTCCACCCTCTATCACCCTGATCAGGCTTTGTCACCAGCCTTCGTTGGAGGCAGCCTGTGCCCTCCTCGTGAACAGCCCGCTAAGGACTCTAACTAATTATCCTGTTTTCCCACCTTGTCTGCCAGCCCTGAAACTAGCAGAGTAGTGGACACTCTCATGGGCTTCTCCAACCTCAGATATTCTAACTTTCTAACTGGAGCCTCTGCTCCTAGTTGGGCTTTGGTGGCCAAAGTAGAGCCAGACCATGGCTCTGATTTTGGTGTGGGAGAATTCCAGCCAAGAGTGAGAATGAAGTTCTGCCACTATCCCAAGTCTTCACCCTTTCTGCCCCTTGACTTTGGGAGACTGCTTTCAAGGCGCTGAAAGAGGTTCCTTGATGCTCAAAATCTGCTTTAAATTGTTAACTGATAAATCTGAATCAGTCATTTCATTTCTGTTTAACCAAACCCCCCAAGAACACAATCCTTTTAGTGATTATTTCTATTATACCCATTAAATATCAAAGACATTGCATGAGTTAGTGCATCCTTTTTTACTTTGTGTCTCCTCCAATTCCATCACCAATGAAAGTCTTAGTATTCTTATAGCGGGCTTGGCATTACTGATACTCCGCCCACCATCAGTGAGAGAGTTCTCATCACCATCTGGCCAGCCTATGAGTCATTTCCAGAATCCCATCTTTAGAATCTGCTTCTTGGAATGATTCCTGGTACTCACTGTTTTGGGTCAGGTTTCCTAGAAACAAAGACAGGGATTCCTGAGAAAGTGATTTATTATGAAAGTGGTCTCATGAAAAAAATGAGTAAAGCAGGCTAGAACGTGGGAAGAATGCAAAGTGAGGATATGATTTCAAGTGAAGGCTAGCTCCAGCTTGATCCCACTGGGAGATCTGGAGTAAAACTTACACCTGCTAGTTGGACCCACTTTGAGACAAGTGATGCCACTGGCCTCTGTTTTTCTGTGTCCCTTTATATCGCCCATGCCAACCAGTCATTACTTGCAGGTTCGTGGGTATGATGGTACACCCAAGCAAAGAAGCTCTCATTTGGCCAAGGGCAAGTTGTGATGGTGGGGTGTAGGAACGAGTCAGTACCTGCCAATACTCCCAGCAGCAGCGAGATGAGCTATCTGGTCAGGCCCCTGTGATGACCACTATACCCAGCATCTGTTAGCACCATCCACAGTCTTGAACTCTTAGATAATCTAATTCTCCGATGATGCTGATAAATGGAGTTAACAAAAGAAGGACATGCCTGAATATTTATTTTAGGTCTTTGTGCAAACTCTTAAATAAGAATTTTCTCATATGTTATTGTTTCTTTCTAAAATAAGACTGTTTAAAAAATATATATATATACCAGGCTGCACTATAGTGTTCATACAGTTTGTGGCCTCAAAAATGACTATAAAAAAATGGAGCTGGATATCGCACATCACCTTTTTAAAATCTGGTTTTACCAGGACTGGAATACTAATGAAAGTCAACAATGAGGCCCCTATCTATTCCCAATTTTTTATTCTAAGCTTCAGGGTATGTATGAAACCATAAAAATACTGTTGCACTTTATAATAAACCCATTGGAGCTACACTGGAATAACTCTGAATGGACGTCTGTATAAATAGATACTATGTTTACATATTTAAGAAATCCAGCCTCTCTGGAAATATATGCACATTTTGCTGTTAAATAAAATATAGCCTTACAAAAACGACTACCACAACTTTATGTAATATAAAATTGACAGGTTCACTACCAATCAAGTCAGTGAGATAAGTACTTCATTACATGATTCTGCTTCAAATTATTATTGTTATTAGTATTTTCCTACCTTGGCGCCAAAGAACCTAAGATTTGTCACATTCAGATCACAATGAAAAGAAACCCACCCAAGTCAAAAATGTTTGGTCCAAATTTTTTTTTTTTTTTTTTTTTTTTTTTTGTGGTCCAAGTATTTTTATGACAGCCTTCAGAATAAATTCCTTACTACTTCGGAGAGTGTTTCAGCAGAGAAAGCTGACAAATTCTACCTTTATAGTGATGCATTAAACAGGATATTAATAGTATGCAAGATAAGTTACCTAGTAAAGGAGAAGGAGGAGAGGGGAGAGGAAAGAGGGATAATAATGGGGAGGAGAAGAAAGAAGAAAATTTGCGGAAGGCCCTCTGTATGGTGATAATATTTTAGGTTTCTGTATGCTTATTTTTCTGTTTTTGCACCTACATCTATTATTTAATCCTCAACAGAAGAGTATGAAACATTGGTGTCTTAATTTTACAAGTGAGAAAAATAGCTCAGTGTCATACTATTAAATAGCAGAGCTGGGATTCTCAGAATTCTGTACTATTTTGTCCCTCAGTGCCCCTCCCTGTGGCAGTGCTTAATAATCTGAGTTTAATTCTGTCTTTACCACTTATGGGCAAGTCATATTATCTCCTTGAGTTCACTTTCCATCTGTAAAGTAACTTGTTCCAGCTATATTAGTGTGTGATCTTACTTGAGACTAGCTACAGAGAGAGTCAAGTTTTAAAAGAAGATAAAATATACTTACCGAATCAATGAGCTCTTTTTCATTAACTCCAGTCTCAAATCAACACTTATAGTAATAGTACTTTTTTTTAAATTTTATTTATTTATTTGACAGAGAGAGAGAGATCACAAGTAGACAGAGAGTCAGGCAGAGAGAAGGGAGAAACAGGCCCCTTGCCGAGCAGAGAGTCCAATGTGGGGCTCGATCCCAGGACCCTGAGATCATGACCTGAGCTGAAGGCAGAGGCTTAACCCACTGAGCCACCCAGGCGCCCCAGTAATAGTACTTTTATTGTTACTATAATTGTAAAAATTCTATAGTTTTATAGAATTGCAGTTGACAAAGCCCTTATAACACCATGTTGCAGTTAACCTGTAAATAAAGCTGGACATTGTTATCTTCATTTTACATAAGACTGAGACCCTTTTATTGCCCTAGCCATATTTAGAAATTAATTTCAGTTCTTAAGCAGTCATAAATCCACAAATTAGATCATCCAGTGAAGGTAGTGACAATACCTTCTGTGAAGAGTATTATAAAATTACACGACATAAGGTATTTTGCTTATATTTTCAGCAGAATAAATCTAGAAGAAAATATTAAACCTTTACCTCCAAATTTATTATATTAAAAATAGAAAAATTCAGAAAACCATGAAAAATTAAAAATAAACTGAAAGTCTAGAGGTGACTCTAGGAAAATGGATAGTGACTGGAAAGTACCAGGAAAACTGATCAGTTACAAAGAGAGATCTGGGGAGGGGAAGGAAGTGGGTTGAGCATAGAATCTTATGTAGAGAAGCAGGGTCAGCAATGTCTCTGGCCGAAGGGAGCATCAGGGAGGGAGAACCACTGGGGTCATGAGTGCCCTTGCCAGTTGTGATAAGTGAGCAGAGTGGGGCTGGATGTTAAACAGTGTGAGCATATCAGAGTGACTTCTGGAGGTAGATCCACTGGCCAGAGATGTTGGTTAGCCTAGGTCAAAGAGTTCTGTTGTTGAAGGACAATCCAGTTTTGGCCACTTCTATCTTTTTGATAGAAAAGTTTGATTCCCATAACTCTGTAAGACACAATGCAGAGCAGAACCCACACCTGTAATTTTATGTTATTCAAGATGTTGTGATTGACTTGGAGTCCAGTAGCTGATACCATTGAAGAACTGGATTTTGTTATTCACGGAGGCTCCTGATTATCAGGAAGCCCAAACTCCGATCAAACGATACATCTGTGCAGTTTAAGTGTCTGAAGGTGCCTACTCTTATGCTGAAATAACAATTGAACTCTCTTTAAGCATCCATTATAAATTATTGTAATTAAGATGAAGTTGTTACATATGCAATTACTAATCTAGGAAACATTTAAATTTTATTTCATTTCAAGTTTATAAGATATTCAAAGGGACTTCTTGATGTTATAACCCACTTCCTTATGTTCAAAGAATTTAAAAAATCTCCCTGGTCCACTGAGAAATGCTTCCTGCACAACTGTCCTGCCGCCAAAGGGAGGGAAAGTTTACTATCTGTGGGAAAGATCTAGGCCCTGCTATTGTGAAAGGAGTAATCTAACTGAGCAGTTCTCAGTTTTGTTTTGTTTTTAAGTAGAGATTCAGAATACCATACATCCGCTCAATTTGGTGACTATGTAACCAGTACACAAAGAAGAAACAAAAGTCTCATGAAACAATGTTAAGAAATGCCGTGTGTATTTCACTCTGCTCTTTCCTAAGATTCCCTTCCTAAGACCTCTACAGCACATACCTTGTTTGCTCTTTTCTATAACTTTCAGGCTCTTGTTTCTCTGTATTTCATTTTATATATATATATTTTTTCTGACTTATTTTTAATATTGCTGATATTGTCTAAAGCTCTTTCTAATCTACTGAAACCATCCATTGTCATCTTTATTTCACCTACTGTACTCTGAGTTCTAGTCTTTTTCTTGATTGTTGCTTTGGGCTATTTTTATAGTCCTCTGCTGAATTTCTCAGTCTCATTTATTACTTCCTTGAATATACACAGTACATTTATTTTAAACTATCTATGATGACTCCACTACAAGGCTCTGCCTATGTTAGGCATTGGATATGAAAATTTTCAGGTACGTTTTGAGGTATAGAATATTTTCTCCCTCCAGAAAGGATTTATATCTGTTTCTAACATACAAATAAAGGCACTATCAGTATAATCCTTCAGAACTACAAATCAGTTGGATTCAACCCTTTTTCACTAAGGGATAGTCCATCTGATTCTCTCATTCATGAATCTGACTTTGGAAAAAACAGTTTTGAATTAATTAGGAAAAAATACCTTTAATTGTACTTGTATAACATTTACTTCTGACAAGGATGGTAACCCTCACTATGGCCTAAGGAATGCAGCTCTACTGACATTTTAGTGGAATTATTTGGAAATTTACATATAAAAAAATATGAGAATTAGTGTGTTATTTTAAAGCTGGGAAAATACTAGAGAAACGTGCTATAGGTTTTACTATCTGATTTTTAAAATAACCATTTGGAACAAAATAGGTATTGTTCAATATTATGAAGATTTAATGGCATTTAACACTCAGCATATAAATTTTATTCTTTAAAAACTCAATATTTTTGAATTGAAATATTGTCTGTATCTTCAAAAGGAGGATTCTGGATAACTAGACTTTACTTGTAGTAAGTTTATAATACTTCAAAACAGAGAGTTAAATTAAAAAAAAAAAAAAACAACTGCAGAAATATTACTTCTAAACTGCTCTCCTCCCGCATTTTAAAAGCAAGGCTGCGTAAAATAAAATATGTGTATGCGATACTGAAATTCACTGACAAAGTATTTATGTGAGAAACCACTGACTGACTAATTTAAACCTTACATTAAAAATTAGTCTAGCGGGGCCTGGGTGGCTCAGTGGGTTAAGCCTCTGCCTTTGGCTCAGGTCATGATCTCAGGGTCCTGGGATGGAGCCCCGCATCAGGCTCTCTGCTCAGCAGGAAGCCTGCTTCCCCCTCTCTCTTCCTGCCTCTCTGCCTACTTGTGATCTCTCTCTCTCTCTGTCAAATAAATAAATAAATAAAATCTTTAAAAAAAAATTAGTCTAAAATAGGGGAGCCTGGGTGGCTTAGTGGGTTAAAGCCTCTGCCGTCAGCTCAGGTCATGATCCCAGGGTCTAGGAATAGAGCCATGCATCAGGCTCTCTGCTCAGTGGGGAGCCTGCTTCCTCTTCTCCCTCTCTGTCTGCCTCTCTGCCTACTTGTGATCTCTGTCTGTCAAATAAGAATATAAAATCTTAAAAAAAAAAATTAGTCTGAAAATAACAAAAGGAATAAACTTCCTAAAGAAAACTTCAGAGCCATTTTATTACAATTCTGTGGATTAGCAGTACCACCTAGTGGTCAAAAATATTTATGCTTCCCTAACCGCCTTTAATGTAGATGCCTATCTACTTAAATTCCTTGTTAATTTTATTTCCCTCCAGCATGTTCTTATTTTCATTACAATTCAGAGTGTTGAACTTTCAATCAAATTAAAGGAAAAGTAGTGTAAATCCATGCAAATATATTTACTTGAAAATAAAGTGGCAGAAATATGTGAGAATATATAAAAACAATATATATTTTTAATTTTTACTTCTGGTTTAAATTAATTTTGATGCAATAAAATATGAAATGTAAAAGTATGAGTTGAACAAAAATGTACTAAAATGTAACTGTTTATAATGTATTAGTCAATATTTGGAATATTTGAATAGGAGATTGATAATTGATAATTACCAATCTTTATAAATGCCTCTATGAGAATTTGATTTGCTACCTAAACCCCAAATCATTACACTTTAAGTATTCATAGCTATCAACTTCAGCTACATAGGGACTATAGTAGGTTGAATAATGGCTCTCAAATATGTCCACATCCTATACGCAGAACCTGTGTATATTATCTTATATGGCAAAAGGAACTTTGCAGATGGGAATAAATTAAGATTATGCGATACAGAGACTACTCTAGATTAGCTGGCTGGACCCGATGTAATCCCAACGGTCCTCATAAGACAGTGGCAGGATGAATAAGAGGCAGAGAAGGCAATGTGATGGTGAGTGCAGAATTCGCTGTGATGAGCTTTAAAAAGTAGAGGGCGGGGCTACAGGACTACAACAAGAAACAAAGGCTGCCATGAGAAGCTGAATGAGGCCAGGAAACAGATCCTCCCCTGGGAGCTTCGAGAAGGAACCAGCCTGCCCATACGTTGATTTAGCAACTAGTAAAACTGATTTCAGACTTCTGGCTTTCAGAACAGCAAGATAATGTACTTATGTTGTTTTAAGCCACTAAATTTGTGGCAATTTGCTGTAGCAGCAATAGAAAACTTAAACCAATAGAAAACTTAAACAAAACTTAAACTCTCGTCCCTGGCACAACACAGGTTGGAACTGCGCAGGCCCACTTAAATGCAGGTTTTCTTCAATAAATACAGTACATACTGTAAATGGATGTTCCCTTCTTTGTGATTTTCTTAACATTTTCTCTTCTCTAGCTTACTTTAAGAATACAGTATATAATACATATAGCATATAAGATCTGTGTTAATTGACTTATAGGAATGGCTTCTAATCGACAGAGGGCTATTAAGTTTTGCGGGAGTCAAAGTTCACATGTGAGTTTTTTGTTTGTTTGTTTGTTTTTAAGATTTTATTTATTTGACAGAGAGAGATCACAAGTAGGCAGAGAGGCAGGCAGAGAGAGAGAGAGGAGGAAGCAGGCTCCCTGCCGAGCAGAGAGCCCGATGCGGGACTCCATCCCAGAACCCTGAGATCATGACCTGAGCTGAAGGCAGAGGCTTAACCCACTGAGCCACCCAGGCGCCCCCACATGTGAGTTTTTGAGTGTGTGGGGTGTTGCTGCCTCTAACCCCTTCATTGTTCAAGAGTCAACTGTATTTTCCTGTAAGTCATGAGTTTGCTATTTTAGAACAATGACCATTTTCTTTAGAGCTAGAGTAACCCTGCGACTTCACTGAGAATTTTTGTTCTGAACTGATTTTGATGTTTTTTTAATTAGTGTTCCCTAAGCAGAAAAATAAATGTTTATTAAGCATTTTACTTGAAAGTTTTTTTTTTTTAATTTTGAAATTCCAGTTTTCTATTAGGATAGCTTATTAGAAGAAATATTGACAGAATTTTCCATCTGATTTTATCTTGGTGCTGGTAATCCCTACATCTTCTATGTAAGAGGCTTTCACTAATATGTGCCTGAAAATGCTCGAATGTGTTTCCGTTGGCAATAACTCACTGGTTCTGGGCCCACCTTGCAGGCCAAGCATACCAATTTTTATCTTCCCTTATTGTATACTATAGTCCATTTTATTAAACTGTGTCCAGAATATGGTAACCGGGAAGGTCCTGCAAGATGATTTTAAGAAAAACATGATGGAAGGTTTGGGTGGCTCAGTTTGTTGAGCGTCTGACTCTTGGTTTCAGCTGCGGTTATGATCTCAGGGTCTGTGAGATCAAGCCCAGTGTCAGGTTCTGTGCTCAGTGGGGCGTCTGCTTGAGATTCTCTCCCTCTCTTAGCCCCTACCCCCAATCTCTGCTTCTCTCTCAAATAAATAATAAATAAATCTTTTTAAAAAAACATGAGACGTTTATAAGTACACACATACACACGTACCATCACTCTCACTCCCACTATTACACCTTTGGAATCTAAAGGCCTAATAACAACCTTCTCTTTGTATGACTCTCAGCAGACCAGTTAATTTGGATAGTTGGTTGTTAAATGTAGAGAATTAATCAGGGTAGACTATTGGGGATGATGCCACTTTAAGTGACAACCGTCCCCCAAGAATCCTAGGAGGGGCTACACTAAGTATGCATAGAAGAAGCAGAACACTACAATAAGTTTCACTAATGGACAAGTTAAGATAATGTTTAATGTTTAGTATTTGTACTCACTGAGGGAAAAAACGTCTTTATAGACATCTGCCACTCTATCCACCTGTACATTTGTTCATTTGTTCATTAAGCCATTCTTTTGCTTTTTTGATAAATATTTAATAATGGCTTATTATGCATCACCAAATTATTCTTCTCTGGACATCTACCAGCTTTTCTTTAAAGATTTTATTTATTTATTTGTCAGAGAGAGAGAGAGGGAGAGAGAGCAAGCACAGGCAGACAGAATGGCAGGCAGAGGCAGAGGGAGAAGCAGGCTCCCTGATGAGCAAGGAGCCCGATGTGGGACTCGATCCCAGGACGCTGGGATCATGACCTGAGCCGAAGGCAGCTGCTTAACCAACTGAGCCACCCAGGCGTCCCTCTACCAACTTTTCTAAGTGTCTTGCAATTCCTGTGGTCCTACCCGTTCTCCTCATCAGAGAATCATACATGCAACATACAAGTCTTATATACTACCAAGAAAGGAGTTAGCGGCTCCAAGATGGTGGTTTTACAGCGCAAGTTGTACAATTAAGCCTCTATTGAATGGCAATCTTCATTTTTCTTTCAAATGTGAGATAGAGATGCACACAGCAATACTTGCATTTTAAAATGCAAGCTATATCATGTGATTAATGGTCAGTATACATTCAACTCAAGTTATATTATCTATAATATTGTACAAGAAATGCTGGTTCACAACGTGACAGGATTAACTGACGCCCCTCTTTTCATGTGAGTTTAGAAACGTCAGGACAGGGGACACTATTTTGTATTAATGCTCTATTTTTGGTGGCTTAGCAGGGGAATTCTTAACTAGTGAGGGCTCCTTGTAGTCAACAAGAAAAATACGTCTTTAACCTAAAAGGTAGGGCTATTGAATAGGAGACATACTCTTATTAAATACTGGACAGTATAGTTTGATAAGGAAATCAACATTCAAGACAATGGTGTATGCTTGTCTTTTGGTAAGTAGTTCAGTAGAAACTGAGCCACATTCACCCTGGCTCTGAGAAATTTCCTCTCCTACTTTCCAGGGAGCTGGTGCTCACCTCTATAAGCAGGTATACAGAGAAAAAAGAAAAAAGAAAAGAATATTAAAATGTATGCAAGAAACACGAAGGGACAGGAAACTGAAGGATGATGGTACATTCAAAAGCATTATGGTGGGATTAAAGAAGGGGATGTTTGCAAGCTCCTCTAATCTACTGACCTAGCTCCTTCCTGGATGTGGTCAAGACCCTAAGGATCCAGTTTTATGGTAAACAGTTAAAAGTTGAGCACATAGTGCTATGAAATGTGTAAACCTGGTGATTCACAGACCTGTACCCCTGGGGCTAATAATACATTATATGTTAATAAAAAAATTGTAAAAATTTTAAAAAAATGTTGAGCACATAGTAACATATCCATAAATATGTGTGGGGCCTAAACTTGACTCATTCTCAAACCAATATGCAAATATGTAACCATGATTTTATTAATTTTAGGATAATCTACCAAAATGAAAGTGTGTATTATACTTGATTCTTTTCAACATTCATTGATTATGATGAAGCTTTCTGACCAGGGTGTAAAAAAAAAAAAAAAGGTTTCCTTTTCATACCACTTATAACCATTAGGTGGCGATATAATGCAAAAAATAAAAATAGTTACACCATCTCTGAATTTTCTTTTGCTCACAAAAAGTCTTATGGATATTTTCTGTGCTTCTCTGAAGTTTACTTTTAATTCACGAATAAGATTCTATAATTGATGTGTTTATACCTTATAGACCTTATTATAAAATTTTTTTAGATATATAATCACAACTGAAAATTATGCCAATGATGACTTTAAAATGGATGGAACTTGTAACAATGTAACAAAGAATACTAGAATATGTAAAGATAACTCACAGGTTCTCTTTTCTGGTAATATCAGGAAAGACTATTTTCCAAAATAATTAAAAAGCTGTAAATAAGGGCATCAGCCTGGCTCCGTTGGTTAAGCGTCTGCCTTGGGCTCAGGCCCTGATCCCAGGGTCCTGGGGGGATCGAGCACCCGCAACGGGGTTCCCTGCTCAGGGGGGTGCCTGCTTCTCCCTCTGCCTTTGCCCCATCCCCCCGCCCCTGTTCATGCTCTCTCTCTCTTCAAAATAAAAAAAGCTTTAAAAAAGCAATCTATAAGAAATATATAAATCCTCTCACTTAACTCATATTTGATTACTACAAAGGAGTATTTCAGAGACCCTCCAGGATATATGTGAATTAGGCCTCAGGATTCACAGATACTCAGAGCAACAGTCAGCTGAGAAGCACAGATGAACTCCATAGTCAGGGAGCTTAAAGATCTAAAGCTGACCAATAAGTCTCTTGAACTGCTAGGTGGATGGATTTAGATCATTGGTCACACCTCTACTAACACTCCTCGGACTACTTTTCATTATTTATTATCCCCTTAAAATTGTCCATGAATATTTATATTAACCCAGTTTACTACAAAAAGTATTAAGAGAAAAAGGAGACACAATGAAGGTACTGCTATTCCAAGTAATTTGATCTTATATGTAGAAAACCCTAAAGATTCCACAAGACAAACAGACACACAACCTGTTGGAACTAATAAACAAACTTAGCAAAATATCAGGGTACAAAATCAACACACGAAAATCATTTGCATTTTTATAAACTAACAATGAACCATCCGAAAAGGAAATTAAGAAAAATAATTCCACTTATAAAGCATTAAAAATTGTAAGAGACTTAGGAATTAACGTAATCAAGGAGGTGAAAGTCTCATACAATGAAAACTACAAAACATTGCAGAAAGAAATTAAAGAGACAAATAAATGAAAGTATTTCCATGTTCACAGGCTGGAAGACTTAATGTTAAGATATTGGTGTAACCCAAAATTATCTCCAGCTGACCCTTGAAAACAGGTTTGAACTGCACAGGTCCACTTAAACACAGATTTTTTTAATGAATATAATACAGTACTGTAAATATATTTTCTCTTCCTTACAATTTTCTAAATAATGTTTCTAAAATATTTTATTTATTTGAGAGAAAAAACACTAGAGAGAGAAAGCACAAGCAGGGGGAGCAGCAGGCAGAGGGAGAAGTAGGTTCCCACTGAGCAAGGAGTCTGACATGGGGCTCGATCCCAGGACCCTGAGATCAGGGCTTGAGCCAAAGGCAGATGCTTAACCCATTGAGCCAACCAGGTGCCCCTTAATAATATTTTCTTCTCTCTAGTTTACTTTATTGTAAGAATGTAGGATATAATACAGTATGTAACATACAAAATATGATTTTCAACTGCGTAGAAAGTCAGTACCCCTAACCCCTATGGTGTTCAAGGGTCAATTCTACATATACACTGCAGCCCCTTCCAAAATCTTAACACAGCTTTAGGCGGAAATAGAAAAACCCATCCTAAGTCATACAAAATTTCTGATAAAGAATAACAAAGTTGTAAGAAGCACACTTCTTGATTTCAAAACTTACTTCAAGTCTACGGTTATCAACAGTATGGTACTGGTGTAAAGACGGACATATGGACCATTGTAACAGGATAGAGAGCCTAAAAATAAATGTTCATACAGATAATCAAATGATTTATAGGAGTGGTAACAGTATCATTAAATGGGAAAAGGACAGTCTTTTTAATAAATATATACAGGAAAACCTGGATATCTACATGCAAAAAAAAAAAAAATGAAGTTGGATCCTTGCCTAATACCAAATACAAAAATTAACTTAAAATGGATCAAAGATGTAAAGATAAAAGCTGAAGCTATAACATTCTTGAAAAAAAAAAAAGGAAAAGCTTCATGATATTTGATTTGGCAAAAATTTCTTGCATATGACATCAAAGGCATCGGTAACCAAAAAAAAGTAGACAAATTTGGCTTTATCAAATTAAAAAAAATTATGCATTGAAGAACACTATTAACAGTAAAAAGGCAGCACGGAGTGAGAGAAAATATTAGCAAATCAAATATCTGATAAGGGATTAATATCCAGAACATATACTGAGCTACTCAATTTTACAGAAAGCAAACTATCTAATAAAGAAAAAAATGGGCAAAGGGCTTAAATAGATCATAGAGGCTATAAAAGAAATTATATTGCTATGAGGCAATGAAACAATAAGTTATTATTTATAAGGGCAATTATAATATCAAATATGTAGGAATAAATTTAACAAAACTTTGTGAGACCTCTATGTAAAAGGTTTTTGTTTTTTTTTTTAAGATTTTGTTTATTTACGGGGAGAGAGAGAACATGAGAGGGGAGAAGGTCAGAGGGGAAAAAGCAGACTCCTTTTGGAGCTGGGAACCTGATGCAGGACTCGACCCTGGGATTCTGGGATCATGACCTGAACTGAAGGCAATTGTTCAACCAACTGAGCCACCCAGGTGCCCTGTAAAAGTTTTTTAAAATGTATTATTGAGAATTAAAGGAGAATCAGATGAAAGAATTGAAAGACTCTGTTATGTATATGGATTAGAAGACTCAATAGTATGAAGTTGCCAATTATTCCCAAACTGGTTTATAGATTTAATGCGACCTTTATAAAAATCCTTACAGATTTTATGTGTGTATGTGTGTGTGTGTGTGTGTGTGTGTGAGTGTATGTGTGTGTGTGTGTGGTACTTAACAAGTGAATTCTACATATTTAATTGAGGCAAGTTCCAAGAATAACTAACAGTCTTTAAAAAGAAATTAAAATTAGGAAAACTTGCTTAATGAGCTAGTACAAGGTTATAATAATAATGAAAGTGTATATATGCTGCAAGGACAGAAAATTAACCAATGGAAATGAGTAAAGATTCCAGACTATCACCCGAACATAAAGGAACACAATTCTTGATAAATTGGACACTTTGGAATCATGGTGAAAATAAAAACTCCCCAGTAAGTGATGCTGGGAAAATGAACACCCATATGGAAAAAAAGAAAATTATCCTTTGTCTGCATTAATACAAAAATTATTTCAAAGTGGATTTGGGATCTAAAGAGGAAAGGTAAAATACTAAAGCTTTCAGAAAATTACAGAAAAAATTCACAAGACAGTGAATGATGTCTTAAACACATGAAGGATTAATCATGAATAAAAGAAAACATTTACATATGTGACTAAAGTAGAATTAAAGATAATCATTTCTTTATAAATACCATCAGGAGAAGGAAAGACACCACAATTTTATTTTAAAGATACTTCCAGTACCATGCAATAGAGAGCGTTTAAAAAAAAATTTTAAAAAAGATGTTTTTTCTTATTATTGATTTCTAGGTGATAAAAGTCAAGATGAGGATATTTAAATAGCCAGTAAATATCTGGGAAAGTGTTCAATTTCATTAGTCACTAGGGAAATGTGAATTAAAAACAAAATTCAATACAACTGTACATGCATAAGAATGACTAAGATTACAGACTGACAGTAGTGAATGTTGGTAAAAGTGTAGAATTTCCACACATCACTGGTGGGATTATAAATTGGTATGACATCTTTAGACAGCAGTTTTGTTTTCTTCAGAAAATTTAAGAAATGCATCATCTAAGAGCCAGCAATTCCACTCCTCCATGTATGTTTCAAACTAGATGAGTATGTAACTATGTGCACCAAGAAACACACTTAAAAAATGTTCATAGAGGGGCGCCTGGGTGGCTCAGTGGATTAAGCCTCTGCTTTCAGCTCGGGTCATGATCTCAGGGTCCTGGGATGGAGCCCCAGTTGGGCTCTCTGCTCAGTGGGGAGCCTCAGTGGGGAGCCCTCTCTCTGCCTGCCTCTCTGCCTACTTGTGATTCCTCTCTCTGTCAAATAAATAAAATCTTTAAAAAAATGTCCATAGCAGCATTACTTGTGGTAGCAAAAAATTAAAACCATTCCAGTGGAAAATACATAATGCATGTGGTGAATTCCATTGAGCAAGAGAAGGCAATGAACTACAGTTACATTCAGCAACATGGATGGATCTTACAAAGTAATGTTGAACAAAGACGCAAGACAGAAAGAGTACATTGTGTATGGTTCCGTAAGTGAGAAAGGCACAGCTAAGATATATATAGGGGTTAGCTGAACATATTTTGGTGATAAAATATATAACAACAAGTGAGGATGATCAGGAAGAGTCAGGACAGCGATTGTCCTTATGGAAAGGTCATTCCTCGGGATTCTGGGGATTCTGGCACTGTTCTCTTCCTTCAGCGAGGGGATGATTACACAAGCTTTTGCTTTATGACAATTTATGAAGCTCTACTTTTAGATTTTATGCATGTTTCTGTGTCATATTTCCCAGTAAAAAATCTTAAACATAAAAAAAATAAAGAAATTTAGTCTCATTTTGCTCTTGTATTGCCTTCACTGAGGAAAGTAGAAATTTATTAAACTCTCTACCAAGATTTAAAAAGATTTGTAACTTTAACCTGAGCACATGAAGTTTTTGAAACGTGAAATTTTAACTCGGGTAGTAATCATTTCATATCCTTTATGAGGATCTGATCACCCAACCTAAAGGTGCCCCCATAATTTTTCATGTCATTTTGTCTTATTTTTCTTCAGAAACCAACTTAGTAGATTAAATTTTATTTTTTATTTATTTATTTTTTAAAAATTTATCATTATCTTTGTTCCCAGGTCTAGAAAAGAAGTTTCATGAAGCAGTGACCCTTGACAGCTCGTTCTTCTTATATTCCTAGTACCTACAACCATGCCTGCTTTATAAAAGGGGTTCAGGGAGTAACTGTTAAACTAGTGTTGGTGCAGGTGATATTTCTCAAAATATGTACATGAACATTGTCAAGAAATGTTCCAACAGAGTTCTCTGATTCAATCAGTTTAGGAAATTCTATATCTTACATTTTCCTCATGATGATATGCAATGTATATCAGCATATTAAGGGTGGTGCCAAATCCTAAAATATAGCAAATAAAAGTCTCAAAGCATTTTCCAAACTTTGTGTAAAATATTTTCTCAGAGTAGCAGGCCAGAGGCTTGCCAAAAATGAGGAATCTGACAAATAAATCCTAAAGAAGTTATGGCCAACTCTGCAAAGCATATAGGAGTTAGACTATGGGAATTCCCAATTCCTTAGAGAAGACAAAATGTAGTAGCTGATAATTATATCCTTCCTGCCCCAGAGGAGGACCTTCATGTTGTTGGAAATTCAGAGTAGGTTTTTCTGTCTCTCTTACATCCTAAACATGTCGCCATAAAACCTCAGCATAATTACCTTATATGGTTATAAAACTACCTTTTGCAAACTCTATCTTTTGGATCTCACACCTGGGTTTGAGGTATAATTGGTTCCTATGGCTTAGCCATAAGAAGTTACTTATAATTATGACTATGACTAGGCGTCAAAATCGTGGAGTTCCATTTAACCTAGAATGTGATGAATAGTCCCAGAACACATAGTTATTAAGCAATGTCTTGAAGGAAGTGACCACACTAAACCTGATGGGGCCTACTCCACCAACGAAACTAAAAAAATAATAATAATAATAAATTAATTAATTAATTAAATTGATATCCCAGGGAACTAGTGTCATATGTAAATATTTTGGAACAACTCAGCTAGGTAATACAATCAGTGTCTATATATTAATCGAATATTTTTTTTTTTTACCGAAGATTTATTCTGTTTAAACTTTGAAGGTAGGGGCGCCTGGGTGGCTCAGTGGGTTAAAGCCTCTGCCTTCGGCTCAGGTCATGATCCCAGGGTCCTGGGATCGAGCCCCGCATTGGGCTCTCTGCTCGGCAGGGAGCCTGCTTCCTCCTCTCTCTCTGCCTGCCTCTCTGCCTACTTGTGATCTCTGTCAAATAAATAAATATAATATTTAAAAAAAAAAAAACTTTGAAGGTAAATACATTGGCAATGTTTCAACTTTTACATAAATACTTTGCCATCATATAAATAGATTCGATGTCAACTAACAATATTTTTCAGGCCATCCCAACCTTAAGGTAAAAGTTGGATCGTTCTTCATTATTTTAGAGAAAAACTTCAATACATATTGGCCCTTGTATTTCATTCAGTTTTCCTTTTGATATTGATTTGATGTTTCCTTTGGTTTTTTTAATATTGAACTCTTTCATCCTTTCCTGTCATTGAGCTCTTGAAAGGAGAAAAACTTTTTCTCTCCATTCTCATGTTGGCATAAATTTTCCCATTCCCTTCCAAAATCACAGAAGCTACTTTCCTTTACATATTTGTGGCAAACTTTTTGACTTATGGACCAGAGCATTTAACTAAATGTAGAACTCTACCCCTTTCCCAGTTAATGAGGGTGACCTTGCCGCAGAGGCAGAGTGCTTCTCGGAGCTGTTTTCTCTTGGCTTTGAGTCACCAATAATGGAGAAACACGGGCTCTGCACCATTACCCATAACTTCTCTGGATCGATGCAGCATGCTGATTGCTTCAATAAGAGTGGCTGTAAGAATGATTCTCAGAAATCACCTATTTCCAAAAAACATCGAGCTGACCTTGTTGATGTACAGCCCATCACAAAGAGATGAAGAGTTTCTTTTCAAAGACGTAGCCAAGCATCCACGGGGTACTTTTCATCTTTGCATCTGGCTGAAGGATCCAAACAGAACTGTATACATACTTATTTCAAAGACAGGGCAAAACAGGATTCATAATAGTCTCCTTGCATCAAATCATAGATTTGTTTGAAGATGCTGCGCTCCTTTGTAGTTCATACAAATGTCCAAAACGCATATCGGTTCTTTGACCATAAATACATAGAAATTCTGACTCTAGTCTCAGCGTGTTTATGTATTACATTATTTCCCAAATCACGATTGAAAAAAAAAAAAAACTGGACTAAAGATGAAAATGAAAAGGTCATCGGTAGCTGGTGAAAAACAAAATTAGTTTAGAATAACTGTAACAGTTCTCTAAGCTAAGTTTTGTTTTGTTTTTTTTTGAAGTTTTCATTCAAAATACCTCATTCCAAATCTTCACCTCTAAAACTCAAGCCATCTGATGCAGACATATACACACAGTGCCATGAAAGAATTAAGTTTTTAAACTGCTACTGGAAGGAGAAAGAATGTTTATGACAATTTAATAGAGTGAAGTCCAGCCTATATTACCTTCCTATTTTGTTCTGAAAGATGATGATGTTTTAGTGTTTCCTTTAATTAATGAGTTTCATGTTCTGTCTTCAATACAGTACTTTCCATATGCCCTTATGGAGAGCTGAATAATGATATTACTAATAAATGTGGTTCTAGTCATTTTTCTTCAATAAAGCTCAATGTACCAGCCTACCTTCTCTTTATTATCTTTCCCTAATAACATCAGAAGCACAAGGCAGTAATACCTATATAGTTATGGTTCTTGATTTTATAGTTTGTATCTGCAGCTTGATCTTGCCTTGAAGCACTATCTCCTATGGGAATATCAAAGGATGTCTCAAATTTTTTTGATACCCAGTATGAGCCAATGTCAACCCCTGAACTTTGACGTCTTTACTGTTATGGATTGAATTGTGTCCCCCTCAAATTCTATGTTGAAGTTCCAACCCCAGTACCTCAGAATGTGAAGTTATTTGGAAATAGAGTCCTTGCAGATGTAATTAGTTAAGATGAGGTGATATTGGAGTCTGGTAGGCCCCCATCCAATATGACCGGTGTCCTTATAAAAAGGGACAATTTGGACATAGACATTCTCACAGGGAGAATGTCAAGGAAGACGAAGGTAGGGAGCAGGTTGATGTTTATACAAGCCAATGAATGTCAATGATCGCTAGTAATCTGCAGTAAATTGGGGCGGGGGGGTGGCATGGAAGAGATTCTTTCTCACAGCCCTCCACAGATGCCAATCTTGCTGATACCTTGAGCTAGGACTTTAAATATCCAGAGTGGCGAGACTCTACATTTCCATGGCTTAAGTCATTTAGTGTGTGATACTTTGATCCCATAGCCCTAGGAAACTAATCCACCTTCCCAACCACCCTGAAGAATCAACAACCACCTCCAAACAGAAGACACTTAAACAAACCAAACAAAACAACACTGGTATCACTTAGTGTTCTCTAGTTCTTGGGGAACTATCCAGTTGTGCAAGTCAGAGCCTTCAGAGTCGTCCTGAACATACCTCTAGAGTTGACATGCCTGGTCCAGTCACCACCAACTCAGCTTTATCTCCAGAACAGTCCTCAAGTCTGTCCTTTATGACCCATCTTCATAACAAGCACTGTGCCCAAGCACATCTGTGCCCAGAAGAGCACACGAATCCCCAAAGTCCTTTTTCTCCCATTGATGCTTGACCTTTTCTAATCTGTTCTCCTCCGTGAGGACAGAGCAGTTCTTCTAAAATGCAGCTTTGCTAAAATCGCCCCGATCTTCACTTCACAACATCTGAGTACTCTTGAAATCGAAAAAAACAAAACTATTCTTCGTCCAACAGGTCTTTGCGACCTGCCTTCCATAGCACATCCTGTGCCGCTCCTTCCTTCTATACTTTCTTTATCATGAATGGGCTCTGGGACTTTCAGAATACTGTTCCTCCTGCCTGAAATCTTTTTCCTGAGTCGTTCCCATCCCACACCTCTTCATCTGCATATCATACTTAACTCACAGATCTCATACATATTCCTTTGTCAATCTCGGCTCAAATGTCTATTTCTCAAGGAGACTATTCATAATCCTGTTATAAGTCATGGGACAACATTGCACAGAAGTCCCTTCCTGAAGGAGACCTTCCAGCCACCACCTCAAAGGAGTAGTGGACAAGGGAAATCGGCAGTGATTTGGGGGCTAATAGACAGGGACCATCTTTGGCCCATTTATATAATAGGCTCCAGATTCAGAGTTTTAACTATTTACTGGACCTTACCATCTCAACACATAGATATCAGCAACACAAATTTCCCCAATCTGACCATGCAATCTATTCCCCAAAAACCCGTTATTCTTGTTTATTTATTTCTAATGAAATAGCATCATTATCATCCCAGTCAGAGAAGTTAAAAATCCGAGCATCACGTCAGATTCTTCCTTTATACTCCATCTCTTGTTCAGTTATGCAACTAGAAAATCCTGTATCTCTTCCTTCCTAATTTTTCTTGATTTCTTTTTTTTCCCTCTCTTTTCTCCATCCCCCTGTCATGGCATGGGGGCCATTCCTCTTTATTTGTCTTTGTTTTCCTTGTTTCTGGTCACACTTCTGTTCAATTCATTCTTTGTATTTTTAAATTAAGATTTTCCCAAAAGCCAGGTCATGTCATTTCCCTGCAGATTAGCCCTTTCATGTTCTGTTACTCAGACTAATCTTTCTGTATGACCTCATACTGTTCCATGAATGGACCATATCGCTTACTGAGCCCTTCTCACAGGCCAATAACGCTCCTAGAGCTTTCTGGGAATTAACTAACTGATCCTCACAACCACCTCAGGAAGTAGGTATTATGATTACCAGCTCCATTTCTACTTTTTAAAAGATTTTATTTATTTATTTATCAGAGAGAGAGAGAGCCCAAGTAGGGGGAGTGGCAGGCAGAGGGAGAAGGCTCCCTGCTGAGCAAGGAGCCTGATGCAGGACTCCATCCCAGGACCCTGGGATCATGACCTGAGCTGAAGGCAGATGCTTAACCAATTCAGCCGCCCAGGTGCCCCAATTGGCTCCATTTCAAAGATGAGGAAGCTGAGGTGCAGAGAGACCAGGTAACATAGTGTGAATCTTAATAGTCTTGACACTGCTGTCCATACTCTTACTCGGGTGCCAAATTCCTCAACTGTTTTAAAGGCTTCTAGGATAATGGTATCATAAATGCCAAGATAAAAGTAAATTGGTCTTCCCAAAGTATAAGTCATATAGGAAAATGTAGATTTTATTCCATGTCTCAGCCTTTCTCTTAGTGTGTTCTTTAGGTTGTTTGAGGTGTTAGTGTTAAAGTAGGGTTCTATTGCTAAGAAGTTCAGGAAACAGTAGACGAATTAAATTAAACAAATTTCTCTGCTGCAGATCTTCTCAGAACCTTGAATATTCTGTTATGCTTTGTAACTTTCCAAGACAGGAATGAATGATGCAACATCTTCTAACTTTTTTGTTGGGGGATTAGAAGTTCTAGTTACACACAGTGGGAAACACTGCCCCATCTTGGTAAATGACCAGTAATCCAAATGGTAGGTCAAATTAGAAAACTTTTGGCTTTTGGGGGCCATATTCTCTATGCCTCCAATTCCATTAAATATGTCCTACATCATTGCTTTTAACCTTTTTCTGACTCTTATGTGTTATATTTAGTGATTCAAATCAGGTGTTACCACCTCTAAAAGTTGTTTATTAACATCACTTTGCTAAATATGGCATACTTTCTCTGGACACTTATAGCATTCTCATGTCTCTGTAACTGTTTCCCAGAGACTTCATGAAAATATTTTGGCTGTCCTTTGTCAGTTTCATTTTGGCACATTTTCTTCCCTACTCTCTTTGATTTTTTTAAAGATTTTTTTTTAATTCATTTCAGAGGTAGAATTCAGTGATTCATCAGTTGCATATAACACCTAGTGCTCATTACATCAAGTGACCTTAATGCCCATCACCCAACTGCCCACCCATTGCCCACACTCAGCTCCCCTCCAGCAATCCTGTTTGTTTCCTAGAGTTCTGCCTCTCTTATGATTTGTCTCCCTTCCAATTATCATCTTATTTTGTTTTTCCATGTCCCTTCCCCTATGTTCATCTGTTTTGTTTCTTTAATTCCACATATGGGTGAAATCATATGTACTTGTCTTTCTCTGACTGACTTATTTCACTTAGCATAATGCCCTTTAGTTCCAGCCACATTATTGTAAATGGTGAGATTTCATTCTTGTTGATGGTGAGTAATATTCTATTACCACATCTTTATCCATTCATCTGTTGATGGACATTTGGAGTCTTTCCATAGTTCGGATATTGTGGACAGTGCTGCTATAAATATTGGGGTGCAGGTGCCCCCTTTGGATCATTATTTTTTTTATCCTTTGGATAAATACCTAGTAGTGCAATTGCTAGGTTGTGGGGTACCTCTATTTTTAACTTTCTGAGAAACCTCCACACTGTTTTGCGTGGCTGCGCCAGTGTGCATTCTTACCAGCAGTGTAAGAGGGGTCCCCTTCCTCTGCATACATGCCAGCATCTGTTGCTTTCCTGAGTTGTTAATTTTAGCCATTCTGACCAGTGTGAAGTGGTATCTCATTGTGGTTTTGATGTGTATGAATTTGGGCAGATTTTATAGACAGCAGGAAGCCATTTAGGAAGAAGTAAATTGAACATCTCTGAACTGTTTTGCCTGTAGGCGGCTTCCCTTGAATAAAAATTGGTTAGGAACAGCAAGTGAGTTAGATTGCTTCTTTGAGGACAGTTAAACAGCAGGCTTCTATCCACTGAGGAAGTGGCAAGTTCTTAAGTGAACAGAAATTAGCTTTACAAGCACAACACTGAGGGGATTTTTACATTCATTGAATGTAAACATGAACATGAAGCCTTTTTGTAAATGTCAGATGACTTGTCTTTCATTAGGTGGTACTGCGGTAAGTGAAGTTGCCCATTATGTTGGCTGATACCTCCTTTACAAGGTACCAATAATAATAGTGCAAGACATGGCTTATATCCTCTCCCTGCATTTTTCCCCAGGACCTTGCTGAGAATGCTCAAAAACTCTTATTTAGGCTCACTGGGCTCATATTTCCCGCTGATAGTATTTCAGTGTTTGTTTGACTTCTCCTAAAGTGAAAATCCATATATTGAATGCCCTATAAAAGTCTGAAGTAATTTAAATGGAAACAAGATAAAAATCAGATGCCATCATTTGCAGAAAGCTTTGGAGCACTGAAAGATTTTGTGTCACAGAAAGCCTGCCCGCACGTAAGCAAGGAAAAACTGGTTTGCGTTGGTCCCACTCAGGGTAGCGATGCCTGGTGGGGGAATCCATTTGTTGAACAGGGTAGCTGGACTCAGTAAGATGATACAAAACTTCAGATGTTTCCTGGATTGATCTCAGACAACTAGGATTGCTTTCTTTCAAGAAGGACTCTGTTATATATGCTACTTATCACATACTGAGTTCCATAAATGAATCCTTAAAGCCACTAGTTCTTGATGGTGTCGATGGCACTCCAGATTCTGGGAGAGCGTCATAGCTATTTTGAAATAGGAAATGGAGAACTGCTGTAAGCAAAATCCTTATATACAGAGTTTATCTTATAGTTGAGCCTAAAAAGGAGTAGTTCTAGTTCTTTCTATAGGGCACCTTTCTTTTTTTTTTTTTTTTTTTTTTTTGACATATAATGTATTATTTGTTTCAGGGGTACAGGTCTGTGATTCATCAGTCTTTTTTTTTTTTTTTTTTTAATTAAAGATTTTATTTATTTATTTGAAACAGAGAGAGAGAGATCACAAGTAGGCAGAGAGGCAGGCATAGAGAGAGAGGAGAAAGCAGGCTCCCCGCTGAGCAGAGAGCCCGATGCGGGCCTCGATCCCAGGACCCTGAGATCATGACCTGAGCCGAAGGCAGAGGCTTAACCCACTGAGCCACCCAGGCGCCCGTGATTCATCAGTCTTACACAATTCACAGCGCTCACATAACACATACCCTCCCCAATGTCCATCACCCAACCACTCCATCACTCCCACCCCTTTACCCTCCTCCAGCAACCCTCAGTTTGTTTCCTGAGATTAAGGGTCTCTTATAGTTTGTCTCCTAGAGGGCATCTTTCTTGAGGATTATACACAAAAAAGTAGGTTAAGTGTAAGAGACAACTGCCTATTTCAGCTAGGCAATGATTTATTCATTCAACGAACATCTTCGAGTGTGCCAAGAACCATACCAAGAACTGTGAAGGGATAGAGAGATAAGCAAGACATAACACCTAACTTAAAGATGTTTGGACAGTTTCCAGAGAAATATATAACCTCTTATTGTAACAGGTGGAAAATATACCAACAGGGATATCCATGGGGTATTAGAGCAGTGCAGTGGGGAGCACAGAGGAGACCTAACTGACCTCTAGGTGGTGAGCTGGTAGGTTAGAAAATGGTTCCAAAAAAAAAAAAGAAAAGAAAATGAAGTGGCATTTCATCTTAGTCTCAAAAAGAATGGGACATGATCAATTGGTCAAGGGTAGAGCAAAGCGTAGGTATAATAAATGGAATGAGAAAAGGCATGGAACAAAGAACACAAGAAAAAGAATCACTATAAATGCACAGAACGTGAAAATGAGAGAAGATGAACCAGAGGGATAAACTATACACTTGTGTGTAACGTATGTCATGCTAGAGGCTGGGCGGCTTATTTAGATGTATTTTCACACTCAAACAAGTTTGGGGCAGAAGGCAAGTTCAGGCTCATTTTCATTACAGTTTTCAGTTGTATCAATGTGCACAAATTTAAAGCCTTGTACTCTTTTGATCCTGGGAGCTGAAATGTCTGAATGCTTTATTATATCAAATTCCACTGATTTCCAGAGTCCATCAATGCCATCTACAATCAACCAGGTGAAACCTGAAAGATCAGTAACTGGAAGGAAAATGTTTCCCCCTCTGTGACATCCAGCAGATCTCCTGTCTTAGTGTGACAGGGAAGTTTTGTGGAGGAACGGGAGGAAAATTGTCCACACATCAAGAGTCTGTGTAAGAAATAAATAGACCTTTTTCTAATCCCCGTTCTGTAATAAGTTATCACCATGCCCATCACTTCACTACTTCGTACGTTCTTATGCCCGAGAAGCTAAACATGTTGTGCAGGAGTGACCACAGATCACCTTCCTCTCCAGCCAATCACAGAGAGTTGTGTTGTTAGGTCCCCCAATAATGGGTCCGTGATTAAAGGAGTGAGACTGATACAAAGCGAAGGTCAAGCAAAGCTTTGTTTCATGCCAAGCATCAAAAATCAAACCGAACGTTCGGGGCCGTGCCTCTTATAGAGAGGGCAACCCCTCTCTGCTTCACAGACTAGCTTTTAAGGGCAAAGGCCATGTGGTTGGGCCTGGCCACACACAAGTGGCCAATGAAATTGTAACACACAGAGAAAGCTGCACAGTCATGCTAGGTCACACAGAAGTGACCAATTGAATTACAATTTACCCTAGTAGACATTTGAACTAAACTATCACCTTGGTCAGAACTGGTACCCAAAACATGGGGCCCACACTTCTTGGTAATGAGGGAGACAATATGCATCCCCCCACTGATTAGATGTCTCCACCTGGCCTGACCCACCCTTGTATTTGGGCTTTGTTACCTGGGACTGGTTTCTGGGACTTGATTTTAAGTAAGTCCCCTGGGGCAAGGGGGGGGGCAGGGACAGTTTAAGTTTTAAACACCAAAGTTATTGTTTAACCGGATGGAGGCGCTCTGGCTAAATAGGTCCTTACAGGGTGGCTCCAGACAGAGCATGTCCTCTCTTCAACAGGAGGAGAAGCTGTTTCAGAGGGAATTGTTCATGTTGGGCTTATGGTGCAAGCTCAGTGAAAGGAGAGAGAAGGCAGAACGTGAAAGGTAAGGGACTTAGCAGAAGAGCTGGTAAGCTCCTGGAGGACAGAACCCAGTCTGTCTGTTCACTGATTTATCCACAGTGCCTACCCCGAGATCTGGAATAGGCTCAGGAAATATTTGCTGACTAAATGAATGAATGAGGCTAATTTGCTTTCATATTTTTGTAGCTGTTATGAGTGATTTCAAAACATGATATTCTGCCCTGCAGGCTGAGGTTTGATCCAAAGAGAGAGTAATTAAAATCATGTTAATAAATTTCCTAAGAGGTAATTAAAAGGTCTGAGAGACTCATTTTAAATTGCTACCCAGAGGAAGAAAAAAAAAATGATAAAAGATGGTGGCAGAAGATAAATTGGAGAAAACTGTTTATTTGCAATTTTGTCCAGGATTAATTCTGACTTCCCCAAAGAATTATACCGTAGAAATAGACTTGGAATTAACTTTCTTTCTTAAAGTCTTAATTTGTCTCTTCAGTCAATTCATCAGTAAGTTATTATGTATTGAGCACTGAATGCTGGTCTTGCAGTGAAGGATTTTTTTGTTTTCTCCTTTAGAGTAAAGTAAGAGTCAAATTAGTAGCCGATTGATATTTGAATTAAAAAGCACTTTCAAGGGGCACCTGGGTGGCTCAGTGGGTTAAAGCCTCTGCCTTCAGCTCAGGTCACAGTCTCAGGGTCCTGGGATCGAGTCCCATATCGGGCTCTCTGCTCAGCAGGGAGCCTGCTTCCTCCTCTCTCCCTGCCTGCCTCTGACTACTTGTAATATCTGTCTATCAAATAAATAAAATCTTTTAGAAAAAATAAATAAAAACTACTTTCAAGATAACGATCATATATGATCTCCCTGATATGAAGAAGTGGAGATGCAACGTGGAGGGTTGGAAAAGAATAAATGAAATAAGATGGGATCAGGAGAGAGACAAACCATAAGAGACTATTAATCTCTCAAAACAAATTGAAGGTTGCCAGGGGGAGGTGGGTAGGGAGAGGATGGCTGGGTTATGGACATTGGGGAGGGTATGTGCTATGGTGAGTGCTGTGAAGTATGTAAACCTGGCAATTCACAGACCTGTACCCCTGGGGCTAATAATACATTATATGTTAATATACATATATGTTAATATATATATATATATATTCCATATATATATATATATTCAAGTCCTATGGCCAGTGTCTACACTTGAACAGGATGTGTCCCACACAAGGATGGAGAAGAGATGGTGAGTGGGCACAGGGCTGACCATATTCTGTTCACCCAGTCGGGTCCATCCATGAGCACAGGGCTGTGCCCACTGGGAGGAAGGGGCACCTTTTTTCTGATTTGACCCAGAGGCAGCCGTTTTCTTTATGTATTCTCCAGCAATCTGGTTTCTAAGAGGGATCATTTGTTTATCTGCAGTGCACGTCTCAACAGGAGATAAAAGGCAAGTAAGAATATAAAGTTTTTGAAAACCTTAATGCATTTTTAAATTCCAAGACTCTGAAAGAGATGTGTTTTATAATACTAATTGCTATGTTTTACAAATAACAAAAAGATTGGTAAAGGATCAAATGGTTTAGTTTTTAATGTTATTTGATAAAAGAAAAGCTCTTCCATTTTGGGGAAATAGATTACTTTTCTTTTCATGAGCTTTGTTTTTTGACATTAAAAGCTGAATTATGTTTTCATATGCAAATAAATGGGAATGAATAATAGCTAACCTTTTCAGTTGTTAAAAAAGGTAAAAAGAGTTCCATACTTGGATCGTACACTTATTAAGATACAGAATAGAATCTTGTTGACATTTCTGTATGGCCATTTAGTGATTATATTTTGCACAGAAAACACAGTATTTCTGCTGTCAATAGTGTGTTCTTTCTGGAGTTGGCAACAGGACCGTGGGCCTTTGAGTTAAGCACAGTTGAGTGCAAATCTCAGTTCTGTCACTTACACTCAGTTGAAAACTGGACAGGTCATTTAATTTCCCCTCAGATTCAGTTTTGTCATCTGTAAAATAAGGTTAATAGTATCCACCTTTAAATAATACTGTGTTTTAATATAATAATGTACCTTTTATATACAATTGTAAATATATATTTACAAGAACAGAACATGCAAATAAAATCCCAGAAACATAATAGGACTCCTAATTTTTTTTAAGATTTATTTACTTATTTGGGGAGGGTGCGAAGCAGCATGAGAGGTAGTGAGAATTTCAAACAGACTTCACACTGAGTGAGAAGCGGACTTGGGGCTCTATCCCATGACCCCGAGATCACCACCTGAGCTGAAACCAAGAGTCAGATACTAAAGCAACTGGGCCACCCAGATGCCCCAACTTCTAATTTTGTAAATTATATTGTAAATATTATTATCACTTCTAAAGTGGATATTTGAAACAGATATTTCAAAAATACAACAATTCTCAATATAATTTGCATTAAAATCTATGCTTGATTCAAAGCATTCAGACTCCAAAGGTGGGAGGGGCTAGGACTGGATTTACTTTTTTCAGCTTTGTTGAGATAAAACTGAAAAAACTGAAAAAAAGTTAAACTGTACGTGGTGATTTGATACATGTATGCATTGTGAACAAGCAAATTAGCACTTAAATTACCTCACATATTTACTTTACTTTTTTTTTTTTTCATTTTTTTGCTAAGTCCCCTTGAGTTCAGCTCCCTTAGCAAATTTCCATGATACAATGCTGTGTCACCAACTATCATTTCTCTGGATGTTATACAACAGCTGCTCATACTTTATTCATCTAATTGGAAATTTATACCCTGTTACTCACCTCTCCCTAATTCCACCATCCCCCCAGCCCCAGCCTCTGCCTACCACTCTTCCACTCCCTATTTTCTATGAATTCAGGTTTTGTTTTAGATTCCAAATAGAAGTGATACCATGCAGTGTTTATTTTCCTCTGACTTAGCATAATGTCATACACGGAGTACATCCATTTTGTTGCAAATAGCAACATTTCCTTCTTTTTTAAAAATGAATTTTATATGTGTGTATATATGTATGTACATATATGTGTATATATATACATATATGTGTGTGTATGTACACATGTGTATATGTGTATGTATACATATATACACACATACATATACATATACACATAATACATTACATATATAATAAATGACATAAATAAATTATACATATGTACAAATCACATTTTTTTTATTCATTCATGTGTTGGTGGACACTCAGGTTGTTTCCATATCTTGGATATTGAATATAATGCCACAATGAACATGGGAGTACAGATATATTTTCAAGATAACGGTCTGGTTTTATTTGGATATATACTGTTTTCCATAGTGCTGTACCAATTAACATTTGCATCAAATGGGACTGATGCACCAGAACAAAGTTTTCCTTTTCTCTACATACTTGCCAGCATTTATCTCTTGGATTTTTGGTAACAGTCCTCTTAACAGGTGTGATATGGTATCTCAAGATTGTTTTGATTTGCAGTCCCTTAATGATTAGTGATATTTAGCACCTATTCATACCTGTTGGCGACTTGTATACCTTCCTTGCCAAAAAAAAAAAAAAAATCATCCCCATTTTTAATTGGATTATTTGGTTGGTGGGGGGTTGTTTGTTTTGTTTTATTTTGGTTTTTGGCCATTGAGTTGAATGAGTTTTTATTTTATTTTTTATTATTTTTAAAATTTTTAAAAGATTTTATTTATTTGACAGAGATAGAGATCACAAGTAGGCAGAGAGGGAGGCAGAGAGAGAGGGGGAAGAAAGCTCCCTGCTGAGCAGGGAGACCGATGTAGGGTGATCCCAGGACCCTGAGATCATGAACTGAGCCAAAGGCAGACGCTTAACCCATTGAGCCACCCAGGCACCCCCCCGAATGAGTTTTTTATATATTTTGGATATATGATTTGCAAATACCTTCATTCAGTAAGTTGATTTTCATTTTGTTGATTGTTTCATTTGTTGTGCAGAAGCTTTTTAGTTGGATATACTCTGCTATTGTGTTTTTGCTTTTGTTCCTTATGCTTTTGGTGTCATATCCAAAAAATCATTGCCAAGCCAATGTCAAGGAATTTTTCCGTGGAGAAAATTTCTTTTCTTCCTGGAGACTTGTAGTTTTAGGTCTCATGTTTAAATCCTTAATCCATTCTGTGTTAATTTTTGTAAGTGATATAAGAAAGGGGTCCAGTTTCATTCTTTTGCATGTGAATATTGTTTTCCCAGTGCCATTTATTAGACAGACTATCCTTTCCCAATGAGTAGTTTTGGCTTTCTTGTCAAATATTTATTGTATATACATTGTATATATATTGCATATATTATTTGTTTTTTAATTAATTAATTAATTAATCATTAATTAATTTTTTATTTTAGTATGTTGACACACAGTGTTACATTAGTTTCAAGTGTATATATAGTTATCCAACATCTCTATATATTAAGCTATGCTCCAACAAGTGTAGTTACCATCTGTCACCATACAACATTATTAAAATATCATTAACTATATTCCCTATGATGTACCTTTGTTCTCATGACTTACTCAATCCATAACTGGAAAGCTGTATTTCCCATGCCCATTCACCCATTTTGCCCCTCCCTCCCATCCCTTTATCTCTGGCAACCATCAGCTTGTTGTCTGTATTTATAGATCTGATTCTGTTTTACAGAATCTATTTATTTCTGAGCTCTTGATGTTGTTCAGTTGGTATATGTGCTTGTTTTCATGCCAGTACCATAATGTTTTGATTACCATAGCTTTGTTACATAATTTGAAATCAGGAAGTGTGATGCCTTCAGCTGTGGTATGTCCATGAAGTGAGTGATTATGAAATGGATTAAATTTTTTTATTACCAGAACTGAAGACATCAGGAACTGAGAAGGGAGATTATTGGATGACTCTTGCACATAGACATGGAAGTACTCAAGGATGTTGAATGAAGCAAGTAATTAGGAGATTCGTAGTTGCTTAAAACAAAAGGTTACCATGAAATTGTGTTATGCTCTATGGTTTTGGAAAGAGAAAGAAGAAATTAATAACTCCATTCTAACCATTTTACATATATGAAACCATTTATTCTCCTCCAAGTCCCATTATTATCACATTTTGTAGTTGAGGAAACAGACTTAAATGTTTTCCAGGGTTACTAGTAAAAAGTAGAATTGAACCTAGGCATTCTGATTCCCAAGTACACTCTCTTAATCACTAGGAAATAGTTTTTGTTTTAGGATCAGGACCTTGGGCACCGCTTTTTTTTTAAGATTTATTTATTTTTAAATTTCAGAGAGAGAGAGAGAGAGAGGGCATAGGTGGGAGAGGCAAAGGGGGGACTCTCAAGCAGACTCTGGGCTCAGCACAGAGCCCATGGGGCTTGATCTCATGAGCCTGAGATCATGACCTGAGCTGAAATCAAGAGTCAGCTGCCTGACCAACTACACCATCTAGGCACTGTCCTTGGGCACTTTTTAATGTTGAAGCTGATGAGATGGTGAAAGACAGTTGAGTTGTGGACATGAGTATTCATGGTTTTACCAGAAAACTCAGACACTACTACACTGCTGTTATATTCTACTGAGTGGGGTTTAGCCTAGGGATAGGGCAATCTTATCAAAAGTACCTGGAGTTCTGAAGGCTCCTTCATTCCACAACTTCAATCCTGATATTTTCTCTCATATGTGACTATGAACTAGGTTGCAGCCCTGTGAGGAGAGGTCTTCCTAGACCCTTGTTAAGAGTGAGAATCTAAAAAGTCACAGCTAATGCTGGAATGTATATACTGTGAGGGCTTATGAGACCATAGGTATGATCTTGAAGGAAATTTATGAGGCATTATTTCAAGTATTTCTTTTGCCTCAGAAATGTTCTTCTACTTGGAAAAAACATTAGTCATACAAATTCCTCAGTCAAATTAAAAATAAAGCTACCATCGCTGGATCAAAGTGTGAGGAAAAAAAGTCAGTAAAGGGTAACTCTTCTAATGGAAGTAAATTTGTGGAGAAACATGTTGCTTTTTATTAGCCATGAAGTTTATTTAATAGAAAGACAAATTCAGCTGAAGATCATTCATTAAGATAGGCAAATTAACAATAGTTTATTAATCCTTCTTTTAAGATGAACCTATCTTACCAGTATTACGTTCCCCACATCTGAGAGATTTATGTGAGTCTTGGAAAAGAACACATAGTTCTCTCAATTAAAAAAAATCAAATAATAAAAGAAGTACTATAACTTTGTTTTGAGTCAATGACATATATATATACTAGGCTTTGCCACAGGCCTCCATTGTAATCTCTTATAATTTGGTTTAAAATGTCAAACATTTTGGCTGTTTAAATAACCCATTAAGTGCTCTGCAAAATCACAAGACATTCTACATGTGACTTAATTAATATCTACTCCAATTACACACAACACATTATCATGCTCAAGATCTAGATTTATTTTAAAACATTTAGTCCAGTTTATATTAATGCAGAAAAATCACATCCAATAAACCACAACTGTAGAAGAGACACAATAATTATGTTCTGTCACATTACCACACAAATATAATTTGATATTTAATTACAGGATGATAAATCACAATCACAAGTAAATGAAATATTTATCTTCTCAGTAGTAGTAGGAACCTCTTTTGAGTATGTAGGGTCTTCTGGGTTTATTCTCATACAGCTGGCGTTTCAGAATGTAAGGGATTTTTCTCTTTATAACTTCTTCCTTTTCATTTTTGTCATTTCCAGCATCAAGAACATCTTCCTGAATTAACTGCAAGATAGGCAGGATAGGAATCAAACTTACATGAATGACATCTTTCAGAGCAGTTTTCTACATTTTATCTCTTTTGCTATTCAAACAGTAAGACACATGTGGATGAGATATACAAATTTTAAAGCAATTAAATGTTTTGTCCAGGGACAGATGACTATCAACTGACTGAAATAGAATGAGAAAAAAACTGAGATAATTTTTTTCCAACTCTCTATTCAAGGCTACACACTGATACCTCCAACTGAAGCAACACACGGAGTAGATCTTTGAGTATTTTTCAGGCTTTGATTTATGAGAGACCAGAATGTTATGAAAATATATAATAAATCACAACAAATAGAGAGTTTTGAATTTAGTAAGCCAGGTTTGGCCTCAAAAGGCAACAGGATTTTGTATTCTCTTTAGTTAATTACTGACTTGACTTGAAAACCATTCCAAAGATCCATTTCTTAGTCAAAGAGAGAGGAATGCCTGCTCTGCCTAACTTAGGTGTAGAAATTAACACATGTGAAAGTTCTGTTTCAATAGTTAAGATCTCTTTAGATTGTGGTGCTTAATACTTAGAAGCAAGTTCAGATTCAATAACTTAAGGGAGTTCATCTCCATGTAGAATCTTACCTAATATCTCATTGAATATGCCACATTCTAAAATTAGTTCTGAACACTTTTTTTCTGGTATAGTTCTGAATAAAAAATTTCAGTTAGCAGAAAATGTTTAAGACCTCGTCCCAGAATTTTGCACTTAATTTTATGTGAAATTTTTAAACAAATTGCTCAAGATAAGAATTGCATTTGTATTTGTGATTGTCTTCTAAACTTTGGGGTCATAAGAAATGCTAAGAGGAGACTAAGTTTTTAATTATAGTGCATGTGCACTGAATCGTATCACCAACTACTTTATTTCAACCCACAACTTCAATTTCAGAGAAGGTAAAACAGGTATTGTCAGACACTCTAGTTCCTTAATCTTATGTTTCTCTACGAACATAATCTATAATTATTCATATTCTGTTCTGAGTGATATTATCATTTTATTTTAAATCACTCAATAACATTTAAAATAGTAAAAGTCCTGGGGTGCCTGGGTGGCTCAGTCGCTAAGCATCTGCCTTGGGCTCCGGTCATGATCCCAGGGTCCTGGAATCAAGCCCCGCATCAGGCTCCTTGCTCAGGAGGAAGCTTGTTTCTCCCTCTTGCCACCCCCCTCCCCCACCCTGCGTCCCCCCTCCCCCTGCTTGTGTTCCCTCTCTGGCTGTCTCTCTCTCTGTCAAATAAATAAATAAATTCTTTTAAAAAAAATAATTAAAGTCCTAATCTTATGTGCACCTGATTTGTATGTATCATAGTTAATTGAGTTGTTGTTGTTGTTGTTATTGCTTTTAATTCCCGGATAAATAGCACACAACTGACATTTCCCTATGTTAAAATAAGCATTTTTCAAGCTTTACTGATTTAAAGAATATTTTAAAGACTAAACTATTTAGCTGGAATTGGAATTAAGTGATGAGTAGTCCACCAAGTAAAATTAAATGAACGTTTTTGGTATTTCATCTAGAAAACATCATTTTATTTATAAGTTAGAATAAACACTAAAAATTCTGTTTTACATTTCTTCTTTTCCACAGGTTATCTTTGGGATAGTCATTTACAGAGATCTCTATATTAGCAGGGAAGGTACCCTCAGATTTCCAAGGTTGGTGTAAACCCAAAATATAAAACATTAAGCAAATTTCTCTCAGAGGTTAATATGAAAGAAACGGTTCCCTTGTTGGGAAAATGTTCTTTTTCTTTAAAGCATTTCCATTTCTCTTTTCCTCCTTCAAACAAATTTTCCCAAACCAAAGGCAGTAAATCACTAGTATAGTATTCAATACAACTATTTTATCATACGTCAGTGTAGTTCTTTCGGTATAATGGATTTTGGATGTCTTGGTTGTCGTGGACCTAGTTTAGATGCTAAGGATCTGAAATCTATTTATTCAATGAAATAGGAATATATATCATATGATATATATTCCAGTTTTATTTGCCTAATATATTCAAATACAAATGGAACCTTTTGGTTCTTGTGCTTGTTTATAAACATGTATGACTTGGTGCTTCTAAGAAAATATTTTCAGTCCTTAAATTTTGTGCGTATGCCACTACCAAAAATTGCTTGAGTATGCCACCAATTTAAACACAATAAAACCATGTGGATCAAATCTGCCTTAAGATAGACACCCCCCTTTTAAGATCGAAGAAAAAATATTTTGCTAACTCCCAATATTTGAAGGAGACTTTGAAGATCTGAAGGAATGTTAACCTCAACACATGGTTTATTCTTCTTTAATATTTGTAAGTCTTCCTGTTATGATAATGATCAGGATAAAAAAAAAATCAGTACAAATGAAAGGTAACTAGTGTAACGATAATTATATTCATATTTTGTTTTTGTGTTACCTCCCATTGTTGAAAAGCCCTGCTGTGGCAGATTTTTTGGAGCTGGTATATTGTCAGCATTGCTTCCAAGCTAAAACCATCTAAGGCAGTGGGAAATTTCCTTCTTGTAATAAGCTCCTCTTCACGAAACTCTCCTGTTTCCTCGGCTTGGCTGTTCAGGTTATTTACAAAACTGCAAACATTTAGCAGGGTCATTTTCCAAGAAGAAACACTCGCTTTACTGATCTGAAGTATAGAAAAAAATAGGTACTTAAAATTTAAAAATATAGGTAGTTAAAATTTGTATTATAAGAGTAAGAAATAAATTTCCATTGTGCTAAGCCATTAACATTTTAGGGTCTGTTACTCTAGCCGAATAATTACACTGTTATTTATTTAGTAATTTTATATCACAAAATTGATTAGTAACAATTCCTCATATATTCTAATTTTAAAAATGTAATGCAGTTACACATGTGCACATAGCACAAATACATGAGCAAAACAAACAAAAAAGAATAGTATAAATGTGTAAATATATGTATATATCACAGATGAAAATACTAAAACTATCATTCTCTTTAGTTCACTTCAGTTTAGTGTCTAATGGAGCGTAGCCTACAATGATGCTAATAGATTTGGACAATTACAGTAGTGTGAGAGCACTAATCCATTCCACACATGGATAGTTCTCATAGACAGCATCACAGCTGATCATTTATCTGCAAATTATAATATTTCCTAGAATTACCATTTTTTAATAATATCTTGTCTGAAACCACTATTACCATCAACAATGTTCCTATGTGCCAATAATAATCAACGAAGAAACATAAGGACTTAGGAGAATCGAAATGCAAGATAATAAACATTAAAAAAATTTTCAAAAGTCATAGATGAAGGAAAGCATACATTTTTCCTAAAGACATTCACACACACACACACACACACACACACACACACACATGCACGTGCATGCTCACAGACATGAAACACCACACAACCATGATGGGAGGATTCAAAAACAGTAATATCACACATCAATTCTCTCTATATTACTCCCTACCTATAATGCAATTGTAAATCAAAGTTTCAATTTGGAAAACATGGGGAGACTAGAATTTGGAGGTGGGGATTTGGCAAAATAATTATAATGTTAATTTGGAAGTATGAATGTGTGAGAATAACCAAGAAGAGTTAGCAAAATAAAAAGGTAACAAGGAGAAATTTACTCTATCAGATATTGAAATGTATTTTAAAAGCTCAGTAATCAAAGGAGTGAATTAATAGAGCAAGAGTAAATATTAAACCCAACAGGAAATAATATCCTAAAATTGGTGCAAGTATAAATGAATGTGTAGCAGATAAGCAAAGGTTGCATTTGAAATCCTTGGGATGGGTGGCTATCAGGAAACCTGGACTTGGGTCTAACTCTAACTTTCTTGACATATTGTGGTTTAACAGTATCCAGATGGGTTAAATATGAGTAAAAATAAAATAGTATCTAAATATATAGAATTTGTTTTACATACCTAAAAAGGTATTATTAAGCAAATATCCAAACTGCAATCCACAGTGAAAAGGATAACATTAAATACATAAATGTATAGAACATCTCTGGAAAATTAGTAGCCTGAACTAACATCAGAAGCAAGCTATATTGTAAAAGCTGCCTCAGAATGTTAATATCCTTAACACAGGTAGAGTTCTTCAAGAAGAAACTGTCGAATCCACCTACCAAAAAACAAAACAAAAAACAAAACAAAACAAAAAAACACTAAAAAATTTTAAACCTTAGATAAGTAAAATGAATAAACAAGTCATAGAATCACTCCTTAAAAAGGAAATATGTGGAAAGATGTTCAACCTGGCCAGAAGACTTTTAAAAGAGTAGGTACATTCATTTGGTGTAGTTATAGGAACATGGGGAGACAGACACTTCCTCTTCTAAGTATTTGTTGGTCTGGGTGTAGATTTGTTACAAATTTTGAAGGGTGTTTTGCATTAAAATTCAAAGTGTGCACACCCTTTGATTAAGATTTTATCTGAAGAACATGCAGACATTTGAGTACAAAGGTATTCACTTGAAGACATTATTATGATATGTAATAATATAATATATGATGGTTTTAAACAGTTTGGAAATCCTTTCAGCTATACCCCATGAATACAGTTATCCAGCCATTGCTTAAACTTTGCTGTGAGAAACTTAGAGGTGACATACTCCATTGTCTGGCAGCAACAATTTATATCATGCCAATTGATGGAATACCATATTTCTACATTTAGAAAGCTCTTTATAGATTATCTAATTGAGTGTTTTCTCGCGTGTACTCCTTAGAACGCTAGTTCTGCAATCACTGTTTTTCAAAGGGTTCCACTGTCAAGTTAACTGGAAAACTTGAATTTAAAGGAAATTTAAAGATTTCTTGAACTTAGGTATCCTCAGAGCTTTTAACTTGCAAATACTCATTGTAACTTTTAATTTTATTTATGTATTTTTAAATATTTTATTATTTTTAAGTAATCTCTACACCCCATGTGGGGTCAAACTCACAACCCCGAGATCAAGAGTCACAGGCTCAACTAACTGAGCCAGCCAGGGCCCCCGTTGTAACTTTTTAATGGTGCCAGTAAAAGTATCAAATGTTTCCCAAACTAATTTGACCACAGAATGCTTTATTCATAAAGTATTTGTCTGGACTAGTGTTATCTGTCTACTCTTTTGAATGAGGAAACTGAATTAATCATCTTGTTTCCTCCTACCAGTTAAAGTAGTCACCATGTGACTCAGTAATAGGATTATTTAAGGTCCCTTGAGTCCCTCTCATAGAAAACACAGCAAAGAAAGCACTACTGACTGAAGGATGTCTAAGTAGATATCTTGTATTTGAAAACATTTTGTATAAGGTTTTAACTATTTCATTCAGAAAAATGGCAAAGACTCTTTCTTTGAATCCGGCTCCTCTGAACTCTCTTTCTTGACTACGTCCCAGCCTCGGGCTCTGTCTTTGGTCTCCTAAATCCAGTTCTAGCAAGAATCATGCTGAGTCAATTTGCCACAGGTACGTGGCTCTTGTCCTTGGTATCTGATCATCCTAGATATTTGATCAGATATCAGATACTTTACCAAATTTCTATCCTTAATATCAGAATCCTGTCATATCTCCTAGCAAGAATCCTTCCAGCCTTAATGTTTCCTCTTATTCCATCCATGGAGGCCCACTACACCTCTCTATAAATGCACACTTGCCCTAGTTGTGTTTGGAGTGGAACCGATCTCTGTAAAACCCCCATTTCAGTAGTCCTCTTGACTAAAGTCTTGCTTACTACCTTTAGCTAGATCATGAATAATTTCTCTTTAACAATAAACATTCTTTATTATCAAATTATTTTAGCAAATGATTATAATAGACCTGAGCCTATAGATAAGAAATTTAGAATATTATCTCGCCTTGTTTTTCAAGATAAGGAAAGCAAGAGTATTTGTGGTTCTTACTTACCATTACTTGATTTAACTTTTTAATACTAGATAAGATTCTGGTCGAACTTTTGTTACCTTAATTAAATGGGAGCTAATCTGTATGACCAATACTCACTCCCCATAATCACTAAACACAGATGAGTCCAGCAAATTGTGAACTCAAAGATTTCACTGAATTGAAAATAATTTAAGTCATCTGTGGTGGAGCTCTGAAGTTTCATAGTTGAATACAAAATGTGAGGGTTGGTAATGAATCCTAGATTCCCATTGTTAGTTCAAAAATGCGTATTAAACTGTTACCAGGGGCGCCTGGGTGGCTCAGTGGGTTAAAGCTTCTGCCTTCAGCTCAGGTCATGATCCCAGGGTCCTGGGATCGAGCCCCACATCGGGCTCTCTGCTCAGCTGGGAGCCTGCTTCCCCATCTCTCTCTCTCTCTCTACCTGCCTGTCTGCCTACTTGTGATCTCTGTCTCTCAAATAAATAAACAAAATCTTAAAAAAAAATTCTCTCTCCCTTTAAAAAAAAACCAAAAAACTGTTACTTTATACTAGGCATTAAGTTTGACCATAGAAAATTATAATATTGTAGCAGCTTTTTTAGATCCTGAAGAAAAGATACTATACCAGGTTCTCTTTCTTAATAGAATAGTACGAAAGCACTAGCACTGGTAATAAAGGCAATTGTATTGTGAGAAAAAAATTATCTTCCAGTTTTCAGGCTATAAACTCTCTCTTGATCTTCTGTTGCTTAAGTAAGTTTTCCCATTAGAATTTCAATGTCTAAATAGCTTTACTTTAAAACTGAAATTGCTTACATATTTTTCCTTTAAAATGGAAAGAAGAAACCTGAAGCTCTCAGAAGTTTTTAATAATGGAATCCTATCAGTATCAAATACTATTCTCTTAAATATTTAAATGTAGTAATTTAGTTAAAATTATCATAAGTTTGGAGTTTTCATTTGCATAGAACTCTACTCATACTAAAAATCAATTGAGTCAAAGAGAAACAAATGATAGTAGTTTTGTAAAAAAAAAAATAGGGAATGAGTTGAGCTTTTTGTTCCCATCCTAGCAGCAAACTGAAATAATCATGCTTCTGGGTGCTTCCTCATTACAGACTGTATTTTACTTTTCTCAAATCAAAGGAGTCAATGGGATTCAATTTTGTTTTCCATGATATGTTTTAGAGACATATTCCAAGACTAAATAAAGGGGAAAAAATTTATTGTGCCTATATTTTTATGTATTTCTTTTAAGAGAAAAACCAAGTCACTCCATAAACTGCAATTGTTTTCGCCTGTAATTCTAAGGAAGGAATCACAATTCTACTTCCACACTTTCACAAAGTAGCTAGCACTCCCTAAATTATACTACATTTTGGAGATTATTTAGGACTTTTATGTGTCAATGTAAACTTAGAATTATAGAGGTAAAATCTCTACTGAGAAACTAAGGCATTCCAATCTGCCCCATTTCTAAACAGACTACTGGCTTTGTCTTCCTATTTTTGAGCTGAGGTAATTGTAATGGTTGCTATTCAGACTGAGTATTAAACAAGGGATCCATTATCTTAAGGTTATTATTTGGTTATTGATTTTTAATGGCTATACTAAATTTGATCTTTCCTGATATGAAGCCTACCAAATAATGAAAGAGTTTGGTTTCAAACCATTCAACTTTTGTAGATCTGGGCAATGGTAAAAATACATGCACTCAAATTGTCCCCATGTGTCTTTTAAGGATCATAGTAGATGACATATTTTGGCTAGCTTTCAGATAATAATGTCCTATACTGCCAAATACAGACAAGAAATGGGTATTTCCCCTTCAAACCCACTATCAAACATAATTCTACAAATATAATAGGGATTATTGTACCTAGAACGTGCTCATCCAATTAAGGAAGAGAAACACGTGGTGGCAGGACCCTAGTTGGAGTACTGCTCCAAAAATTAGACAGGAGCTTTGAGCACTTACTTTTTACTACAACATCTGTTGAATTCTCTGCATGGATATCCCAGTGTTTATAATAGTGATTGTACCTGGGGTCTGCCTCAAGTCAAGACTTATTTTTCTTTGAGAAACATCTTTTAGTAGGGAACTCTTTTTTCTATTCCTGTGATCGACTCACCCTGGGTAAATCAAAATACTGTGTGGTAGCATGGTAAACAGGTATATTCCAATTGTATTTTATTCCTAGGTACAGGTTGGGATCTAGGAATCTTGTTTTCAAGACACCAAGAGAGGAGTAAACAGGTACGGTATACAAAATTTCACTTGCTTCCATAAAAACCACAAGCAGGTGTAGATGATACTTCTGTTATAGGGAGAATGTAAACTAGCCCCAATACCAGCATTTACAAATTAGGCAATGAAGACAAGCAATGTTAACTAAGCCCCTTGCTTAAGAAGTCACAGTTGGAGAATTAGATCTCCAAGCTTCTGTTTGCAGTCTACTGCTCTTTAGTTTCTACCACATTTATTTCATGAATTGTCACGAACTACCATTTTTAATTTAGAACTCCATTTTACTCTTCCCGATATAACCAAAATGTCGACTTCGTTTCCTTGGATGCATTTAACTTGAGGCATACCTTTTGCCATACACAATGTGATAGGAATGGAAACAGGATTCTTTTAAATACATTTTCATCTCCACATAAATAATATGTGACTACCTAATTAAAGTCGCGATAAGCTGATTGATAGGCACTACGATTTCTTTCCCTTTCACATCAACACCCTTAACTGCTTTGAACTCAAGGAAAAGTTTCCCGAGAAAGGAAATGCCTCTCGATGAACTTTTCAGTCTTGATGGGAAGTTATTAACTATAGGAAAAGACACCATGTTTATAATGAGAGCTTATATGTTCTTCAATCAATGCTTAAAGAAAAGAAAAAGTTACCTTTGATGTATGCATATTGGTCAATAAATCTGCTTCTAATGCTTTCATTTCCTCTTCTGAATCTGAATAAAATCAAAACCACATGTTTACTATATAATCATATATCAAATAATTATACTATAACCTACAGATTTTAGATTAACCTCAAAAAAATTAGTCTTAGAGGCTTATTGTTTTTCTATGCATTAATTATCCATAAAATAATATTCAGAAAAAATACTTATCATTTAGTTTTGGGCTAACAGGCAGTTAGAATAATAAAACACTCCTAAGAAAATAAACACATGATTATATGCCAAAAGAGCTGTTGATGTATTGGAGTTACTTAATCTCTGAATCTCAGTATTAAAAAAAAAAAAAACTGATTATATCATATGATTGAGATTTCATTAAAAATGCTGGTTAATTTTTACCAGCAATAGTTTACATATATAGAATATATGTATATTGATATTTTAAAAAGAACATAATGAAAAGATGTGTACAAGATGTTTTTTCAAGACAAAAGCAAAGTGAATTTTTTACTGATGATTTTGGAATAAGAGACATCGAGATTTAGTCAAGTTGAGATGCTATTTTACCAAACATGCTTTGAAAGATTTGTTTTTCTACTTTAAATAAGAATTTAGAATTATGTGTACTTAGCTATTTTAGTACAGGCTATTAAGCAAATTGGTTAATTTGTCTATCAATACATGTGTAACTATGTTGAAAATGGACTTCTGACTTTTATTAGGGTAGCCTTTCCAGTTTCCCCTAGTGAATATATTGCAGAGAAGAAAACTTTATAAAATACTGTAAGTAATAGAAATAAAGTTATAGAATATCATAATTACATGACTTGATTTATACTCACTGATCTGTCATAAAACAAAGCAGATGTTAAAATGTCTATCTTCTTCAGCACACACTCTTGTTGAAAAGAAGTGTCTCACTTAAAGAAATTACTTGTTAAATTGTAACCAGCTCCTAAATTACACCAGAGATCTTTTTTCCTATTTGTTCAAGGCCAGTCTGTTTCTCAAGGGAATAATAAATTCCTTTAGCCATTTATGAAAAATGTATATCAAAATCCCTACAAATTTTGGCTTATCACATCAAGAAGCTCAAAGAGTTAATAAACACAGTGTTTAATCAACAATCTAATTTTTCTCATACACTCTAAATATACCTTTAACCTCATGTAATAGATAAAACCATAATTGTAGAAAATTTGGTATTTATAGAATTAAAAATTATTGCAAAGTTAGAAGCTCAAGATCTTTCTCTCATGATCAAAATAAATTAAAAATTTTGTTAAGTAACATTTATATCTTCTGCTAGATTTAATTTCATAATTTAAATAAAATAATAGGAGTTTGAATTAAATATTTCAATGTCATATTAATAAAATATAAAAGTATGCAACAGGCTAAATGATTTTGCTGCACTTATTCCCTATGTATTTTCCCTCTTTGATGTGATATTGCAATATTATAACATTACATGTTACTCTAATAAATTTAAGTCTTATTTTCAAGGTAAGTTATTGGTAGATCTATAACAATACATGGCTTCTTAATTATCACATGCAAAACACTCCATAGGTAAATAACTTCCATTATTTTTATTCCACAATTTTATTCCATAAATTTACCAATTTTCTAGTAATATTTTGTATGAATTTAAACAGCATGCAAAAAAAATTAAATTAATAGTATACTTATTTATCACATGGAAAGACTATACAAAATGCATTGTCTAATAGTACTTGGAATATTTTTATATTTTTTAGAAATCTTTTTCTATAAATAATGGTTCATTCATTTACTCATTAAACATCAGTTTTCACTTTATTTGCATCTTGACATACCTACACAGTTAAAATAATTTGGAGGAGGAAGAAGCCCCTGCTTCCTAAGAGAATGACTGAAGATGAGAAAAAGCATTTTGAATGGAATGAGTTTTAACTATGGGTTCTCCCTTTGACAGGTGGTGCATCTGTACTCCTTATCAGATTTTGACCAGCCTGATTTAAGTTCTACACATTTTTTTTTTTTTCCTACTCTGGTGGTTACATTCCAAGTGGAAGGCATGGAGTGTTTCACTGAAATCTCTTTTATTACCTTTGCAGATTTAAAAAGAGAAATAAAATCTTTCAGTTCTTGTAATCATAAAGACAGAGAAAGAATACATTCAGTTTCTATCACTAAAAAGCAAATCCAGAATAAAGGAAAAACTCTTCTCCCTGGATGCATTAACATAAGTAGCAACACAGTGCCAAAAAAGAGAAAGAAATCACCTCAGGGAATTGTGAAATGCAGCTGAGCTTACCTGAGCACAGACTCCAGGAGCTGAAAGCCAGAAGTATCATGCATATCAGCTGGATTTTCATTCCTGCCATCATCTCCTTGAGCCTTCTAGCAAGCCAAGTCCATAAACGTCACAGACACGCTGAAAGAGGCTTTCTCTAGCGCTTCCTCTTGCCTTCAGCTGATTTGGAAAGTGAACTCTGAGAGATGCTTTGGCCATTCCCTATATATACACGCAGAAGGATGATGTCATGATAGCACAGGGATTATCTCTTAGGATGTGCCCTCCTTCATCTCTATCTCTCTCCTCTCTCCACTTCCTCCTCCCCCTTTCCTTTGTACCCCATTCTCCTCCCCCACTTCCGAACTTCAAATGAAAGTGTGACATCTACCCTAATTGCTACAGTTGCTCTGGATTTCTGACGCACAGAAATCATTCAATAGCAATTCCATATAGAACATACTGGAAGCAAAAATTACAGTGCCTCTCTTTCTCCATTTCCTCTCATTTCTGACTCCAAGAAGTTGTCATTTTGATTTTGTGAAGCATGATATCTATTATTTCTAATGTAAGCAAAGTCTCCAAGATGAATGCATGAAATCAGTGATTCTTAAGCTTTGGAAGTCTTAAAGAGTTGGGGTTCTTTTCTGATAGCCCACACTTGTGAGCAAATGTTTTGTGGCTTAGGGACAAATACAGGTTTTAGAGAATGAATGCTAGAAGAAGGAAGAAAGTGAAAGATAACCAGAGAATCAGTTAAGGTATAGGGATTAAGCAAAAAAAAAAAAGTAAAAAAAAAAAAAAAGGAAGAAAAAAGAAAAAAATTTAAAAAGACTAGTAGCTCTAAAAAATTGAAAAGTTTTTATTTCAAGTAACTGGGAGAATGACAATTTATGATTGCTGACTTTTGGTTAAATGTCTTACAAATACAATGTCATGTTTACAAAATCCAACTATAAACTATTTATGTGGAAATACAGTATTATATCATTGGTGTTTTCTGACACTTTACTCTTTTCTCTCTGCATTGCTCTACTCTTTTTGGATTCATTGATGCTATATCCTATTCTTTTTATAATCCCCTTCTCACTGGTTTTCACAATTGCATCAATTTTTTCTCCTGTTATAGTCATAAAAATGAAATTGTGCTTTTGGAAAGGAAACATTCTTAATCAATATCCACCAAAGTCAGATTTCTAAGACTGTGTCTTCACATCATATTTTACAAATTACAATGACGCTCATTTCATTTCTGGATTCTCAGGAAAAAAAAATGGCTCAGAATGTCTTTTGGAGTGAAGCTTTCTTCTTGTATTAAGTATTTCAGGATACACGAAGTGATCTGAAAAGGGGATGCTGCTAGGAATGTGAATATTTGAAGGTAAAAATGTCTGAGAATTGTTCACTTTTTAAATATACCAGTCATGTAATAACAATAGAGAAAAATATGGATTATTTTCTAACGAGAGTTGATTTATATTTTATGGTATACTGTATGAGATTGACTTCTCTATTCTACCTTAAACTAGGAAAACGGTTTAATTCCAAACATTTAGTAATTATTTAAAACAGCAAGGGATCATTTTTATAATTTGGTGTTCAGAAATCTAACAACGGATATTTTTCTTACTTTTAGTTTTCTTACTTTTAGTTACTTTTACAAACTTAATGTACAGTGCAATATTGAACATGACTCATTTGAAGAAAGTTTTATACGAAGGGTCATTAATTGGCAAAGAAGTGTTGAACATAGACTGCTAAACATTTGCTTTCCTACCACAAGAGGGCGCAACAGAGGTTTAAAAGGATTTTTATTTTCACTTAATTAGAATTCTAAGGATTTTATTTACTTTCTTCTTACTGTCTTTGTGATAGAATCCTTTTAAAGCCCCTTTAATGGAAAAAAAGTAGAAGAGCTTTATATTCCTTGTGCGATATTTAAATTAGCTGCTTTATCTGCTTTTGGATTGCAAATACGAAGAATAATCTTTAAAAATGTGTGATAGCAGCCTACTGGTAAAGAGGAAGTGTGATTCCTATTCTCCTCAAGTGATTAATAAATAAAACTCAAGGAAATGTTGATAAAATATCACTTGAATATTAGCTGTAAATGTGAGAATTGTTTTAAATATATAATAAATCTGGAAGAGTTGGGGGAAAATGTGTTAACTAATGTCAAATGATCCAAAACTATTTTTCCTCTAGGGGGAAAAAAAAAGATGTGTAACTTTTTGTGGTAAAATTATGATATAGATAAACTTTATCTGACCTTTACTGGTATTTTAAAAAATCTGTTACCCCTTTCCATTTTTTAGCTCCGGTGACTTCAAGTGATAGAAAAGCCAATTAAATGATTTGTTTCAAGAGGGTAGACTGTGTGTGATATTTGCCTTTAAAAAGGATTCTATGAAGTACCCAAATGATGCCTTTAGAACAGGATTTCAGGTGCTTTCCTATGGAGATGGGTAAACTATTTTCACTTTAAAGGCTTTGCCTAAAATCCTGCTAGTATTTATTTAATCCATAAAATAAGTAATACAGAGTTTGACTATCACACTTGGATAATCTTCACGTGGATAATCTTCCAGTCTGAGGTCACTATGGAGTGGCTAGCTCCAAAAAAGTGTATCTATTTATCCATCGAAATAGGTTTATTCTGGGTACCTATAGATTGCAACATTCCTACCTACATACATTTCAGCGCTTCTACTGTGAAATAAGTCAGATTGTTAGCAGGTAATTACTTGAAATAAGCAACAGAAATGCGTGTAAGTTCGGCATTTGGAAATAGTGGTCTGTGGGCTTATTTAGTTTGGAGATGGGAAAGCTCAGGAACAACTTTCGGAGTTCTTCCGTTCCAGATGATTTCTTCCTGTCCCTTTGGAGGTTCTATCATCCCCATTAACAGCTTCCCAGGCTCTCCAGGCTTTTAGTACCTTAATACCTGAAACTTCACCTGTGAGGTCTCTACCATCTGGAATCTGCCCTCCATCTTCCCATGGCCTCCATGTCTCTCATTTCTGATACCATCTTTCATTTTTTTAAAAAAACCGTAAAAATAAACCTTCCCAAGTTTGAAGTCGTTTCATCTACTTCTACTCATCCCAGTTTCTGCTAAATGCTCATCTGTGGCAAACCGTGAAGGAGAGCAGAATTTGCCACCCCAAAATATGCCTCTTTGGCATGTTGATTCTCTTGAAACGATTATTTTTAAGAAACAGTAGACATAGGAGCTCCGAAAACCATGTAGGAGTTACCTTTTTGTAAAAGATATTTACGTTAATAAGGAAGGCCTCCATTTGTAAGGGTGTTGCCTTCTCTGTACCAGGAAGAGGAGGAATGGCCAAATCTCTAGAAATTCTTATCAGCCGAGAAGGACTTAAATCTGCAGCAACCTTACACTTGTCTATGGTTCTTTTCTTGGTAGTCTCCCATCCCTCGCTCCCTCACCCACCTCAGTATCTTCTCTTGTCTATAGCTGGTGATGGCATTTAAGGTGGAGGGTTGGGCCATTTTGGGAAGTTATCTCCCCATGGATACCTGGATATCTCCATGTATACAGGTGGTATGCATGTTATTAAACTTCTGTTTGCTTTTCTCCTGTTAATCTTTTATTACAGGGTTTCTCAGCCAAGAATCTAGAAGTGTAAAAAGAAAATTATTTTTTCCTCCTCTACAACTGTGAACTTCTAGAAGGAAAGGACTCTTACTCATCATTGTGTTCTTGCAGGGTTTATAATCTATTAGGATTCGATACGTATCTACTAAATTGAGGTGAAATACAAATTATTTCAAATTTCTCACATATTTTTCATGCTTCCATCTGTAACCTTCCTTTCAGCCACTTTTCTACTTTAGTTTCAATCATTTAGGATTCCTTCATCATAAAGACAACTGCTCTTGATACTTGATGTGAGACTTTAACTAAGTCAGTTTTCTCAGCCTTTGCTCTAGTCATTCTTTTCCTCCCTTACTGGGAAAGTCAACTTTCAAAAATTATTTATGAAGAGTATCCTGGGATCATATGCATTCATCAGCTGAGTGCTTAGGATAAGCTATGGGTTTACTCCATTCCTCTAAATGAGTCTCTGCTTTGGAACTGTAAATCTGATTCATCTGGGCAAACAATGATGTCAATCTCTTTGTAAACTCAATTGATTTTTCCATTCAATTAAAGTCCATTTTCTAGACATACAGATAGCTCTGTGCATGCACACCCACACCCACATATACCACCATACACATGAAATGCGTATAACCCAGACCTTGAAGACTTAGGTAAATGCAAACCAAATGCCCAATTTCTTGATCTATGTGTAACCGTGCCTTGCCCATAATCTCTGTAAATTCCCAGCTCATTTCCTTCGGACTCTTCCTATCTCTGCCCTTGCATCTTTAGAGGTAATTAACCTGGAAAAATTGATGATGGACTTTTATAGTCAAAGCATATCTTGAAACTTACACTCCAATCATAACGCAAGCTTTGCCTGGAATCCACGCATTAATGAGCTGCCATATTTAACTAAGGAGTCTGCACATGGTAGTTATTGTTGATCTCCCTTATAATCTTGTTTCTTATATCATATAGTCTTGTTTCTCATATCAAAATGTTGATATGCTCGCAAAACCACTACCCACTATGAGTAATGCTCAAGTAGTTGTCCTTGTGAGTTTCCTTTTAGAGTAAGACCAACATGAAAGCATTACAGAAAAAAAGTCCCTAACAACTTTCTTCTTTTATTTTTCTTACTTTTACAAATCAGATTTAATTACCTTGAGTAAAAAATAGGATGCATTTTTCTTGAAAGAAAAATTTTACCTTTTTTTTTTTAATGTTACAAAGTCTAAGAAAATTTTTGTAGCACCTGTGACACTCAAAACAGAACAGATGCACCTGAGCTACTGTTTGTTAGGAGCAGATTTAGTGAAACACCTTCTCTTTTTTATCTTAAGAAGATATTAAATGTTGAATTTGGAACATAATGATTTATGTTATTATTATTCCTTGGTCTTATTGTTTGTTTGTTTGTTTGTTTTTTCAATTTAGATTCTTTCCTTGGGGTTCCTGATAAGTCTCATGACTTTGAACACCATTTATTTCCTAACACCTTCCCAAATTGCATTTCTGGCTACTCAAATCATATACCCAGTCCCATCCTCAGCAACTCTACTTGGAGGATCATTAGGCAAACTTACTCTCCAAAACAAAACTTTTGACTCCTCCAAACACCATTCTAAAAATAACCTTCTCTTCTAGTGTTCTCCATTTCCGTTATTGGAAACATCATTCACTACATTGCTCACATCAAAAACTGGAAGAGATTTATAATTTGATCTCACTCCCAATCATTTCCAAGCTATCAAAACCTCCTGAGGTGGGGGTCTGCCACCAAGATGTATTCCAAATCCAAGTGCTTTTCTTTACCCCATTTCACATCCAAGTCTAAGCCATTACTGCTCCCCTGAACTAAGCAAGAGCCATTCAAGAGCATCCCCACTGATAATCTTGACCCATTTCAATGCAGTTACCACAGAGTAGCCAGAAAAGTTGTTTTTGTTGTTGTTATTGTTTTTCAGATAAATGTCTTCTTTTACCCTCTACTTAAAACCCTCTGTATGTTTCCTATTGCACTTAGAATGAATTTCCGTCTGTGGTCTGTATCTTCCTGAGTGGGCCACTGCTTCCGTCTCTACTGTCCTACCCTCCCATTCTTCCCTTCTGTTGGTGTATTTCAAGTATCCTTCTGGCTCTTCCTCAAACAGGCCAACATTTTTCCTTCAAGATTTTCAATGAACATTGAACTGAGTTACAGTTTAGCAAATGCTCATTCCTGCTTCCCCCCAGAGTGGATGGAATATACTTTCCAACTCTCCAACCATGACTTCAGCCATGAGGCTTGCTTTAGTCAATAGGATGTTAGCAGATATAAGGAAAACAAAGACCTGATATGTGTTCGCAGCATGGGGCTTGCCTCCTTGCTCTTCTGCCACTGCCCCAAGAACTTTTCCTGCGTGGACCCCAAATGAGAAGAACTATGCCTGCACTGTTAAGCAGAGTTTCCTGAGCTTAAATTGGAATCTCCTCAGCGAACTCACATATGAATAGGACTAGATAATTTGTTTTAAGTAACTGAGTTTTAGTAGCTTGTAATGCATTTTTGTGGTTTTACTTGACTGATACAACTATCTAGTTTAAAACTTATCCCACTGCTATCCCAAACATTCCCTATAGTCTTTATTTGTCCATTATTATTTTGTATCTTGTAAATAAAAGAAATAATCCTTTTTGGTGTGTGTTAGTTTCTTTTATTCTCAGAACCCAAAATAATGCTTCTCTTTAGTAGTAACTCAGTAAATATTATTAATTGGATATATCAATAAACTAATAAAGTTCTAAACATGCCTCTCCCTTACCTCTCGCAAGGACATTTTCATTCTCCAATCTGTGAAGAGTGAAATCCAGGAAGTAAATTGCTGTTGGAGAGATTCCTAGCCAAATGGTATAAGAGAATGCTTTTCTCGAAGGGAGTCTTGAATATTATTTTTAATTGTAAATTACCATTAAAAAAAAAAAAAGTGGGAGTATGGTAGTCCTAAAGGCACATGTTGGTGTTTCCAATTTGGTGAGCCAGTTTGTTCAGAAAGAGTAAGTGGGGGCAGGCAGTTAGAGGCATAGGACTAAAGTGAACAAGATAGCATTCTCAGTTGAGAAACAGCCACCATAAACAATACCACAGGTCTCAGAGTAAACTAAAGATTAAACCTGAAATTCATTCATTGAGAACCTATTCTTTGACCTGTGGTGCACTGTGCCAGGTTAATCTGATTTCATGTAACACAGCATACTGTGAAGGAGGGTTTGATATTATTTCCATTGTGTAGCTTTAAAAAAAATTAAAAAGGGGGACGCCTGGGTGGCTCAGTTGGTTAAGCAGCTGCCTTCGGCTCAGGTCATGATCCCAGCGTCCTGGGATCGAGTCCCACATCGGGCTCCTTGCTCGGCAGGGAGCCTGCTTCTCCCTCTGCCTCTGCCTGCCACTCTGTCTGCCTGTGCTCGCTCTCTCTCTCTCTGACAAATAAATAAATAAAATCTTTAAAAAAAAATTAAAAAGGGCAGTAGAGAGTTTAAATAAGGATAGGGGACTTATTAAGAGCAGAGAGTTTAAATAAGGATAAGGGGACTTACTAAGTTTAAATAAGGATAAGGGGACTTATTAAGTAGAGCTTGGATGAGACTAAACAATGATTTCTATTACAACAGCTCATCATTCTAATATTAACAATGGATCCAAGTACAAGCTAAAGAATATCTTGTATTAACATGTTGTAGAAAATAGTATGCCAAGTAAAAGGCAGGCTAACGCTTTTAACTCAGAATTACATCTAGTAAAAATTCAGATTGGACTGTATTTTCAAACTGATTGCAATTCATTAGTTCAACCTTGTCTTTCTTCCTTTCCAGGCTTAAGTCCGTATTATACATATTAAATAAAGAATCTTTTTATGTCAGTATCTTCTTTTTATCAGAAGGACCATGTACAGTCTAGGTGGGCTCTGTATGGACGGAATTATTTTAATTAGGGTGGAGGATAAAGAAGTCTGAACAAAGAATGAGGAGGAACATGAGGTTACTTACAGCCCAAGGGGAGTCCCAGTGAGCGGCCTGGAAGAACATTTCCCACTTCATACTCTAGGTGGAGGCATTAGTACGTATAGAACGAAAATACCAGAAAAGCCCTCTTGGGGTACTAGAGCATATTTTAATGCTCTCCTGATCCCTTAAATCAAAGAACGTTGGAATTGAAAAGGGCTGTATGGAACAGCTGGTTTATTCTTTAATTTTACAGGGAAGGAAACACACACCTAGATACTCTAAGTGGGTTACGAATTTCCTCCACTTTCCAAGCCTTTATCACATTGGTCATGACTGCTCAGCCTAACCTTCCTTCTTATCCTGAGAGAAAGGTTGTTCTCCAACATCAGTCAAGCTATTTTGAGAAATTAATTGATCATGTGTGAGTTTCTCTATTATTAGTACATCATTTCCACAACAAAGTTGGGAAACATCCAAAGGGTATTAGTCACCGTCAAACGGGCTTTCCTTTTGGACAGGCCTCTCATGTTGTCTTTTTCTGTTATATAATGTCTTACTTCTGGTGTTATTAGTTTCCATTGTTATTTTTCAATAAACACAAATCTGTTAGCTTCTAAATCATGGATTGTCTCTTAATATAATCTTTTGTCTCCCCTTCATGTTATAACATCACCTTTTTTCTATGTCCTCCCTGGCCTTGAAGTCAGATAACCATGGTCATACTTCAGGGATCCACACTCAAGTGCCTATACAGAGCAGGAAGATAGTATGCCCTCCTTAAGTCTTATTTAAGAGGATCATCTGCTTGCAATTGTGCTTAGATTATTTTTCTTCATGTGGAAATACAGACCCAAGAGAACAGATCTTCCAATTTTTCAGCATTTCCCAGAAATTCAGATTTTTATGGATATGTCACAATCTTAAAATGCAAATATTTGGTTTAATTTTTCTTTTTCACAACACTCAGTAAACCCTACAAGCCAAGGCGTACCCCATTTCAGCATGAATTATTCTGAGCTGAAGGGAATTGAGACTCTGAGGGCTCAAGAGGAACTTTTGCTCCTCCCTTAAGTATATAGAAAAATCTAAATTGGAGGTCTTTCCCAGAACAAGAGTTATTAGCAGAAATGAATTTTATCTGAGTGTCCCATCTGCGTGTCAGGGTAAACCCCTAATTACTAAACATCTGTTCGTCTTCTTATTGTCCTGTGAATTGAGTTCTTTTCCTCTGATGGCCCAGACCCACACCCCTTCTTTAGTTCAGATGACACACACATATATATATATATATATATATACCTCATTTTGCCTGTCTTTGGAATTTCTATACCTGTGTGGATTTCCTGCATGTACATTATTAAAGTTGATTTTCTCCTGTTAATCTGTCTCATGAGCTGTCTCTTTAAATTTTAACTCTCTGAGCCTATTACATCATCATGTGGATTACGTTTTTTCTTCTATGGTATGCACAGATCACACAGTGTGTATGCACAAAGCATGAATGCCAAGCACTCAATAGTCTTAGCTTGTGTTTTTGATTGTCCTCTTTCTATTTGACATTTACATATTTTGATCTTTTTGGATCATTCTCATATCTGTTCACAAGATACTAAATTAGATTCCATCTCAGAAAGTCTATGGAAACTTTTTTCTTCTTTCTCTCCAAAGATTCGTTACTTTCCAATTTGGAGATCTTAAATGGTAGCCCAATATATAACTTTTGTCCCCCTGTGGTTTGTTTTTTAATTGAGGTATAATGTACATACAGTGAAAGGCATAGATCTTAAGTGTAAAGATTGATGAATTTTGACAAATGTTTGAATTTGTGCACTTAAAACCCACTAAAGGTGAAAATAATCTTTCACACATGAAAATCTCATGCATATTCCCAGTGAATTACTCTGACATCACAGGCAAACACTTAGTTTTGCTTATTCTTGATCTTCATATAAGTGCAACCAAACATTGTGTACTTTTTGTGAGCATCTACTATTGCTCAGTATAATGTTTTTAAGACTAACTTAAGTTATTGCACATATGAGCAGTTTGTACCTCTATTGCTATTATTCTGTTGTGGACGTAAACTATAAACTATAATTTGTTTATACATTCTTCTTTGAGACGGACATTGTGCTTCTCCAGTTTGAAGTTATTATGAATAAAGCTCTTATAAGCACTCACATTTAAGTATTTTCCTGGACATATATTTTCACTGCTTTTCTATAAAATATTTGAAATGGATGTTCTGGGTTATAGAGTAGGTATGTGCTTAACTTAAAAACAAGTTGCCAGGGGCACGTGGGTGGCTCAGTGGGTTAAAGCTTCTGCCTTCGGCTCAGGTCATGATCCCAGGGTTCTGGGATGTAGATTGAGCCCCTCCTCAGGCTCTCTGCTCAGCGGGGAGCCTGCTTCCTCCTCTCTCTCTGCCTGCCTCTCTGCCTACTTGTGATCTCTGTCTGTCAAATAAATAAATAAAATCTTAAAAAAAAAATTGCCAGTTTCCTATGTAGTTGTACCATTTTAAAATCCCACCAATACTGTTCTCGCAAACATTTGGTGTGGTCATTCCTTTGAATTTTAGTCATTATATTGGTTATAAAGTGGTATCTGATTTTAATTTGCTTTTTCTTCATGACTAATGATGTTGAACCCTTTCATGTGCATAGTAAACATTTTTATATTTTGGGGGGGAACTGTATCTATCAGGTCTTGTTATTTAATTGGATTTCTTGTCTTTTTATTGCTATGTTATACAGTTTTATGAGTAGGTATATGTATTGCAAATATTTTCTCCTGGTTTGCAACTTGGTTATTTTTAAAAGAATGTCTAGCAATAAACAAAAGTGTGTAAATTTAATGAAATCTAATTTATCCCTTTTGTTCTTTCTGACTAGTGCTAAGAAATCTTTGCCTATCCCAATGTCATGAAACTGTTTCTCTATGTTTGCTTTTAGAAGCTTTACAATTTTAGCTTTTAAATGTAGGTATATAAAACATATCTCTTTTTGGTAAACGTTCTAAAGGTCAAGATGAAAATTTCCCTTTTGATTTTCAACTGCTTCTGTATTACTTGTTGGATAGATGTTTGTTTCCCACTGAAATTTTTTGGCACCCCCTTTAAACAACCATTGACCAGCTGTGTATGGATCTATTATCTTTCATTGATCTATTCGACCTTAAGTAAATGTCACACTCTATTGATTACTGTGGCTTTATAGCAGTTTTAAGTTCAGCAAGTATAAATTCCTCAACTTTGCCTTCTGCCAAATCATTTTTGCTACTTCAGGCTCTGTGTATTTCCCATCAATTTAAAAATTGCATTCTTTGTTTATATTTTAAAACCTTACTTCACTGGGTTTGACATGAATCTTAGAGACCAAATTGAGGAAAATAGATAGGTTTGAAATATTAAGTCTTCCACTTTGCATATTCTCCTTTTATTTGGGTCTTTTAAAACTTAACTTCCCTCAGTAATGTTTTTGTGGTTTTCAGACTAGTGGTCTGTTTTAATAAATTTTATTTTCTAATTGTTTATTGTTAGCATATAGACACCAGATAGAAATTTGTTTTATCATTTTGTCCTGTGACACAGGACTAAATTCACTTATTAGATCTACTAACTTAATTAGATCTACTAACCAGATAGAAATTTGTTTTATCATTTTGTCCTGTGACACAGGACTAAATTCACTTATTAGATCTACTAACTTTTGTATATTCCTTTGGTTTTTCTACTTAAACAATCATTTTGTCTACCAGTGAGGATATCTGTATGTGTTCCTTCTAAACTTTAAGTCATTTGTTTGCTTGGGTTCTTTTTTCCCCCTAATTGAATTTGCTAGAATTTCTAGAACAATGTTGAGTCAAAGAGCAAAAGAGCAAAGAGCAAAAATCCTTATCCTCTTCCTGACAATAAGTGGGAGGAGTTCAGCATTTCACAATTAGGTTTTATGCTAACTATAGATGTTTCCTTCTTTTCTAGTTGGCTGAGAGTTTTTATCATTACTGAGTCTTTAATCTTGTCAAATACTTTTTTCACATCTATGAAGGTATCATATGAATTTTGTTCATTCTATTAATGTAATGAATCATTTGTACTGATTTTTAAAATAATAAATCCATGTTTTGTTACTGAGAAAAACCTCATGAAGTCTTCTAGTAATATTTTTATATACTGTTGGATGTAATTTCCTTGTACTTTGTTAAGGATTTTTCCGTGTCTTTTCATGAGAGATAGTGGTCTGTAGTTTTGTTTTGTTTTATTTTGTTTTTTTTCTTGGAATATATTTGGCTAATTTTCATATCTGGGTTTTTCTGGTCTTATAGAATGAGGTGGGAAGTGATCTTTCCTCTTCCATATTCTGATAAGTTTGTTCAAGTTTGATATTATTGTTTTATCCTTGGTTAGAATCTACAAATAAAAACACTTTGACCTGGTGGGGAAAGTTCAAATCTTTAATTTTTATAAAACAAATCTGGTCTTATTCATATATTCTGTTTATTTTATCTAATCTATCTTTTATCAAAAACTAATCATGGGAGATGACAGAAGGGTCATCTGGTGCTTACTTCAAGTCCTTTCATGTGGGTCTACAAGATGTTGAGGGCGGATACCACAAATTATTTAAGACATGGATAATCAACAGTTTAAGTGAACATAAATATTAAGACTAACACATCTCAATAATTATCTTCCAGCATGGTCATGCTAGGAAATGGTCTACTAATTCTGCCAGTATGATCACAATACTAGTTTGAGATGCTACCTCAGGAAGAATCTCTCTATTTTTAAATTCATATCTAGAACCCAACTGGATTATCCTTGTTCTGGTGATGTTTTTCAATGGCTTTTCTATATCTAAATAATCAAACTTGTTCATAAATATTTGCTCATAATATTTATTACATCTTATTGCCTGGAGGATCTCTAGTAGCATTCTCTTTTTCATTGCTGATATCATTTTTCTTTCTCTTTTCTGGATCAATTTTGTCAGAGTTTTGTCAGTTTTATTTATCTTTTCAGAAAAAAAAAAAGTTGGTCAACTTTTGGCTGTGTTAATTTTTTTCCCATCATTTGTTCTTTATTTTACAGATTTTCAGTCTTACTATTATTTCCTTTTATTTACTCTTGGTTTGAATTATTCTTTTTTTAATGTTAAGCTTAGAATATTGATTTCAAGCCTTTTCTCTTTTATAATATAAACATTTAAGTCTAAAAATTTCCATCAAGTCATGAACTATTTTCCACTGATTCTGATAAATTGTATTCTCACTGCCACTGACTTAAAAATATGTTCTAATGTTCTTGTGAACTTTAAATGGATGTATAGAGTGCAGAATTCCACCCGCAGAGTTTCTGATTTGGTAGATCGGGCTAGAGTCAGAGATTTAGCATTTCCAGCAAGTTCTCACAAGGGGCTGATGCTGCTGTTTTGTGGAGCAGACCTGAGAGGTCACTGCTCTCCCACACGGTTCTTACTCTTAAGGTATGACCTTCCTGAGACTTCTTCACACTAGTGGTTTAGAAATCAAATTTCTCCCCAAACCTGGCTACTTCTAGAATCTCTGTTCTTCTCTCATCCTCCCAGCAATTATGCTATGCTAGGCCTGTGGAGTCGAGGCTGGTACCACGACTTTGCGTTCAGCCAAAGTCTGAAATATACAGATGTCTGAGTCTCCTTTTCTGTGCAAGTCTCTCATTTCTCTTACCTTGTGCCACAAAACCAGCAGCCTCAGGAGTTCCAAACTGCAACCACTGTTCTTTTTGTCCGGCCAGGCTTTTGGTCCTTCTTCCTGGTGCTGCAGTTTGAGAAGTGCTCAGACAGAAAACCGGGGTGAATGGGGATTCAGCTCAAGAGTTACCCTTCTTTCAGGAATTATAGTCATATGCTATGTTATTCCCAAATCCTACAAAGAGTTGTCTCATATATTTAATCATATTTTGTTGATTTTTTTAAAATGTCAGGACAGTAAACCTGATATCCATTACTTTGCTGAGCCCAGAATGTATCATTATTACAACTCTTTATCCTCAACTAAGTGAGGGATATTCCCAGAAACAGCTAGTTGCTTTTCATTTCTTCTGTTCTCATTTTCCACTTTCTAATGCTTGCTCCAATGACAAAACACAACAACATATTTAATATTTGGAACTCAATTAAATGGGACCATCAACGAATCAGAAATAACTCTCTAAAAAACATGTTGATTGAAACAAGGTAGATGTCAAACAACCTGATAAAAAGAATCTTTTTTCAACTATTCATTCATTTTTAGTTTATTCATTCAATTTATAATTACTGACCCCTTACTTTCTGTCAAGCCTTGAGCTAAAGATTGGCGATTAAACCACGAATAAGAGAGTTACAATTCTTTTATACTGTCTGGAAATAGAAAATCTGAAGGAAAAATCTCATGATGAAAAAAAGAACACTTGGGGTGCCTGGGTGGCTCAGAGGGTTAAAGCCTCTGCCTTCAGCTCGGATCATGATCCCAAGGTCCTGGGATTGAGCCCCACATTGGGCTCTCTGCTGAGCAGGGAACCTGCTTCCTCCTCTCTCTCTCTCTGCCTGCCTCTCTGCCTACTTGTGAGCTCTGTCAAATAAATAAATAAAATCTTAAAAAAAAAAAAAAGAAAAGAAGAACACTGTAACTGCCATGAGTTCTCTTTTTTTGGCATTCATCTTGGTGAATTCATCTTGGTTTAGGATCCAGAGAACTGGATCATGTCTTAGTTCCAGATATAATCAAATTCTAGGCAACTAATTTGTGATAACTGAACTCACCAGAGAATAAAGTACTTTAATCACAATACCAATTTATTAAATTATACCATGATCTCTAACTACAGTGTCTGCTTTCACACCCTCAGGCCAAGACATTCTCTCATTGCACACAAGTCTATTATAACAAGGAATTGTTAAACAAGGAATTGTTTTACGACAATGAAATCAGCACAAAGACCATTAAATGATAAGAATGGTTTCTGGCACAAGGCTCTGGTAATCTAACATTTCATCCTCACAGGAATATTTATTGACCCACTATTTTCCCCCAGCATTTTGATGTCATACATATTACTAAAATCCCTGTTTCACAAATAGAGACACTGAGGCACGGAGAGTCTGAGTAACCAGTAGGAGGTAGCGAGATTCGAACATAATGAAGTCTGGCTCAAGAGCTCAAATTCTCAACCCCACAGCTATAGGGCTATGCAGAGTCTACTATATCAAGGTCTGACAGGTTGTTTCTTGAGATGGGCAGTATTTGTACTCAGATTGCTTGGGAAGTCACTTCTTCCTCTCTACTTTTCTGTTTCAGGAGCTTCCTAGCATGTCTTTGACTAAGACATTATTTCCTTAGATATGATAATGAATTCAATCATGTTTCAGTGAAGTTTGTCAGGTGGCCTTGAATAACTCTCCTAAATCCATTATTGTTAATGAAGAGTGAGATCTCAACCTGGAACACTCTGGTTGGTGTCTGCATTCAGAAATACTGAATTTGGGGGCACCTGGGTGGCTCAGTGGGTTAAGCCGCTGCCTTCGGCTCAGGTCATGATCTCAGAGTCCTGGGATCGAGCCCCGCATCGGGCTCTCTGCTCGGCAGGGAGCCTGCTTCCTCCTCTCTCTCTGCCTGCCTCTCTCCCTACTTGTGATCTCTCTGTCAGGTAAATAAATAAAATTAAAAAAAAAAAAAAAAAAATACTGAATTTGGCTTTAGCATCTTTAAAATCATAATTTGTTGCCATGCATTTAATATGGTGAGATGTCACATTAAAAAAAAAAATCATTGTATATCCTTTCTTGCTTTGTTGTAGATTAATTGACCATATGGTTGTGGGTTCATTTCTGGGTTTTCTATTCTGTTCAGTTGATCTGTGTGTCTATTTTGTGCCAGTGCCATACTGTTTTGATCACTATAGCTTTATAATATCACTTGAAGTCCAGGACTGTGATGCCTCCAGCTTTGATTTTCTTTTTCAAGGTTGCTTTGGCTATTCAAGGTCTTGTATGGTTTCATACAAATCTTGGGATTCTTTCTTCTAGCTCTGTGAAAAATGCTGGGGTTTTTTTGTTTGTTTTTTGTTTTTTTTTTTTAAATAGGGATTGCATTAAATGTGTAGGTGACTTTGAATTGTATAGATATTTTAACAACATTTGTTCTTCCAATCCATGAGCATGGAATGTCTTTCCATTTCTTTGTGTTTTCTTCAATTTCTTTTATCAGTGTTCTATAGTTTTCAGAATACAGATCTTTTACTCCTTTGGTTATGTTTATCCCTAGGTATCTTATTGTTTTTGGCACAATTGTAAATGGGATTGATTCCTTAATTTCTCTTTCTGCTTCTTCAATGGTGTATAGAAATGCAACAGATGGTGTTGAGGAAACTGGACAGTGACAAGCAAAACAATGTAACTGGACCACACACAAAAATAAATTCCAAATGGAGTAAGGACACAAATATGAGACTTGAAACTATAAAAATTCTAGAGGACAACATAGATAGTAATTTCTTTGACACCAGCCATAGCAACTACTTTCTACCTATGTCTCCTGAAGCAAGGAAAACAAAAATGAAAATAAACTACTGGGACTTAACATAAAGCTTCTGAAAACAGAAGCTAAGGAAACAGTCAACAAAACTAAAAGGCAACCTACAGAAGGGGAGAAGGCATTTGAAAATAGGCATTTGCAGGGGAAGGCATTTGCAGATATATCTGATAAAGGGTCAGTATCCAAAATATATAAAGAACTTATAAAACTCAACAACCAGAAAATAAATAATCCAGTTAAAAAATGGGAAGAAGACATGAATAGACACTTTTTCAGAGAAGACATACAGACAGCAACAGACACATGAAAAGATGCTCAACATCACTCATCACCAGGGAAATGCAAATCAAAACTACAATGAGATACCACTTCACACCTGTCAGAACGGCTAAAATTGACAACACAAGAAAGAACAGGTGTTGGCCAGGATGTAGAGGAGGTGAACCCTCTTGCACTGTTGGTGGGAATGCACACTGGTTCAGCCACTGTGGAAAACAATATGAAGGTTCCTCAAAAAGTTAAAAATAGAACTACCCTAGGATCCAGCAATTGTGTTACTAGGTATTTACCCAAAGATGATAAAAATATTAATTCAAAGGACTACATGGGCCCTGATGTTTATAGCAGTATTATCTACAATTGCAAAATTATGGAAACAATTGAAATGTCCATCCACTGAGGAATGAATAAAGAAAAAGTTGTGTGTGTGTGTGTGTGTGTGTACACATAATGAATATAATATACATATTGCATATTATATATTACCTGTAATATATAATATATGTAATAATAACTCAGCCATAAAAAATAATGAAATCTTGCCATTTGCAATGACATTGACGGAGTTAGACAGTCTTATGCTAAACAAAATAAGTCAGTCGGAGAAAGATGAATATTACATACTTTCACTCATATGTGGGATTTAAGAAACAAAACAAATGAGCAAAGGGGCAAAACAAAAAAAAAGGAGAGAAGGAAGCAAACCAAGAAACAGACTCATGACTATAGACAACAGACTGATGGTTATCAGAGGGGGAGTGGGTGGAGGATGGGTGAAAGGGGTGATGGGGATGAAGGAGTGCGGTGACGAGTGGTGGGTGTTGTGTGAAGGTGTTGAATCACTATATTGTATACCTGAAACTAATATTACACTGTATGTTACCTAACTGGAATTTAAATAAAAATTTTTTAAAAGTTCAGATTTTCATCAGTTCTCTTGAAAAAATCAGAAAATGTAGCAATAACGGACCCACATTCCACATAGTGGCAATCCCCTAGCGCCCTTCAAGCCACTGTATTCATTAGCATCGCCTGCTTAACACCCTCAGGCATTTTCATTAGCAAACCTTGATACGTAGTTTAACAACTGGAAGGAAAGTAATTATTGCTATCATTTCATCAAATTATATATATATATATGTATATATATATCTAACTTATTATTTTTATATTCATAGAGTTGTGTATAATTGGAGTGCCTTATTTGTTTAAGGATTCTCTTATTAAATTACATTCATATAATAATCTATAAGATCGAAGCCACTAGATTGGGATAGAAATAGAGTCACATTTTTATATTTCTCCCATCAATCACTTGAGTAAACACCTATATTCATCAGGAAACCTAGCATCAGCTCTCTCTCCTTCACTTCCCTCCTCTTTATCTATAAAAACAAAGCAGTCCTGCTGACAGAATACTGGAAAGGGAATTTTGAAAATGCTAACCGCTTACTTGCAGTAATGGCTTTTTATCTGCCCCTGTTTCTTTTGCTCTCACAGTTTCAGGCCCAAAGACTGGAGCCACAGTCTGATCTGTGCTTGCTGCAAACAAGCTCGGATCCCCAAAAGTGCAGAAAAGGCAACTCTGAGAGAGTCACACCTTTCTTCCTAACTTACCTAACAAAGTTAGCTGGACTTGGAAAGCAATGGTGGCTGTTTTTAAACTTTTCCAGAGTGAGTATTCCCTTACAAGGCTACATATAGGGGTTTCTGTAGGACCCTACTGAGAAGGATACAACCTGCAAAATTCCTTACAGTTGGATTTGAATCACCCTTAGCAACTCTGGGATCCTTTTAGTCTAAATGGCACTTTTCTTCTTTAGAAAATCTCTAAGACTGAACCTCAAAGAAAAGGTGTGGACTGAGATCCCTGACTCCACCTAGGAGTTTCCCAGATCCAGGTGCGAACTCACCCACCTGTTCTCCTAGAACACAAAGTGGTATTACAGGAGGGAGATTTTCTTTCTCCCCACCCCGCCAAAGGGCAAAAATTCTGTGATGTTCTTCCTCAAGGAAAATTAGCCCAAGTTTATGTACTTCATGTTATTGTTATATTAAGCTGGTTGGATTGCCATCACAAAATATCACAGACTGTGTGGCTCAAGCAACAGAAATTCATCTTCTCTGAGCTCTGGAGGCCAGAAGTCCATAATCAATGTTATGGCGGATTCAATTCTGGTGAGGACTCTCATCCTGGCTTGTAAATTCCCACTTTCTTTCTGTGTCCCTTTGACCCTTTGTTGTATGTGCTTGCAATCAGAGCTCTGTGTCCCTTTTTCTTCTAACAAGGATCCTAGCCTTGTTGGATTAAAGCCCCACCCTTATGACTTCATTTAACCTCATTTAGATAACTCCCTAAATGCCCTACGTTTGAATACAGTCAAATTGGGGATTAGAGCTTCAACATATTAATTTTGGGGGACACAATTCAATCCACAACAATTGGTATTAGGCTTTGATACATGTGAAACTAACATGCTCTCCATATCACGAGGAAAGATGGCTGTTAGTATGGTAAATTAAGCTGACCTTCACACCCATACACACATAAAACTTACATTCACAAAGTATCAGTTAAGAACAAATTTCCAAAGGCCATGTAAGTAATTGTATTATAATTCTAAACCATTACTGCCAACATCTATAAAATAGCAATACTAATACCAACTTCTCAAGAGTTAACGATTTTTCCTCAACTCTCCTTAGTAGATATAATTGTTTCCCTTCCACATCACTGCGATACTTTTTGCATAGCTCAATTCAAGCAATGATACTTTATATTATAATTGATTTTTCTATCCTACTCGATTTTTGAAGGCCAGAACTGTGCCTTCTTATCTTTGAAAAGCAGGCTTTATATCAGGACCTTGCAATACTCTAGGCATCCAATAAATATTTATTGTACCAAATAACTAATTAGCTCCAAGTCAATGTGTTTTTTAAACATGAAAAATACATGATAAGAAATAATGATTAGCAAATTTAAGATTATGTTTGTATCATTTAACAGTAATAATTTAATAATTTTTAGTCTGTTATTACATAACAGACTATTTTCAAATTTACCAAAAATTTGTGTTAAACTCTCACATGATGCATTTCAAAGGGGAAACCAGATACAAGATTTTTTTTTTTTATTTTTTTTTTGGTATTAATACTATTCAAAGTGAACTCTAGGGTTTAAACCAACAATGATTGTTCTTTGTAACTTTTTTTTTTCTTCATAACATTTTAAAAATGTTCTGAGTTGAAGAATATTTGAATTATTTCCCTCTGTACAAATGCTTGCTCATCTTTAATATTTACTGATAACATATATAATCTAGTCAGACCTGAAGACTGACCACCAACTTTAATTCTTTACAAGTAATAATTCTAGCAGTTTCATGTGTGAGTAATTGAAGAGGTGGGAAAAGAAAAAGTGGTCCTAATTCTGTGTAAGAACAATCCATTCCAGCATAAACATTTTAACCTGAATCATACACACAAGGTGGCAGGAACTGCAGGGAATCGAGCTAACATTTATCAGCCATGTATTATGTGTTTGGAATGGCCTATGTTATCTATTGTAATTTTCACAACAATCATATTAGGGGTGGATTCTATCCATTTGAGGTTAGTTAAGAAAATAAAGTTCAGAGAGTTTAAATAACTCAGTGCCTCAATGTCACACAGCCAGTAAATAACCAAAGCCAAATTCAAATTCAGATATATCTGATTCCAGAACTCATGATCTACATCAGTAGGAATGATATTACAAAGCAGTAGTTCTCTCTCTTGGAACATTTGTGCCTTTTCTAAAGGGAAGGGAGTATTAAGTGGGAATTTTCATTACCAAGTTCTGAGCACTCACTGTTCTAGTTTAAAATTTATATCAAATAGGGACGCCTGGGTGGCTCAGTTGGTTGGATGACTGCCTTCCGCTCAGGTCATGATCCCGGGGTCCCGGAATCGAGTCCCACATCGGGCTCCCAGCTCCATGGGGAGTCTGCTTCTCCCTCTGACCTTCTCCTCCCTCATGCTCTCTCTCACTGTCTCGCTCTCAAATAAATAAATAAATAAAATCTTAAAAAAAATAAAATAAAATAAAATTTATATCAAATAGGACATATCCAATAGCTTTGCCTTTACTCAGCCTCTCTCCCTTGGAAGTATGCACCATGGTCCTAAATTGTTTTACCCCCACTTAGTTCACACACAGAAAATATCTTTTGGTGATCTTGGTAATCTACTAGGAGCAATATTGTAAAACTATTTACCGAATGTCAAATTGTGCATGATTTAATCGTTCTCAACTCCACATCCTTCTGTATCTCCTCCTGTGGCAACAGGGTTAGAAGATTGCAAACTATATTTTAGAGACACTTTGCCAAGCTAGAGGATTAAGTGCCAACCTTTCTTAAATTCTAACATTAAGCAGTATTAGCAGAGGTTTGAAAAGTGGGAGGTGCTGAGAGACTTGCAAATATTGGCCCAGCTCTGTTGGGGTCCCCACTTCAGGGCTTTTGAAAGGAACAGCCTTGCAGTTCTCAGGGTGTCTGGGTGGCTCTGTTGGTTAAGTCAGGACTCTTGATTTTGACTCAGGTCATGATCTCAGGGTCAGGAGATGGAGGCCCCTGTTGGGTTCTACGCTGGAGCCTGCTTAAGATTTTATCCCTCTCCCTCCGCACCTAACCCTGCCCTACATGTGAATGCTCTGTCTCAAAAAAAAAAAAAAAAAAAAAAAAAAGAAAAGAGAAAGAAAGAAAGAAGTAGTCCTGTGGGTTTAACACAAGCAGAAGCTCAAAGAAGTTTCTCCAGCAGCTAAGAAGTCACTGATGGCTCATGGGTTCCAGCACAATATGGCAGCAGCTCCCTGGTATTCTGCTTCTGTCTCTCCAGTCTTTTCAACAGTTTTGTAAGCGATTTTCTACATTAAACTTTACTCGGCTTGAACTACCTAAAGCGTTGTTTAATATCCTAACTGGAAACATAAGATACTACCTTTCCTTTCCCTATCTATCCCATAATTGTTAAAGGAGAGTTATGAATTTTAAACTCATTAATCTTTGACACATTAAAATTTAAAGAATAAATTTCTAGTAAGAAGCACATCATATATCTTTATAAGACTTAACTGTTTTTTTTTTTTTAATGTACTAGTGCTTCAGGAGTTCATAAAAATTCTTGTCACTGGAATAAAACTATTTTCTTTCTTTATAGAACTGTGAAATGGAGAACATTTAGTCCTGTGAAATTTGAACCCAAGTTATTTAAGTACTTGCAGATTGAGGATTTACAGTTATATGATTTTAAAAGAACACTGAATCTGGAGAACTCTCTTTCAAGCATACTACTGTGTGAAATGCAGTGTTTCAGAATTAATTTATTTCCTTCTGCACTCAGAATCTCCTTAGCAGAAAAAAAATGAGTCCTGGCATGGATGAATTCTAAGGTCTTTTCTAGTCCTCATATCTTTGTTCTGTTTTATATGTTAAAATTGAAAAGTTATATCTGAGTTATTAATGGGCTTCACAAGTTCATTTTTGGTTCTTCTCTGTGTTAACACATGTCTGTGAGCAAGTGCCTTTATCTCTGAGTCTCACCTCTTCATTGATATAATGAGAGATTTGAAATAGATGGTATTTATGTTTCCTGCTTACTCTAAAACCATCTTTGGTTTCAGTTTAACTGTTCTTTGTTTTGAGCAATAATTAAATTGATTTATCATATAGCTTGAAACTTGGTTTTCTTATTCATAAAACTGAAATAATTATAATCAAATGAAATGTCAGACATAAAAGTGATTTATGCAAAGCAATACAATATAATATCATGATTCTGTTATTTAATATAGTAGGTGAACGTACATCTGAGGGGTTTATACGTTGACGTGCACCCATCTAATTTTATTAAAGTATCTAGGTTTCACAACATTTTCTTTGAAGTTGAGCAATTTCTAGTGGCAGCCACCCTTATATGGATTTGTCACTTTATCTCATTAGAGTTAATAAAAGCTGAGGCTACTAAGTGAAGAAATTGGGCCTTTTATTTAGGACACAGGTATCTGGCCAATACCCAACTAGTCAGCCATTCAAATACTGTTTAATTAATTAAGAGCTTGGAACCGCCTATTGAAGCTGGGTGACTAATTAGACACATTATTATGTAAGTCCTACAAAAGTTAAAAGTGCCATTTTAAGCTTTTCTGGAGAAGCCAAAGAACATAGAACCCTAGAGCTGAAATGGAGTCTCTGCTTCCGGGCTTTTCCTAAACCATACAAGGTAGTTATTTCTTCTACACTCAAAACCTTTAAGATAGGTTATTTCACAACCCATGACACCAACACTCATGATTTAAAAGATTCTGTGAGAAGTTATATCCATTCCAATTTTTAGACATGATTTCTATTATCATGAACAAATAAGACAGAAAGGATTTCAGAAGACAGATACTCATTAGAGTCATAATAATTATATTAGGAATAATGGCTTTGGAGTTCAGTTTAATCATTTATTTTCTACTGACCTTTGGGGGTTTTCTACCTTCTGCCATAAACAGCTCTGTACTGAGTAGCACCCTTTTGCCTTGTATTAATTGTCTGAAGATTCTCATCCCAGGTCTGATTTTACTCGTCTGGCCAGTTTTAATTATTTCTAAGTCCTCAATTGTCCAGACAAAACGGGCTCTGTATCTTACTCTTTTTCCATTAATTGAGAGTGGGGTTTTGAGTAAATCAGATAAATTGGCTATAACAAGACACATAGTGTGTTATTTCCTTACAGATGACCATATAAGTGGTGACAAATCAGCTCAAAGTCAAGTATTTGTGTCTAATCCAACATCTAGAACCTGAACTCTGCCGTGCTTTTTTTGCAGGCCCTGGGGAAAATGGGCTCTTACCAGCACAGATGTGTATGATAATTATACCAGTAAGCCAAAACAATCATTAAAATGTGAAGAATAAACTTCTGGTAATAAGAATACAAGACACTGGCACAAAACAATATTTTTGAAAAAAAAAATCCCTTTAAACATATCTAATGGAAAATGAGAATGCATTATTATCTTTTTTTTTTTTTTTTTTTGCATTTTGGGGATCAAGAAACTGAAACTTGGATTAAGTAATTTATCCAAGATCTTTACCAGAAAATGGCAGAGCTGTGACCTGGATCCCTGTCTCTGGAGCTTCAAAACTCACAATCTTTTTTTTTTTTTTTTTTTTTTTTTAAGATTTTATTTATTTGACAGAGACAGAGAGAGAAAGACCACAAGTAGGCAGAGAGGCAGGCAGAGAGAGAGTGGGGGAAGCAGGCTCCCTGCCGAACAGAGAGCCTGATGTGGGGCTCGATCCCAGGACTCCGAGATCATGACCTGAGCTGAAGGCAGAGGCTTAACCTACTGAGCCACCCAGGCGCCCCAAAACTCACAATCTTAATCCATGTATCTACTACCCTTTTAATGAAGTCAGAAAAAAAGACAGAAAAGTTCATATAATAACAAAAAAACTTGAATGTAGTTTTGGGGGCAGTGGGGAAAAACGGGGTGGGAGAGGGGTGGAAAAATGTAGTCAAGAGGTACAAACTTCCAGTAACAAGATAAGTAAGTACTGGAGAAAGAAAGCACAGCGTGATGACTATATTTAACACTGCTGTATGAAATACATAAAAGTTGTTAAGGGAGCAAGTCCTAAGAGTTGTCATCATAAGGAAAATTACTCATTTTTCTTTTTTTGTTTCTCTTTTCATTGTGTCTATATGAGATAATGGCCGGCAACTAAAGTTATGATAATTATTTCACAATATCTGTAAGTGCAACCATTATGCTATACACCTTAAGCTTCCAGTGATGCATGCCAGTTATATCTCAATACCACTGGGGAAAATTTCAGTTAAAAAACTTTCTAATACAAGGAGAGGCTGGGTCTATGAATAAACTAGAATAAGAATTGATACATTTATTTTGTTTGTTTGTTTCTTTTCTCTTTCAAAAAAGGGTTTTTCCTCAACATACATGTTCTAACACTATTTAGCTCTTGATACCAACCCAACCACAGATCATAATCCTCCTTTGATTGAAGAATATTCATTCAGTCTTTCATTAAGTGTAATGCACCATCTTCCATGTTGATTTTTCATATGTTAATCAAAATATGTAAGGAAATAGATATCTATTTATTTTGGGCGAGCTTCATATTCATAGATGAGTGAAAGGACATTCTAACTATTCTCTACCAACAAAACGCATTTTTACACATTATATCTTTTAAAGTAAGTAACCATCTTCCTTCTATGAAGACTTCCTAGTGGTTCAGAAAAAACTGATATAAGCTCAGAGTTATTAAAAGTATAATTTTCAGGGGCACCTGGGTGGCTCAGTGGGTGAAGCCTCTGCCTTCGGCTTGGGACGTGATCTCAGGGTCCTGGAATCGAGCCCCACGTAGGGCTCTCTGCTCAGTAGGGAGCCTGCTTCCCCCTCTCTCTCTGTCTGTCTCTCTGCCTACTTGTGAGCTCTCTTTTTCAGTCAAATAAATTAATAAAATATTTTTTAAAAAGCATAATTTTCAAAAAAACTGAAATACGTGAATCTCATGGAAATACATAGTAGGCATATGTCAAAGGTTTGACTTTTTAATGAGGGATCTAGTAGAATTGCAAAGCTGGTCCAGAGGTGGATAGGACAGACTGCTATATATAGTTAGTGAACTAAAGAGAGAATGCTGAAATAAAAATAGGTTGAGTATAAAATTGGTTGATATCATATAGGGCAATAAAACCGTAACCTTTTGTGTTATCTTTCTACCAGACAAAATCATTTGTATTGCTTTCTGAACAAAAATAATTTGCGACTTTACCTTTTAAAAAAAATATTTTAACATTTATCTTCATAGAATTTGGGCCTAATCAATAATAAATAGCACGTTAAAAAATGCATTATTCTAGAGGACTGGATAATCTTTGGGAGGAACTATTAGACAATGCTTCGCTTTATCACTGAAAAGGCATGCACTCATCAGTTTGTCTTATTTTCAAGTTAAGATAATTTTTCGTATTATTCTCTACCCTGTAAAAAAATAATACTTTGTCTAATACTATGTTTCTACACTTTGTATGCAATATTTTACTTAGTTCTCATGAATATCAATAAGCATAAGACTTTTTAGGAAACTGATTATTTGCTTGGATTATTTGCTTTTTTTTTTTTTTTAAAGATTTTATTTATTTATTTGACACACAGAGAGAAAGCACCTGCAGAGGAAGCAGCAGGTAGAGGGAGAGGGAGAACCAGGCTCTCTGCAAAGCAGGGAGCCAATGCCGGGCTGGATCCCAGGACTCTGGGGCAGATTCTTAACCATCTGAGCCAGATGGTTAATCTGAGCCATTTTCCAGGTGCCCCTGGAAAACGTTCTTATGAGAATAAACTTAAAGGAGTTTGAATATTTTGAAGATTGTTGAGATACAGAGCCAAATTCAATTCTACAAAGGATATGGCTATCTGCACTATTCATATAGAGAAGTCTACTCTTATAGATAGAGTTGGGCATCATATTTTAAAAATCATGCAATCTGGTAGATGCAAAATTAAAAAACTTCATTTCAATTTACCTATATATATCTGGTTACTTATAGAGTTGATATTTTAAAACATGGTTTTATTATTTTCTTTTAAAATTATTATTTGCTTATTTTTCTATTTAGGTATCAGTGCCAATGTTTTCTATTACTTTCAGCTTTTAATATCTAAGGGACATTAACCCTTTGTGTTTTATTCTTATACATCAAAGAGCTTGTCATAAATAGTATTAATAGAATATTTTATGTGAGGAATAATAACATCCTAAATGAGATTCATCTGTACTAACTTGAAACTCAACGTAAGATTATGCTAATAAAGATGTAATGTTTCCTCTTGTTCCATTAAAACTCTCTTAATGAAAAATGTTTTATGTGAAAACCATATATACAAGTAATGTTAATAAGGGTGGGGAATCGAAACTCGAGGAAACACAGGGATATTTGTAAATCCAAAATTCTTTGTAAATTGACTACAAAGAGTATATTAATAAGTAGAGTATAGCTTTAGGGGATTATATTTTGAAAAATTTAGAATAACTGGGCAATCTTCCGTAATAGTTTATATCATTGTTTTTGTGATGTGTTTGTAACATAAAATAAAAACTGAAACCAAAGTATACCCAACATTATTTATATTAAATAATGTGTGTATGTATGTATTAATATATATGTATAAACCAAAATATATCATCACTGCTTTTGGTATTTCAAAGGTTTTCTCTGGTAACACTACTATAGATCCATTTAAAAGATGGGTATACTTTCTTAAAATTATCCATTCTTCCAATAACTGAAAAAAACGGTCATTGAATTGACCTACAATAACCATTGAAGGCACTGGTTATTGTAATATTTTTTAATTTATAACAACTTAGAATTTATATGTAACATTTATGAACAATTACAAACAATACATAACAGATTTAAAGTAAAATAATGTCACATAAAATACATATATGTTTATATACATATAGAAATACACATGTATACCGTATGGAGATCAAGGGAGCAATTATAGTAAATATTGGAAAAACATGATTTTTGGAGTTCTGTAGAACCTTGCCTAAAGTGATGCATATAAGAGTTCTAGAAACCCTTAAGGTCACTTTTTTTGTTTGCTGTTGTTGCGGGTGAGGTGAACTCAAAGAAATTGTGTGCCATTCAGGTTCTCTGCCAAGATCCAGATATCCACTAGCTTGAAGGGTGAGTCAGAATGAACCCATAGTCCTTCGATTTCCTTTCCCTCGCTCCCTCCTCTAGCTGCGGAAGCCAAAGATTGGAAGCTTGGCTTTGCCCGGCGGGGTGGGAAAGAGGGGAAGGTGAAGAGGCGGGGAAAGAACAGGAGGGAACCGAGTTGGTTTGGGGGCCGAAAGCCCCCCCAAAAAAACGCACTGGGAAAATTCTCCGGGCCTTGGTCCTGGACTGCGCTTTCTCCTGGCGTGGCGGGCGCGGGAGGGCTGGGGGGCTACTGGGCCTGGCCCCTTGCACCGACGTCCGCTCGCCCAGCTCTGCCCCAGTTACGCGGGTCATGGGTTCGAGCTCGCGTGGGACTCTGTGATGCCCGCCCTCATCCCTCCAGCTGCGCTGCACACTTCGAGTTCCATGAAGTCCTCCGGGCGCGTCCTCTCTCACTTACTCGTTGAGAGGCAGGAGCCAACAGTTGGTTCTTCCTTCAAACTCGGAGGGCCCCAAAGGCTCACTAAACGCCAAAGACCCGGCAGGAGGCTGTATAAACGCCTCCAAATCCCGGCTGGTTCTTTACTGTCCATGCTGTCATCGGTCCCCTCTGGAGCCCTTTGGTCCTTCAGCTCCTCCAACTTTTGGAGCAGTGGAGCTGGGGGATAATTTAGGCTCCAATTTCCAAGTGACCTCTGAGTCCACCTTGATTCAGTCTTCGGCTTGGCTCCTCCTCAATGTATTTTACAGCCCTGACGCGCCCCCCACCCCGCCCCGCTCCGGTACCCCCCCAGCGGGGGATTTTTGTGTCGAACCCGTAGACGAAAAGTTTTTGGCCCTCACTCTCGCTAGCCACGATCAGATTACTTTTCACAGACTGGAGCTGGTTGGGAGGTAGGGGTATTTTTACTTTTAATCCTTTTGTGTGTTTAGTTCACCTTGTGTGATTGGGTGTGGAGAGCGGGGGAGGGGGGGTTTCCAAACGGAGTGAAATTCCCATTCCTTGGGTATTACCATACCCCTGGGGTTGGGAGTTCTTAAAGTTTTAGCAAGTCTGCAAATAACTACAGAACACAATAGAGTCCCCCTCCCTTCCTCTCTCTCGCGCTCTCTCTCTCTCTTTTTTTTTTTTTTTTTTTTTTTCTTTTCCTGCTTCCAAACGCCTTCTTCGAGTCTGAAGCTGGGCAGGTCTCCAAAGGTGCAGCAGCCACAACAATCCAGCAGTTCAAAGTTAGGCAGCAGTTGCACAACTTCTAGCAACTCTCTTAGCCGGCTGCTAATGAGCTGAAAGCCAGGGACATTTGAGGAGGTGAAGAGGAAACTTTCAATCCTCTTCCCTTCACGGAGAAATCTGGATACCCACCCCTCCACCCCCATCTCCAGATAACTTTGAGATAAGACCCTTTCTCTTTGGGGGCCTGGTGGACCATGGCTCCCTTTGGAAGGAACTTGCTAAAGACTCGGCATAAAAACAGGTAAAGTGCAGCGTGTGTGTGTGTGTTTGTGTGTGTGTGTGTGTGTGTGTGTGTGTGGCGGGGTTGGGGGGTGGGGGGGCTTCTGTGTGAAAGTAGGTGTTTTGTTGCAATTAGATTCTGATGAAAATTGCTAGGAGTGGGAAAAGCCCTAGGGAATGAAGTTCTGTATTTATATTCAGCTGGCCAGGCTATTATTCAACCTCAAGGATCATTTATATATATATATATATTATATATATATATAATATATATATATCCATCTCATATATATGTATTATTTTGATTCTGTTTCCCCCTTTAGCCAGTCCTGGTTCCACAGCTACCATCACCAAAATTTCTTTGTGTTGCTTTGCGTATTTGAGTGTAGTAGGAAGGCAAGTTTCATTTTGGTCCAGATGGAATTTTAGCATATCATAGGAAGCGTTAAAATTTTGATGAAGATATAACTAGAATTTATTAGCCACTAATTAGAACGAAAAACACAGCTGCTGATACAATCCAGAAACAATGCTTTGGCTCCCCTTAGAGTAGGGGCATTCCTGAAACCTGGAAAGTTTCCGAAAGTGAAAATACTCTTTAGAGAAACTTTTTGTGAACTGATTGTTTCAAATATCTTTGAGAGCTTTAGGTGGTTTTAGGGTTTTAGGCACCAAAAGAGGATTCAATCAGCTCTCCTCCTTAATCCGTATTGCTACAATTTTATTTCGTTTTGATTTTTTTTTGCTATTCCAAGCCTGCAGTGCCCTTGTGTAAATGTGTGAATAAATGTTTTTCTCTTTCTCTCTCCCTCTCTCTATTACTGTCTCTCTCTCTCTCTCTTTCTCACATGAAGATTTTTCTTGAGCCAGTATGTGTGTTTCAGTCTTACTAAATAATTTATTAACACCCCGAATGTTACATTTATATGCTAAAACAATGTGAGGATAATTTTAGACATGGGCTTTACTGTTAGTATATTTATTTTGAAATAAGGGCTTTTCCATAACTCTTCTCTCCATCATGCTTGTTAGTACTTGTCATAATTTACTCGGGGTAAATTTAAAAGCATACAATTACATGGTAGGAAATGACACAATTATTTTAAAGTGTCTGCTTGATAATTTATGATGATATAATTTTAAAGTAAATCTTCACATTTTGTGCTTACATGTCTACTTGAAAAATTCTGGTTTTAATTTGTTCTAAATGTATTCATGATTGAGTTCATTAAGTTTGCTTAAGAAAGGAAAACAACAATAATCAGTACTATGAAACTTTCTAAACCAGTTTTATTTGCTAATAATTTGGTAATATACCACATATATGACATTTCTGGCAGTTAGTGAAACTATATGTTAAAATAAAGAAATATATGTCTGGATATTCTTTTTAAAAAGTTAGTGATGGTTACTAAAAATAGGCTTGTAATTTAGTGGTATCAATGCATTAAAAAATAATTCCAAAAGCCTTCCCCTGCCAATAGAAAAGCCTTACTACTTTTTAAATGATTACACAGTAGCATTATTTCTCAAGTATGTTTGTAAGAATGCCATCAAAATATATAAAAATTAGTTGGGGAAAGTTCATGGTCTTGCTGATCCTTCTAAATACAACCTTATAGTTCAGGATTGTTTTGTGTATGTGTGTTCTTGTTTTTTATTTTGATTATTATTAATTCTAGAATTCTTTCATTTGTGTGCCAAATAAACAGTTCAGTATAAATAACTGTGTGTGCATCCCTGTGAGTTTTCCTCACGGAAGTACATGTCCACTTACGTTATCTCAATTCTGCCACTGTTCCATCTACCCATAAAAGTGGCTTTCATTCAGGGCGGTGAGGATACAGTTTTAATATAACATTTTCTATGCAAAATTATGAAAAAATGGAAAGAAATAACAAAAAAATGAGGAGTTTAAAAGTATTTCAAGTTCTTCTGAGAAAACAGAATGGTGTTCCCAATGGTGATGCTTTATTAAGAATGTGTTTTGATGGAAGTGGTAATAGTGAGGATATATGTAAGTTGCTCTAATAATTGAGTGCTTCCCTTTATAAATTTGTATTTTCCCATTCTTAAGAATTTGTAAGCCACAGCAGTGGTCAGAAAGATAATAATATGAGTGTCTTAAACTAAGCAGTCCATAAGCCACGTGTTATTTTGAAATAGAATTAACGTGTATTTGTTTTTCAGTGTCCAGTAATTACCATAGATGAGGTTTTTTTGTTTTGTTCTGCTTTGTTTTTGTACCTTCTCAAAGGTGAAACTACACATGAAACTTAGAGACATGATTAAGTCTATCCATTTTGTTTATCTGGTTCCATAATGATTTAAATAATCTTACTTGGGCATACTGAAACTAAGTATCTTTCCTAAAATGACAAGTGATTCATCCTTTGATAGTAAATGTGATTGATGATAAAACATTTATCTGATAACAGCTAAGGCATTCCTCAAATATATAAAATTCCTCGTAGAATGCAAATAAAGAATTTGAGCGATGCTTTTGTATATCTTGTGATATATAATTTATACAAGTAAAAGAGCTGCTTGAACATAATTGCATCTTTGTAAGCAGGAAAAAATATAGATTACTAGAAGGAATCTTAGGAATTTGAGATCATAAAATTTTGACAAAGTTTGTTTATTGAACTTTTCTGCATTTATTCTCTTTCTGTCTTTTCCAAGTATGAGGCATAAAATCTTTTAGAAAATACAAGTTGTAAAGCTTAGAGAGAGCAGTGTCATATCTGTCTAGTCACCATTGTGTTTTTATGCCTAGGACACTGCCTGGCATATTCTGGACCCATGATACAGTTATTTTCATAATTTGTAAATTAAATCATAAAAACATAGTTACTATTTTATTCTCTATTCATCTTCTGAGCTCGATTGGTATTGTATAGAAATGAATGCTTCATAAAGGATTGGTTGACATTTGATATAATCCAAAACTCAAGGAAATAGGCAAATAATTTTATGGAATTGTACACCAAGTTAATCCTACCCCACTACATGATCTTTTCTAAATTTTAAGAAGCATTTAAATTTAAAAAATGGCGCAATAGTCTTTGGGGAATTTGAGAATAATGCATGGTCACAAATGATGGTATTATGGCACACAAACTTTGTATGCTTTTCATTCCTAACTTTCATAGAAGTAAAAGAAATGGAACCAATATTAGATCCTTTATATTTGTAATCAGAATTAATCTTTTAATTGTAGTAACAATGCCACAAATGCTTCATCAGAAGGAAGAATTTAATTTTGCAGTTATGGTAAAAGTTGCTGGCAAGATGGATGTTTTCCCTGAAATTAGAAGTATGGTGATTTGTGAAATGGAAAATTATCATGTACTATTTTGTCTAACCTCAAATAAACACTTAAAATATTCCTGAAAACGGATTGAGAAATCCACAGTATTTGAGTACATACATCTTTTTAGTTCCCAGGAGTTCCTGAAAGAGATTTCCCCTGATGATACTTGGTAACTTAAGTAGTTATTAGTTGGCAGGAGATAGCCCATTAGGAACAATGACTGGAATGCTTTATCCTTGGCCAGAAAAATACCAAGAGCACTGAAGGCAGTGAAATTGAGCTCTAGGTTAAAAGTTGAATTGTTATTCAAATGACTAAAGTCAACTTAAAAATCCACTATATAAGAGGTTGTATTATGTACTCTATCAATTCATGAAACATGTCAAGGTGAAAGGTTCTTAAATGGACTTTTTGAAAAAAAAAAAAAAGTTTAAAAGTTTGTAGCTGGTTAACAATTTTATTTACAGAACATCTTTATTACCTGGACTGCATAACTTAGAAAGCTTTGAGGTTATTTGATTGGTGTATGGTTCCAGGAGATCTGATAATAGCTCTAAAAATTTACAAAAATGTGGCTCTCTTCTTTTAATTTTAGTTCTGAAAATAAAGTTGAGGAACTGATGTATTTACCTCTTCCAGAAGTATGTGGATACCAGTCCTTGATAGGGAATCTCTTTGACTCTAGCATATTGGCTTTCTAAAATGAGGCAATATGTTATCTGTACTATGTATATGTGAAAGAAACAAGTTCAACATGCGTCTGTGCTCTAATGTTCTTTAATGTCTGTTTGCTTAGGAGTTTTTTTTTTTTTTAATTTTATTTTTTATAAACATATAATATATTTTTATCCCCAGGGGTACAGGTCTGTGAATCGCCAGGTTTACACACTTCACAGCACTCACCATAGCACATACCCTCCCCAATGTCCGTAATCCCACCCCCCCCAACCCTCCTCCCCCCATCAACCCTCAGTTTGTTTTGTGAGATTAAGAGTCACTTATGGTTTGTCTCCCTCCCAATCCCATCTTGTTTCATTTACTCTTCTCCTACCCCCTTAACCCCCCATGTTGCATCTCCTCTCCCTCATATCAGGGAGATCATATGATAGTTGTCTTTCTCTGATTGACTTATTTCGCTAAGCATGATACCCTCTAGTTCCATCCACGTCGTCGCAAATGGCAAGATTTCATTTCTTTTGATGGCTGCATAGTATTCCATTGTGTATATATACCACATCTTCTTTATCCATTCGTCTGTTGATGGATATCTAGGTTCTTTCCATAGTTTGGCTATTGTAGACATTTGCTTAGGAGTTTTTAAAGACATCTTTTTGGCAAAACACATGCAACACATAAAACATTTCTTTTTTTTTTTTTTTAAGATTTTTAAAATTTATTTGACAGGGGTTGGGGAGAGAGAAAGAGTGCACATGAGCAGGGGCAGAGGGAGAGGGAGAAGCAGGCTCCCCGCTGAGCAAGGAGCCCTATTTGGAAATCCATCCCAGGACCCTGGGATCATGACTTGATCCCAGACACTTAATGACTGAGCCACCCAGGCATCCCTAATATTTCCTTTTAAACAAATAGATTTCATTCCTGTGTAACCTGTTATAATTCTACACCTTCTAGAGGAAGTTTGCATATTTGTTGATTATTATTTAAGAAAACTTACTAATGTAGATGGTCACCCAAGGGCAAAGTAATTATGTCATGTAAATGGGATAGAATCATGGATACGTGCTCAGCATTGGCAGTGAGAGGCAAGATATTTCAAGAATAAGAATGATCAATGGGTATTAAATGTGCTGAGAAACAAGGAAAGTTATCCTCAAAGGTTTATATTTGCAGGCTAGAATGGCCTCTGTTTTTATAAATAAAGTGACTTAAGATAGCTATAAAAATTCTCTTTTGTAGACTCAGTGAGAGCAGGTATTCAGTGAAAGTTGGTTCTCAGATATTTGTTGATTGAATAAATGAATTCAGCATATACTCTTCAAATACATCTGGTCCCCATAGAGTACTTGGATCGGAGTATATCAGTACGTGTGTGTTGAGTGGATGCATAGCTAACTTAAAGAATGAATCCATAAGTTTAAGGTTGACCTCTCATTATTCCTGCCTTTAGGCTCAACTCCTTGCTTTCAAATGGTGAAGGGCCATATCTGACAAACAGACTTTACTGAGCTTCTGCTAGAAAATAAACAAAGAAACGGTGTAACTCATCTCACAGACATGCTCTTACTTCCCTTCAGTTCTTTGAGTGCAACCATGTATATCAATGAGGTTTGCCTGAGGATGCTGAGTGGCTACTATAGATCCCACTGCTAAGTGTGGAGAATCTCCCCCTTCTTTTGGGATAAGAGGGAAATAGGGTTAGGAAATATTTGTTTTCTTACATGATATGAGGATTTGTTCTCCTTCTATAGGATAATTATAGTTCATGAGACAAAGGAAAATTCTAGAAAGAGGCAGAAAAATATCTTGGTTAAGAATTCCAGTGGACAGGGGCGCCTGGGTGGCTCAGTGGGTTAAGCCTCTGCCTTCGGCTCAGGTCATGATCCCAGGGTCCTGGGATCGAGCCCCGCATTGGGCTCTCTGCTCAGCAGGAAGCCTGCTTCCCCTCCTCTCTCTCTCCCTGCCTGCCTCTCTCCCTACTTGTGATCTCTTTCTCTGTCGAATAAATAAATAAAATCTTAAAAAAAAAAAAAAGAATTCCAGTGGACATTGGGTTCTTTCTTAGATATGCCATTATTAATTGTGGGCCCTGGGGCAAATATTTAATCTTTTTACTACAACAACAACACCAATAATAACAGCATGCAAGGGAAAATCCAAGATTGACAATTAGAGGAGGGTTGCTCTTTAATACACAATTATGAATAAAAGTATTACTAAGGTTGTTCTGGGGAAGACAGCTGTGCAAATGAGGCAACCCTTATGCTTAAGTTTCATGAGCTTCAGGGTAAATCCAGATCTACTAACACTTAACACCCTGTGGCACTGTTCTGAGTGATTTACATAATGCTTAAAGTAATGCTGTGGAGAAGGTACTATTATTTCCCCTATTTTACATTTGGAGCAGTGCAGGAATAAATAAGTGACAGAGACAGGATTTGAACCCATGCACTTAATCATTATTCTGCATGGCTTGTTCAGGACTGACTTTTCTCATCTCTAAAATGAGTTAATCCTAAATCGTCAAGTATGAGATTAAATCTGGTTATATTTAAAAGACTGCACAGTACTCGGAGGATAGTAATAAAAGCTCAATAAATATTCACCCCTTGTTCAGGCCTGTAGGATTGAAATGCTATGAAGTATGTCTAAGTTTTTAATATTTAAACATGGTATGAAATTTTGGTCTTGGAAATCTCAACTCAGAACTTCTATATTACCACTGATCTCTTTTCCTCTGTAGATAGAAAGAGGTATATTATAAATTACTGAATATGATTAGAATGAGTCTGTCCATGTTGTACAAAACTATCTTTGGATCTTGATTAAGTATTTGAATTCTGACGGCTTTTAGGTTTAACTTCATTCCTCTTTTGAGCCAGATTGTGAGACCATTAATGATTTGGCAATGTGTAGCATACCGTAGTTTATGGGATTCCCTATGTGTCCTTGAGGAGCTTTGATAAAAAGAAAGAATGCATAATTTAAATATTTAGTTTTATCTTTGTCTAATAAAATGAGAGATTGAATTAGATTTTTAAAATTAAAAAAAATTAAACATTTTATTTATTTGAGAGAGAGTGCGCTAGCTAGAGAAAGAGGGAGTGGGGCAGGGAGGGAGAGGGAGAGGTAGACTCCTCTGCTGAGCAGAGAGCCCAAGGCAACATGGGGGTTTGATCCCAGGACTCTGGGATCCTGACCTGAGCCAAAGGCAGATGCCTAATCCACTGAACAACCTGGTACCCCTGAATTAGATTTTTAATCTCCCTTTAATTTCTAAAGTTCTATGATTCTAAAATACCCTCTGCAGAGTAGAGTTTAATTCTCTTGTCTTGCTTGTTTACCTTTTGAAGATAACTTTTAAAAATAGAATTAAAAGATAGATTTTTTTTTTTTTTGGTGTATAATTTTATTTTACCTAAAACATGATGCATTGGCACATAACTTCTACCACAAAAAGTACATTATGGTAAAAATCAAATGTGTTTATTTTCACTTATTAAAAGGTGTGTTTAGTTTATAAATTACAATATCTAGGAATTACTGAGTGTTTGCTATTTGCTAAGCACAATTTTAAGTTTAATAATATGAATATATGAATTTTATGAGTAGCTATCTTTTTATTTTAGTTGTTTAAGACTGGTAGTCTGTGTATTTGGTATCGTACCAGACATGCAAAGACACAACCTCATTCCTAAGAGATTAAACTAATTGAGGGAACAGCACTGTAGTTAAATATCTCAAGCATGAACTTTCTTCTAAATCACTCTTGCATGGGAAACTGTCTTTGACAGGGTAGGTAAAATCACAGTCTTTATGATGCAATTAAGAAGATGAGAGTGTACTCTCTTGCAGTGAAAAAGGCTGTTCCTTTGTACAGTAGGTGCTCAATAAATGGTTTTGATTACTTCTAAGTAGAAGTACATAACAGAGGAGTACATGGAGGTAAAGAAAAATAAAAGGAGCATCATCATAATTAGATAGCATTTATTATTAAACTCCCACAGTTAGGTGACAGGCTTGGACAAGAGTAGGGAACACAATAAGATGTATAAAGAGATGTAGGAGTGGGTTGAATCACACAATGGTAAGACTGACTAAGATAGGATAATCAAAAGATAAGGATCGAGAAGCAGACAGAAATACGGTCAGTTTGGCAAGAATCCATAATGTTGATTGGGTTGTTTAAAAAAAAAAAAAAAAGAATTTTACAATTGAGGAAGTGTACAGAAAAGATTTTAAGAATGTGTTTATATAGCAGCATTAGACTTACAGTCAACTACAGTTGACTGTTTTTCCTTCTAATAATCACATTAAATTGGTCAGTTTATCAGTTCATAAAACTGAGTTATTCTATTTGTGGACATTTTTAATTTTAGTTTTAGTTATGCAGATAATGGTCCAACTTCAGCAAGTTTTTATGCTCACTAATTAGGGTATATAATTGATAGGGGTTTTGTGGCTGAGACTTCTGGATATACTTGCACAGTACATACTTGTTCTCAATCAATGACTGGCATGTTTTATAGCTACCTTCAGTTACTCCAAGGCTCCTCTTTTACTCTGATGTTTTTCAATCCTCTTGGAATTCCTTGCAGTTATGGTTAACTGAAGGTACTGAAGATCCAGTAGGAGAGCATTAGTTTGGGAAGACCACAGTCTTTCATAGTAGAGCCTGAGGATACCTATTTTTAGATCTGCACATAAGGACCTTACATTTGCCTAGAAGCCATGAGGGATGCTGTTGAAAAACCATGAGTGTTTCCATGGGGTAAACATAGATTAAGTGCAATCTCATACGAAGACAAGAGTCGTACACCATTAGGAAAAGTACCTGTAAGGCTATATTGGACTTTTGAGATTCCATCTTTTTTAATGATGTGGGAAGTTAGGCACTTTAAGCAGAAGACTACAAAGTATTAGCCTTGGTTTTTTGACCGCCTGTTCTACTCTAATAGTGAAATCCCAAGAATTTCTCTCTAGAACTATTAATAATAGACATGAAACTTAGACTACATTACTTTTTAAAAAAATGTTGATCATCATTAGCGGTTCTACCTTTAACTAGGAGAACTTGATGTGATCAGGTTCCAGGATTAAGTGAAATGTCCGCTTGTGCTGTGTTAACTCTGTCCACAGTCCAAGCATACTACAGTATCGCTGACTTACCTGCCTAAGCTTCTAAAAACAAAACATTCATCGACTATCCCACTTTGTCAGATTTAGCATCTACTTATTTATATTTGCCTTGTGCTGACTTCAAGATGATGGTTATTTGATGAATTTTTTTTTTTTTAATTCAGAAGTATAAAGGAACCACACATTTTGCAGGGGGCAGGATGATGAAAGATTAGAGATGAACCAGATGTGGATCATGCTTTTAAGGGATTTGCTGATTAGGAGACACACAGACATACATAAATAATTAAAATATAAGGCAGGCATTTATAAAGTACCAATAAAATGCATGTATTCAACTATAAATATTATTTACCTTGTAATATGGGCCACACGTTATTTTAGGTGCTATCCTCACTGAAATAGTGAGGAAGATAGTCAAGATCTCTGCTCTCACTGAGCTGATAGTGCTGGGGGGGACAGACAGGCAGCCAATAAACAAACAGTAAATGAACAAGATGTCAGATAGTGATTATTGTTAAAAAGTTACTATGGAGGCAGAATTGATAGGAATTGAAAAATGAGTGGATGAGGCAGTAAAGGATATCAGGATGAAAAACAAAGAATTAATAACTATAATTTTGGGTCTGAATAACTGGGAACATAGTTGTCAGGAAAAAACAGAAAGAATGGCAAAGGTAATTTTGGGGAGGGAAAAACATGGGGTAAAGAGTGAAAAATGCAAGGTCTAATTTGTATGTTTCCAAATATTCCACCTCCAAACACCTGGTGTTTGGACACACTGCACCTGAGATGGGACTGTGAAAGCGGCCTTTCATCCAGCCTACTCTGATACCTTCTGACATCCATTATGTGACTGATTAATATAGAGTGTACAGCACCTGGAACAGGGCTTTAAAGACAAAAGACTGGTTTCCCAGTCAGGGCCTTCAAGCTGACTAATCTTATGTTAAACCCACTCAATCTCCATGAACCATTTAGCACCCATCCTTTTAGTGATCCCTTAATCATTACCTTTGGTCCAAATGACTTCCAAGCATGGCCATCACTTCCAGGGATTGCAAATTTCTCCCATTTGATAATTACATGATTTTTACCTTTTTTTCCTCTAGTGAGTCATACATAGAATTATGTAGATATGGGAGTTTTAAATAATGTGGTTAGATAATAAAATCTAAATTTTTGGTGCAGGTAAGTCATCTAGGTCAGGAGTCGGCAAACATTTTGTGAAAGGGCCACGTAATCAGTGTTTTAGGTTTCTTGGACCATAATGTCACTATCTCAACTACTCAACTTTGTCAGTGTAGTATAAGAACAGCCGTGGACAATGCATAATTAAATAGGCATGACTGTATTCCAGTAGAACTTTACTTACAAAAATAGGTGGTGGGACAGTTGTAACTACTAGGTGCTAGTTGACTGAAAAATTCTCTTTGTATACTTCTCCAAAACCTACTTCCAATTCCATGCTGCAAATTATAAAAGAAGCATTTGCCATCTACTATGGTAGGCACTTAGGCTTCAAAAATGAAAGATTCAGTCCAGGACCTGACTGGCAAACTAGCAAAAAGAAAGGTAGAAAATACTGTTACTGAATGTGTCAAGAAAGGGCACCCATTTCCATCTGGGGTGGAGGGAAGGGAGTTATTCAGAGAAGGTAAGGGAATTTGCCTAACGGAAGGGACATTTAAAGAAGAGTAAGAGAGAATAGGGGAAAAGGGTAATTCAGGCAAGGAAGCAAGTTACAGAATGGCCCAGAAGGAAAACAAAACTGGCAGGTGCAGTTCAATCCAGTCTAGAAACCCAAAGCATGGTATATGTGACAGCGCTTGGAGTTACCAGAGATCAAAGTCAGGGATAACGTGTTGGGTGCATATTAACAGTCATACTAAGGAGTGCTTGGCTATGATTTGGGGAATCAGATCATGGAAGGAATCCTAAGAGTAGACAGGAAAGAGAGAAAACAGGAGAGAAACTGAGAGAGGGAAAGGCAGAGACACGGGAGAGAGGGGCAGAGAGAGATTTAAAAAAGACTTGGAAACCATTTAAAGACTTTAATCAAGGGAGGTATACGGGCAGATTTGCAGTTTAAAAAGGACAGCCTGGCAATGTCGTGGAGCGCAAATGTGAAGTGGGCCAAAAGTTTATAATAAAACAATATTTAATAGCTCACTACAGTAATCTGTAGTGAAACTGAGAGTTGGGAGAATGAGTAAGGCAGACTTACTGACTAAAGGGGGATGACATAGAGAAAAGAACCTAGAAGATCCTAGTTTTCAAGCTTGTGAGAAAGGATGGGGGACAGCAATCACATTCAATAACATGAGGAATCAGGAGATGGAATAGTTTGGAATATGAGAGAAAAGGATGATGAATTAGTTTTGATCAGTCAAATTTGAGGTTCCTGTGAAATATACAATGTAAATATGAAGTAAACATTCAAAAAAGGAGCTTGTGAATACTGGTCTAGAGCTCAAGGGCAAATATATATAGATTTGGGAATATCAGCATACAATGGGCTGATAAACTTGTGGACAATATTAGAGTCACCCATAAAATGTGTTTAATGAGACAAGAAATGACTCACAGGAAACTCGGGGAGGCCATTTATATCAGTATCAGTACTTATTTGTATAATTTGTATCAGTCTTATGCATAATAAAACATCCTAAAAATTAGTGGCTGAAAACAACTTGTTATTTGTCTTCTTTTTTATTTTTATTTTTGTTATTTTTAAATTTGTATTTATTTGTTTGCTTGTTTGTTTGTTTTGATTCTGTGGGTGAACTGGGGGTGGTTCTTCTGCTGGTTTCACCTAGGCTGTTTCAATGAGATCAGGTTGGTTGGGGTCTAGGTTCTGATGGGATGACTGAGATGGCTGGGTCTCTCTCTCCATATGGTCTTTCATCCCAGGCATTTTCATCAAGCAGCAGTACCAGGACGGCATTCCTGGATGAAAGCAGAAGCTATAAGACTTCTTGAGGCCGGGACTTCAGAACTTTCATATGTGGTTTTCACCATATGCTACTGGCCATAGCAAATCCCAAGGTCTATTCTGGGGGAGGAAATGGATTCCATCTCTTGATGGAAGGAGCTGCAAAAGAATCTAGCCACCCTGTAGGACGCATATGCAGAGGAAGCAAGTCCCATCATGCAGGATCTGTGAAGGAGAAGCTAGAAGGGTAAAGGAAGAAGCTTAGAGGGTGAAATCCAGGAGTCAAGGCATGAGTTGCTGCAAGAAAGGAAAGGAAAGATCACAATGCAAAATGTTACAAAGAGGTCAAGTCGAATCCATTCCAAAATGGCGGCTAAGTTTGGGAGTTCTGAGATCTCTAACAAGCCTGAGAAGAAATGTGCCCGTTAGGGGTAGGGGGTAGGTGGGTGGGGGCGGGAAGTCACTTTATGGTAGATTATTGTTACTGAAAAGAGAAGAAATAATGAAAGAAAGTGAGCATGGATTGCTATTTGAGTTTGTGAATGAAAGAGAGTTGATGCAAATATGTGGTCGTAATAATTGTAGATAAAACGTGACAGGATAGTGGGAAGGACCAGAGGAAAAGGTAAAGGATAAAAAGAGTTTAAGAAGGGATACATTGTGAAGCAAAGTTCTAGAGGAGGTGGAGGCAGTGAGATTCAGAGCATATGAAAAAGCTTAAAGTTTGGGGAAGGGAGATGGACATATGATGCTTTTGACATGGGTGACCAGTTTTTCTCTTATCCAGGGTATTTTCAAGTATGTCCTTTTTTTTTTTTTTTTTTTTAAACAAAATGGCATGGCAGGCCCTCATATATTCTTGTTGCTACAAGTTATACATTTTTTGTTGCTCTTTAGGTAATTTATTTGCAACTAAGGTGAACAGCTGATTATTTCACCTTCCATTTGGAAGTCACATTTTATTCTAGATTATGTTCAGAAAGTGGAAATCAGTGATAAAAGAGCTCATCTTATGTTTTCAGCTATCCTACTGGGTAATGCAGATTCTTATATTTTTCTAGTGCTATTCAAATATGCCAGCATATTTCAGAATACATTTAAAGAGGGAAGAGTAGGTGGCTGCGAGCAGATACAAGGTAAAAAAAAATCACCAAAATTAGGGAATATCTTCCACTACATAGGTAAAACCAGTTATGGACTGAGCTGCCCACAGGAAAACTCATGCTAATAGCTGATGAAACTACAACTGTCATTAAACTAAATATTCAGACTAGGTAACTTTCCTTTAATAAATATATGCATGCTTAGTTGTTATAAAATATTTCTCTAAAAAGTACAAATCAACAAGGAAACTTTAGGTATTTGCCAGGCACAGGTGACACTGGGAAGTGAGCAGAAGAATTTCCAATGAGATTAGGTATTTGCTCAGCATTTCATCTGGTAAATACTACATGTTAAATATTTACATTTTGATTAAATCAATTTCCGGAATCTGAATTACAAGCTTAGTTTACTTAACCCCCAGTTGTCTCCAATACACATTCTTTACACATTCCTTTCCCTTTTCTCTGTTTATGGGACTTATGTACTATAGCTACCCTGCAATTATGTTATGTACGGGTTTTTCTTACCCTGCATTCCTGGCTCACTTCCTAGAAAATTAAACTGGCATTAGTAGAACATAAAACTAGTGATTTCTATATGTGTGTGTGTAAATCCTTAATCTTCTGTGCCTCAATTTTCTAATCTGTAAAATGGGTTTAACAACAGGATATATCTGGTCAGGTTGTGATGGAAACTAACTGAGTGAATGTATATAAAGCATTTAGAACAATGGCAGGCACATACTAAGCATTCACCAAAGTGAGCTACTATCCAGTGTACCTCTTCACACACACACACTTCACTATGTTTTAAATATCTGTCCTTCAATTACCAGGTCCACACATAATCATGTGAAGTCACAATTTGAAGGGGTCTTTTTTACAGACAAAATCTAAAGTATTTTTATTTACTTATTAATTTTTAAGTAAACTCTGCCCCCAAAGTAGGGCTCGAACTCACAATCCCAATACCAAGAGTCACATGCTGTACCCAGTAAGCCAGCCATGTGCCCTACAGACAAGATCTAAATCAGTATGTTACCCCAAATTAAATCTCTTGAGGTTCTTTTATTTAATCAGACTTTCTACAAAGAGTTATAGGACTGGAGAATGAATTGAAGACTTTGAGGTCAATTACAATGTTTTTATTATTATTTATTAAATATGACTTAAGTTTTATTATTTTTTTTTATTTTGAGGTATTTTATAACATATTTGTTCAGAGTTTATCTCATGAATTTCAGTAATGTTTAAATGGTCTTGAATTTTTAGAATCTACCTTTCTAAGTGTAGCTTTTCTCCTTCCGAGGTGTATGACGAATTCCTGAACATAATTATCTTCTATATAATTTTATCCTCAGCATCTATTCATATTTGCTAAAACTACAGTTTCATTAATGATTGTTGAAGCAAGTTATAAAGCGCATATACCATGATTCTAAATGGACAGTTTATTTGGAAGATAACTAACTTGGAATGGATTCAGTTAATTTGCATAGAACTTTTTGTTTAATACATTTAAGTTTTATCCTACCCAATTTTCTGTTTTATCCTACCCATTTTCTGTTTGTGTTTGGGTCATTCCTTTAGTTTTGTTACAAAGTTTCCCATTCATATACAAAATATAATTTTTTCTCCTATATAATAATGATGAGGCTAATTTATTAGCTAACTTATTTATAGTTGTACTGTGATAATTTTGATTATTGGGAAAAGATGCTATTAAATTTGGAAGTACGGTATTTTTGTTTGAAAATAGCTGTAACATGTGATTTAAGTGTTCAGCATCCAAAATGATTATTTATGGCATCCCCAGCATTTTAAATTTTATAATTGACATAGAGTTGGGTCTGTGAACTCAAATATTAGTTTATAACCTTTGGTATAAAACTTAAATTGGTAAACTTGTTTTTATCATCATCCATTTTTATTCTTTAATGACTTACATGCTTTTATTCAAAGAAATGTGCATTTCTGGGGTGCCTGAGTTGCTCAGTTGTTAAGCGGCTGCCTTCAGCTCAGGTCATGATCCCAGGGTTCTGGGGTTGAGCCCGCATCGGGGTCCCTGCTTTCCCTCTCCCACTTCCCCTGCTTGTGTTCCCTCTTTCACTGTGTCTCCCTGTCAAATAAGTAAATAAAATCTTAAAAAAAAAAAAAAAAAAGGAAATGTGAATTTCTACAAGGTATTGTCAGATCTGAGCATGAGATAAATATACTGAAATCAAATTTCTTTTCTTATTATTGTCTTGTAGCTCTCATTACCATTCATCATTTCTGAAACTTGCATTGTTGGGTTATTCTATCTCCCAGTATTATTTACTGATATGTTTTTAATATGAGTGCCACATATAGTGAGCTATACATTGAAGGTTCTATTTGACTGGACGTCATACCCTATGAGGGTTGTTACTTATCTGGGCAAGATGTTTTAAGAAAGAACTGCCTGAGAACAGTTTTCACAACTTCAAACTTATCCATCTTTTCTATAAAAAATATATATATTATGAGACATTAAATTCTGCTTTCTACTGGATCAGAATCTGTGCAAGAACTAAGGTTTTTTTTTCTTATGTATTGCTATTTTGTATATCATTTATCAGAATACAGGACACAAAAATGAATTATATATGTATTCATACTGTATCAATTCTAGTTGTGTTCCTTGCTGTAGCATTGAATTGCATAGTGACATCAGAATCAAATTAACTTTAATCTTTTGAGGCATATATATGTGTTTTGAGTTTTAATAAATAACTCAAAGGGAATAAATTGTATTGAGTTAAAATACTAAGGAGATAGTTCTCATTTCCCTATAGAATGAGAAGTTTGACTAAAAAACATTACTTTCAACTTCATGGAAAAAAAAACATACTATGACAATATCATAACTTGGCTAAAGGTCCGTAAAATGTAGAATACTCATAACCCTTGGTTTATATTCTGCAATCAGCACAAATAACTGGATTTGTAAATACAGTGTCATCTGCCAATTCACTTGAATAATGGTGACTTCTGGACAGTATTCAAACCAGAGGTGTCTTCTAAATAATCCAAACAGGGTAGTGTTATATTCAGTGTAGTTTTAAGACTAAGGTAATTTTACAGACTATTTTTGACTTCTCTAGGCTTATTTTATGTGCCTACAATGCCCCCAGCCTTGCCTGGGTGCTACAGATGCTTTCCCTCATTTCCCACTGTTGTTTCTGGGAATTACCCTTTCATCCTGTAAAGACTGTAGGTCTTGGCCTCTACTTCCCCCAAACTCTGGGTCTATTCTTAATTCTGGTCTTTGTCCCTTCTGTCAGGGCAGAATAGACGGTAAAGTAGTAAGAGAAAAACACAATGAAAACCCCTTCTGCAGACTCCCATTCCCCCCTAAACACCGCTGACACTGCCCTGGTCTCCTGACTATTTCTGTCATATCATAGATATTCAAATACCATTTCTTAATGAAGGAGAAAGATTTATTAGTCTATGAATGGAAGTTTTTTCCTAAACTATAATTAACCCTGTTCTGAGTGTTTGTGTTTCTAAATGCATCAGCGTTCCTTAGGACCAGTTCTGGGATTAACAGAGGGAAATCCAGTTGGGCAGGATTAATAATAAACATAAAGCAGGCTGTGGAGTGAAAGGAGGAAAAAAGTTGCATTTTGGCAGTAGAATGCCAACTTTCGAGATTGGAAATGTCTCCCTTGTTTATTATTTTTGTTTTCATAATTTTTGTATTAGATTCTCCAGAAGATACAAGGAAAAAGAGTAAAGGTGAAGTTTTAACATTGATTTTGTTGTAAATGTGGAAGAGGATTCTTCTGTTGCACCACTGTTGACATTTGTAGCTATAAGCTTTTGCTACCAGGAAACTGTTCTGTGCACCGCAGAACATTTATGTTCCTCCAACCCACTAGATGCTGGTGGTACCCCCGGACTCTAATGTAAAAATCAAAAATGTCTCCATGTGTTGTCAGATGTCTCCTGGCGGGGGCAGAATCACCCCTGGTAGAGAACCACTGGTTTAGAAGGAGAGACTCTCCAGTTTAAAAAATAGGTAATAATAAGAAGAAGGAAACAGAGAACAACAGTCTTTGAGCAGTGGACCAGGACTCAGATATGCCCCCAGAGCTCCACAATTCATCTTTCAATCTGATGGATCCTTCCATCACAATGTTCAGGCACAGGGGCCACCAATAGTTTGGACTTGGAAAGGTTTAACTATTAATTTCTAAGTATGGAATATGGTTCCCAAGAGACTTAAGCAATAAAAGCATTTCACTTTGAGTCACTCCTATACATACCAGCTAGATTCTGTCCATATCCAACTTTCAGGGCTGACCTCTGAAATAGTTGTAATAGAGGTTCTGTGGAAAATGCATTTACATGTTCAAATTATTTTCCATAAATATCTGTAGATTGCATTCTAGTTTTTGTATAGTGGGTTTTAGAAGCTATCTTGTAATGTAATTCTTAATTAATTAATCATTTTAATGATTCTTATTGTTTTGAAAGTACACCTCCAGGGTGCCTGAGTGTCTTAGTCCATTAAATTTCTGCCTTCAGGTCGGGTCATGATCCCAGGGTGCTGAGATTGAGTCCTACATCAGGCTCCCTGCTCAAATGGGAGTCTGTTTTTCCCTCTCTCTCTCCCCACTGCCTGTGCTTTGTTTTTATCTCCCACTCTATCTCGAATAAATAAACACATAAATTTAAAAAAATAAGTAAAATAATTAAAAACACAAAAAAAGAAAGTAGGCTTCCATATAATGTATTAGTCCTAATAAGTTTTTTTTTTTAAGATTTTATTTATCTATTTGACAGATAGAGATCACAAGTAGGCAGAGAGGCAGGCAGAGAGAGAGAGGAGGAAGCAGGCTCCCTGCTGAGCAGAAAGCCAGGATGCGGGGCTCCATCCCAGAACCCTGAGATCATGACCTGAGCAGAAAGCAGAGGCTTAACCCCCTGAGCCACCCGGGTGCCCCAGTCCTAATAAGTTTTATATGTCAAATTTCAATTAAACTTTAATGTCTAGTATATGCTAGGAATAAATGTTACTTTTTAATTTATTCCCCTGTGCCCTAACTTCAGTGTTCTTTTCCTCTGGGCAACTGAATAAAGATAGTCAAAGTTTATCCATTTATCTTCATTTTTCTCTGCTTTCACAATAAGTCTTTTTTCAGTAAATATGTTTTCAGAGATCTTCGGCTTGGCATTGTAATATCTTAGTAAATACTTTTTTTTAATCTTAAAACTCCCAGATTTAGATAGTTAATTTATTCTCTGATGCTTTGTCCATATTTGTTGAAGAACATTGCATTTGTAATTATAAGCCAACTCAACTTAATTCTGTGTCATTGTTTTTGTGTTATTAAAATTAATTATCAATGGAGAAATATTTTTAATTTCTTGATTGACTATAGAGTGCATGCAAGAAGCCCAATATTTAATTTTATTATTTCAGAGTGAATATGGAAAAGTACCCATAAGTAAGATTAATAGATGTTGTTGAAGAGCTTTATTTAGCATATAAATCTTAATTTTCTGATGATATTCCAACCAACGCGAACACCAAATAATGAAATAGCTGTAGAATTTTATACATATATATCAAATTTTATATATTAAATTTTATATATAATATATATATACATATATACACGTATATAAATATATACACATACATATACATATATAAAAATCAATAATATATATAAATATATATTATATATATGAATAAATAATATATATATATTATATATATATATAAATAAAATGAACCTCAGTAGCACAAATTTTAAAATCAGAGGGTTATAAATCAGAGAAAGACTAAAAGTTTTCTTGGCTCCTCTGTGATCCCATGATTATATTAATGATGTTTTAAAATGTCTCTTATTGGAGTGCCTGGGTGGCTCATTTGGTTAAGCATCTGCCTCCAGCTCAGGTCTTGATCCCAGGGTTCTGGGATCCAGCCCTGCATGGGGCTCCCTGCTCAGTGAGGAGCCTGCTTCTCCCTTACCCTCTGCCAGTCCCCTGCTTGTGTGCTCCTGGTCTGTCTCTTGTCAAATAAAAAATAAAAATTTTTAAAAAAATAAAATAAATAAAACAAAATGTCTCTTATTAGTCAAACAGTTATGTTATTATTGAAAGTGCATATGCAAAAAATTGATGAGTTAAAACAGGTGAAAAAGTATTGTGAAACGTGTTGGAAAGTATTTGTAAAATAATGTTAACTACTATGCAAGGTCAATAAGATTACTGAATGAGCACACTAAAAACACTACACCCCTCTCTGTATTAAATAATAATAACAGTAATTTTGTTAGTGTTAATAACCTATATTTACCCAGTACATTTTTCACAATTCTCAAAGCTCTTTTACTTATTCTGTTATTTGATATTTGTAGCAACCTTATGAAAATGTAAGTCAGATTTTGCAGTATTGCAGTGAAGGGTACAGAAGGTTGGAAAATGAATGAAGATAGAAACTCAATTGGGGCCATACTACAAAATAAATACAGTTTCGAATTCGAAGCCTGCTTAAAAAGTAGAATTTAAACATGATGAATCTTTTACTAGGCATGGAAGATTTAGTCATTAGTCATTTCTTTTAAATATATTCAATCAAGGGGTAGAACTTCTGAAAATTACCTAGTTTGAATGATGGTTGTAAAAATTCCTCAAAATATTTAGGGATAACTGACTCAGAAAATATAAAAATGCTTAAGGTAGACTTAAAAAAATATTTGGAACCAGTCAGACTGTGATGTTATTATTAAGGAACTAATTTTCTCATACATAATGTAGAAATAACAGTATCTTTGGATTGTGCTTAATGACCACTAGGGTTACATTATCCACATGAGCTGAAAAGTAGCAGATAATCTGTGGGAGGTCACAGTAGACAAGCACTTGATCCTTCCCAAACAAAAGAGGTCCTAGTTGGAGTAGGGGCATGGAAGTATTGGGGAATTGGCATGTACGTCATCATTATTATTCTATGTAGGTTACCAAAGGATTTCCGGATCTCTGCTTCTCAGTCTTCTTCACAACTACAGTGTAGTGCTGAAGAGGGTAAAGGTCATATGTTATCCTTTCTTACAGACCCAGAACTAATATTTCCGAAAAATGGAACAGCATATAGGGACTACTCTAAGAAAACAACAGAAAGGTGTTGTTACATATACATAAATGAGAGTTTTGTCAGCCAACACAGGTGCCCAGACCTGTCAGAAATCCTTTGGTACTGCATCAGAGTAAGAACAAGATTAGTAAGGAAAAGGCACAGAAGGTAATGCATTCTTATGTACTTTTTTCCATGACTGGCCATTGGGAAAAGTCCTCCCTTGACCAACTGGTGTTCTAATGGGATGTTAAAGTTCCATTCCTATCAAAGGCAATTTTATATAACAATGTTCCTCTTAAAAGAGTAGTGTATTTTACGATTTTTTTTTCCAATTTAATCCACATATCTAAATCATCAAAGGAGGGGCGCCCGGCTGGCTCAGTCAGTAGAGCATGTGACTCTTGATCTTGGGGTTGTAAGTTCTGAGACCCATGTTGGGTGTAGAGATTACTTTTAAAAAAAAATCTTAAAAAGAAAATCATTGAACTCACAAACTTGTTTTTACCATATAATGGTTAGCACTGCGCTATGGAGCCTGCTTTCCTCCTTGGGTTTAACTCCTCAATGCACCACCAACAGTGTGACCTTAGGTGAATCATTAAAAACCCCTGTGCTTTAGTTTCTTTATCTATAAAATGGTGTTAATATTATTACCTGCATTACAGAATTGTGAGGATTAAATGACTGATATATGCAAGAGCTCGAAACAGTTCAATTTGTTAAATGTTTCATGACTGATGGTTATAATCTTTGGGGCTACTTATTTTTGGTAAGAATTTTTTTAACGTTTAACCATGAATACTAAAAAATAGTATAAAATAAAGACGTCCTGTGTTCTTAGTTTTAATGTAATAGCTACTGGCATGATCTTATAAGGTTGATAACTGCAACAATTGCTCAGTTTTGTTATTTTTACCATTATTTATAAAAAGTGCATATTGAAATGGCTATAATTTAACATACAGTAAGTGCATGCAGCATGGTTTACTTCTTTTCAAGTTATGCAATTTGGTAGATAAACTTCTAACTGCATAAAGCAAAAAAAGTTTGTTATCAAAACACATGAAAGTAACGAATAATTTAGAGGTAATTTGTGCTGTACAGCCATAACACAAACAGTAGTTAGTATAAGTTACTTTGCGTACTTACTGGTTTCTGCTTAGAATGTATTTGTGTGCTGTTTCTCTACTAACTGAAATATGAAAATAATTCTGTTGCCCTAAATTCTACCTACATTTTTGCTGCTTAGAATTGCTAAATGATGAGTTTAAATATTATCAAATACCACATTATTCAATGTTGGGTCATTAAAGGTTAAATATTTTATAAGTGAACAATCATAACCCCATAGGACTTTTTGAATAATCATTTATAAAATGTTGGTACAGTTGGATATATCAATTTTATTGGGTCCTCTTTGTTATTTGGTGTCACTAATTTATCCTTTCACTGTTAGTAGTCACTTTATGACCTCAGGGAAGTCAATAACTAAGGTGTAATAATTAGTCATTTAAAATAAAGATAATCATGTAGGATTAGTCACTTTTGGTACTAAAAGATAAACACTATAAATTCTAAGTGTTAAAAGATTCTAGAAGCTAGGGGAAATTTCTTCCATATATGCGTCTTGTATGAGTTCATGTACTTTGAGGTGCTACCTAAATAAACCTTCACAACAAGCCAATTACAACTTGAAAATCTTGTCTCCATAAATCATATTGGATTATAATTCACTTTATATCATTTCTTTCTTAACAATCTTTTAAAGAGATATGAAAGACGGTCAATTTGACTTATAATCATGATGGAAATATGATCGTAAAAATTCTCTACAGAGTATAGCCCAGAAACCACGGAACTTCCTTGTTTCTTTTACTACCTCTATGGCTTTTTTTCTTCAGAAAACTGATTTTTTTTCCCATCCTTCTCTGCTACAAAGGAAATTACGATCAAGTCTTTACTTGTATATATGTCCTAACTCTGACCACTTCCTAATACCTCTGCTGCTAAAACCCTAGTCCAGGCAATTCCCCTCTCTTTCTTAGATCTTTGTACTAGGCTTTCAACTAAACCTTCCTTCCTCTGCTTTTGCCTTTTTTTTTTTTAAGTCAATTCAATGAAACAAGCCAGATATACTTAAAGCATAAATTTGATCATAAATCTCCTCTGCTTAAACCTTTCTCATGGCTTCTCGCTAAAACTGGAACAAAATCCAAATGTTTTATCATGGGATATGCATTTCTGCTAGATCTCATTGTCTATCCTCTCACCTTTCCCTCCCTCCAGCAACAACCCCCAACTCTACTATCCTCAAGCCTCCAACTACCCTCGCATTCTCTGTCTCTAGAACATGCCTCATGACCCTTGCCCTTCTGTTCACTCTTGGAATTCTTCTCTTAGGTCTCTGATGGCCTTCTCAAAATTTATGCCTCTATTCAAAGGTCATCTTCTTAGAGGAAGGCTTTCCTGAACACTGTGAGTAAAACAGACTTCTCTTTCTTTGGTCCCTTCATCTTGTTTAATTTTCTGTTTAGTATTTACCACTACCTGCCATTATAATAATTACACATTTATATCTGTGTTGTCTTCTCCTTTGTGTACTGTCGTGCCTTTGGTATCTTCAGAAATGTCTAACATATGGTAGGCATGTAATAAACATTTGTTGAATGAAAGTATGACTGTTTTCAGTAATGGCCTATTTTTACTTCTGTGACTCCCAATATTACCCCACCATTCCTACCTATGCTTCCATGGTCTTTAATCCCAAGGCTCCAGGAAAAATTGTCATATTTTTTCTCTCTTTATTCATCTCCACTTTGATTATTATCTTAACTCTAGCAGTTGTGACTGTAGTTATATTGTGGCTGACTTCTATAGATAAAATAGCCTCAGTTGTCTTTGGTGACAATTTGTTCTTTCCAGAGCTCACTAGGGAATAAAAGGAAATTAAGATTGATTTTCTGATTTATTTTTTTCCCTGCAGTAAAACTTCTGATTCATATGTAGTCTCAGCCTCAAGATGCATCTCTCATTAAGGATAAAATCTGAAAAGGGTATTAAAGTTAAACCATGGTTCTAAGTTTACACAGGCGATGACAGAAATATAATGTATTTTGTTTTTCTTTCAGATCTCCCACTAAGGACATGGATTCAGAAGAGAAGGAAATTGTGGTTTGGGTTTGCCAAGAAGAGAAGATTGTCTGTGGGTTGACTAAACGCACCACCGCTGCTGATGTCATCCAGGCTTTGCTTGAGGAACACGAGGCTACATTTGGAGAGAAACGATTTCTACTGGGGAAGCCCAGTGATTACTGCATCATAGAAAAGTGGAGGGGTTCAGAGCGGGCTCTTCCTCCACTAACTAGAATCCTGAAGCTTTGGAAAGCCTGGGGAGATGAGCAGCCCAATATGCAATTTGTCTTGGTTAAAGCCGATGCTTTTCTGCCAGTTCCATTGTGGAGGACAGCGGAAGCCAAATTAGTGCAAAACACGGAAAAAGTATGGGAACTCAGTCCAGCAAATTACCTGAAGACATTACCACCAGATAAGCAAAAAAGAATAGTCAGAAAAACTTTCCGGAAACTAGCTAAAATTAAGCAGGACACAGTTTCCCATGACCGAGATAGTATGGAGACCCTAGTTCATCTGATTATTTCCCAGGACCACACCATTCATCAGCAAGTCAAGAGAATGAAAGAGCTGGATCTGGAAATTGAGAAGTGTGAAGCTAAGTTCCACCTGGATAGGGTAGAAAATGATGGAGAAAATTATGTCCAGGATGCATATTTAATGCCCAGTTTCAGTGAAATTGAGCAGAAGCTGGACTTGCCTTCCGATGAAAACCAGAGTCTGGACGACCTGACTGAAAGTGATGGAATTGTACACCTGGAGGAGAGATTAGCGTATTACAGAATGCTCATTGATAAGCTCTCTGCTGAAATAGAAAAAGAGGTAAAAAGTGTTTGCACAGAGATAAATGAAGATGCAGAAGGGGCCACTGCAAGTGAGCTTGAAAGCTCTAATTTAGAAAATGTTAAGTGTGATTTGGAGAAAAGCATGAAAGCTGGTTTGAAAATTCACTCTCACTTGAGTGGCGTCCAGAAAGAGATTAAATACACTGACTCATTGCTTCAGATGAAAGCAAAAGAGTATGAATTCCTGGCCAAGGAGCTCAATTCACTGCATATTAGCAACAAAGATGGATGCCAACTAAAGGAAAACAGAGGGAAGGAATCTGAGGGCCCCAGCAGCAGTGGGGAGGTTCCTTCCTTGACTCAAAGAGTATTTAACTTGTATACAAATGACACAGACTCGGACACTGGTATCAGCTCTAACCACAGTCAGGACTCGGAAATAACTGGAGGGGACGTGGTGCTATTGTCAACATAATTTGAATGGCTTGTTTCTGACCTACTTTAACGTTCATGTTTGTTTAATAGGGAAGTTTATTTTAAATATCACATTCTGAAAAATGATGTAAATCATGTTGAGTATCCAGTAGTTAGTAAAAACGAGAGAAAGTTTATTTTTGATTTAAAAGTTCCAAAGTCACCTAATTATTACAAGTTCAGACGAGGAGATGTTTATTAGGAATGCAACACAAATAGCTTGCAGGTTTCTAACAGAAATGATTTGATGGGAATTATCATCCCTTAGAGCTTCTGTGAGAAATGATTTATACAAAGTAATTCTTAATATTGCAGTCAGTGTATTGAAACTAGACACATGAACAAGTAAAATTAAAAATGTGCTGTGATATATTTCTTCAAAGCTATATCACTGGAATTTTTAAGTCTGTAATGTACATGACAATTATACTACTATAACTGGTAATTCAGGTCTTGGTTCTTCTCGTTGATACTTAGAATGTACATCATCTCTGCGACTTTCTGAACCCCTCTGCTTGTTTAGACCCAGACAACAGAAAGCGGGAAGGGCTCCCAGTGGGACATGTGCAAATACCAGCAGTGGATTGGGTGGGGGTATAGATAAGAAAGGGCCAAGTGCTACATACAACAGCAATTTTTCTAACAATGGCTAAAGTTATTAAGACTTATGCCTGGGCTTTCTCTGACAAAGCAAATCTTCTGATCAAACAAATGGTCACTGTAGGTTTGTTTTTTGAGTGAGGTATGATGTGGGCTACAGAGAAAATCACAGGGTCACATTCCTGTTTACACCCTGTTCACAAAACAGCCTCCTATAAAGGCAACTTGGTGTCCTTTGTGTGGGTAAAATAGAGTTCTGTATACCCTAAGTATTAGCATTTTGCCTTTTAACCTACAGAGAGGAACTCACATGGACAAAAACCTTTTATTCTTTTACACTGGAATTCAGATTGTCCCTGTAGAACTTCATCTAAGGTGCAAACTAAAAAAAAAAAAAAAAAAAAAAAAAAGTACTAACTGTACTAACTCTAACTCCTACTCCTTCCCCAAGGTTGCTAGTAAATAATCAACAAATTGAGAGATTGTTTAGATCCTACCTTGAGTGATACTCATTACAGTGCTGGACGAGGCTTGGTTTTGCCTGGTGCTTAGTTAGGACATTTTCCTCCCTCTCTCCTTTCTTTGCTTCTTGCCAGGGAACATGTGATGTAATCATATTGTAAACAATTTGTTTTATTGTTTTATTATACTGTTAAATAAATACCACTGTGGTTTATTTTTTTCTTTAGCTGACACTTTTCCTGTATGTCAGCACATACGTAAGAATATTATTTTACTTAGTTTTAATATGTGGATATTGGTGAAGATTTCAGTATTTATAATTCCCTTTTATTCCCATGCTTACTATAGTGCATGTTTTAACTGAGTTTCTTAAGCTAGTTTTTCATTTCTCTAATCCCCAGGCTTTTCACCAATATTTGGGAAGATATTTAGGATGTTTTAGTATTTCACTTTGGAGAGCAACTGTGTTATCACTTCTAGCACCAAGATAATGCTAAAGGCTTTAGTCGAAATTGGCTGGTAAAGAAAGTAGAAATTTCCATTCCAGGGAAAATATAGTGAAAAAGAGTAAGTAATAATGGTAACATGGATTTAATTAAAAAAAAAAAAAGGAAAGGAATTGAATGGTCATCTGAGAAAGGGAAGTTTATTTGCCAAATACCCCATTAAATCATTCAGCAGTAAGGCAAGTTTTTGATATATTCATTGTTCACTACTGGGGATTAAATTCAGAAGATCGTCATCAGTGATAAACCAATTGCAATTTTGTTTTCCAAAAGTGAAAGCTATCTCTTTGTATTACTCCTTAGTGAGAAAATAATGAAAAGAACATTACTTATCTGTTGTATAATTTGATTAATTATCTGAATTCGAAAGAGGTTCTGGTAAGAAATAGGACAGGAAAGATAATTTCATTTTAGAATCTTTGAATTAACTTCTGCTTTTATATAGTGCACTACATACATTCTAACGACCACTCCTATATTTTTATAATAAATTATGTTAAAGACTCTTCTCAAAAAGTAGAACCGTTGATTTTTCAAATACATTTTAGAACTTCTAGTTGTTTTTTAGTTATACAAATGTATTTGTGCTTTTGACTCATTACAATATTAAATCATCAGTGACCATGCTGAATCTCTAATTTAGAGTAATATATTAATACAGATATAAAACTTAACTACAATTGCCTTCATCTCTAGATACTAAGCTATTCTTTATTAAAGTGAGAATTTGAATTATAAATATAGAACTTAATAGAGGCTTTAATTTTTTAATTCTGTATAGAATCTTTAAAGTGTTTATTAATTTTTGAATAACCTAACAGGTTAACCATGAAATTGCTGTATGCAGCTAGAAGTAGCAAACCAAAGTGAACTCTTCTTCCTTCTTGTAACAACTTAGATTTTACCTTGTTCATCCTCCCCCTTGGAATGCTTATTTTCCCTCTATCCGCCATACACAGAAACCTACCCACTTTGTCTTTTTAAGATGTTATGTTTTCTCTGAAACATTTATTCCATTCAATCAGTTGTAATATTTTATCTCGGATCCCACAACTATTTTAGGTGTATTTTTCATACAGGAGCACTTACATTACGGCTTAGTTCATATTTATTATGTACTTACCTACCTTACTTCTCCCAATGTATTTTTTTTATTGTTTTATTACTTTGTCTTCTATCTTGTTAACTATAATCCCTCCAATCAACCTCCTTACCTCTTTGCCCCACCCAGTTTTTGAATTGAAATGCTAAATTTTAGAAGACCGCAACCATTTTTTTTTACTTTATTTTTTTCATTTTTTAAATTTTTTTACCTCAACCATTTTAAAAATTATTTCTATGATGCTCATGCATTATATATATAAATATGCATTTTAGAAGACTTAAAACAATAATTCTACTTACAAATTCTTTAGAGGAGGTATGAAATCATTGTGCTTTGAAAAATTTTTAAATTGGTAAATTTTTGAATTTTATTTTTAAATCAGTTACTGATTTAAGGCAATACAAATAGTCTTTTTAAAAGGCTCTCAATTGTTAAATTATGGTATTTTCCTTTGCATTGTATGCATGTAGAAAAAAATGTGTATTCTGTAGAACTGAATTTTAAGAAGTAGACACAAAATAACTTTGGAATATTATCCTAAATGAAATATCTATTTTATTTTCTTTCTAACTCAAAAAAAAAAAATGGCCTCAGTGTATAGAAGCTATTCTAGTACATTAAAATTTTATTTTTATATTATTTAAACATCTGTACATGACAAAATATATTTCTGTGGCTGAATTTTATAGTTTTTCAAAGTAGGATTATTGTTTTATTTAGAATGTATTTTTCTAGTTGACAAAGGAATACCTTTTAATCCAGATACAGTTTTTTTTTTTTTTTTAATATTAGGCTATTTCTTTTCATAATACCTGACTGGTTTAATAAACCTGATGTAACAAATATAAAGTATCTGTAATTTCTTCAAGTGTAACTAATCCAGAATAATAAAAGAAATAGTTATACCCTTTCGTGTGACATTGCTTGTCTTTTTGGGTGTGTCCCTTGGCTATATTAAAAATAAATGTTATATTAGTCAGAATTATATAATTGCTGAATTAACTTACACAAGGTAAGATCAGGTATTATTTCATGAGAATATATAGCAAATAAGACCTAATAAAACTTTTTGTTACGTTTCGTACATATCTGTTTCAATTTGTCGTGAAAGAACATCCTCACTTTTACACTAGATGGCTGGTTTTATGAGCTGGTATCTTGCTTTCCAGAATGAAATCCAGTTTAATGTAATAATATTCAAGTGTAAATCTTCCCTGCTATTATTTAATTGGTCACTACTTTATTTCTCAAAATAGGTCTTTAATTTTGACTGTCTTTAATAACCAAATAATTTGAAAATTAAGAAAATCATTTCATCATTCTATAAATGAGCATGAAATGACTCTAATAAAAGATTGCATATAATGTCCAGCGGCATCACACAGGAATAAGTCAACACTATTTTCTTAGCCATATATACATTTATACCTATATATGCATAGATTGTGTCTAGAACAACTCACAAATAACACTTTAACAGAGGATTTCTTAAGAGGATATCTGGGAACTTAGGCCATGGGTAGAAGGAAGACTTACTTTTCATGCTGTACATTTTCTTAGTATTTGAATTATAGAATAATAATTTGAATATCATGTTTTATTGGTGACAACTTTTACATTAAAATGTAAATGTAATGTATTACATTTTATATAGTATATGATATATATACATATAATATATATATTTATCTATATTATTCATATAGAGACTCCTTATTCTGTTTGATGGCAGCAAGGAATCCTATTGTATCAATTATACTAATTTATTTCACCAGTACTTTCCCAGTGGGCATGTAGGTGCTTTCCAATCATGTATTGTTATAAACAGTGTTATCTAATCAATACATTTCTGTGAGGGTGGATTGAATCTCAAGATTAGAAATGCTATGTCAAAGGATGAGGAATGGGTTTTTAAAATTTAATAAACTTTGCTAATTATTCTTTATGGAAATTGGTCACTTAAGACCTGAGTTGAAAATACTCTCTTCCCCCTCTACCCCCCACCCCGCACTCTGTGCTATTTGTCTCTTTTATTATTTTAAGGTAAAATTTAAAAAAATTTTTTTTAATTTAAATTTAAAGATTTTTCTCATTAACAATATGAGCTGTTTTTTTCTTTTGTCATTCTTAAAAAGGCCTTCCCACTGCATGATAACTAATTTTATTTTATTTTTTAATTTATTTTAAAAAATATTTTATTTATTCATTTGACAGAGAGAGAGCTCAAGCAGGGGGAGCTGCAGGTAGAGGGAGAGGGGGAGGAAGAAGATGGCTCCCTGATGAGCAATGAGCCCTGAGCAAAGTAGGGCTGGATCCTAGGATGCTGGGATCATGACCTGAGCAAAGGCAGACACTCAACCGACTGAGCCACCCAGGCGCCCCCCATGTTAACTAATTTTTTAAAAATTTTTTAAAAGATTTTATTTATTTACTGGATAGACAGAGATCACAAGTGGTCAGAGAGGCAGGCAGAGAGAGGGAGGGAAGCAGGCTCCCCGCTCAGCAGAGAGCCCGATGTGGGGCGATCCCAGGACTCTGGGATTATGACCTGAGCTGAAGGCAGAGGATTTAACCCACTAAACCACACAGGCGTCCCCATGTTAACTAATTTTAAAAATAAATTTCTCTCGGGACACCTGGGTGGCTCAGTGGGTTAAGCCTCTGCCTTTGGCTCTGGTCATGATCTCAGGGTCTTGGGATCAAGCCCCGCATCAGGCTCTCTGCTCAGCGGGGAGGCTGCTTCCCTCTCTCTCTCTGCCTGCCTCTCTGTCTACTTGTGATCTCTCTCTCTCTCTGTGTCAGAAAAAAAAAAAAAAAAAAAAATTCTCCCATGTGTTCTTTATACAACACTTCGTTTATGTTTTACTTTTAAACATTTGAAATATCTGAAATTTATTTTGTTACCATGTAAAAATTAGATAGAATACATGTATTTTTTGATACTTAACCAGTTAACCCACATCACTTAATAAAGAACATTGTCCCACTTTTTAAATGTCACTTTTTTTTTTTTTTTTTTTAAAGCAAATTCTGGTATGTAGTTGAGATCTATTTCTGGACTTTCTATATCATTCCATTAATTTGGCTGTGTATTTTACTCCTGAAAAACACTTTCTCTAACCAAAAATAGTAAGATCAAAGGAAATTTAAATGTGAAAGAAGTCTAACATTTCTCCTTATTTATGTAGGACAGGGTCTATGAAGTATTCCTAATAATATTTGCAATGACCATGACCATAAGATAGATAAAAAGAGCAAGTCTATTAAAGATGGGTTATTGGTCAGGGCGCCTGGGTGGCTCAGTGGGTTAAGCCTCTGTCTTCGGCTCAGGTCATGATCTCAGGGTCCTGGGATCGAGCCCCACATTGGGTTCTCTGCTTGGCAGGGCGCCTGCTTCTTCCTTCTCTCTGCCTGCCTCTCTGTCTACTTGTGATCTCTCTCTAAAAAAAAAAAAAAAAAAAAAGGGGTTATTGGTCAAGTAGGAACATTATAAGGCTACAAAATGAATGTCACATAAGAAGAATGCTTAACCTGTTGATATTCAACAGTAGCTCTCTTGGCATTTTGGCAGCAGACTTTTTAGTGTGCCTCTCACTTATTAACTGCAGAATGTTTAGCAACTCCAGATCCTCCTGCCTAATCTCAGGAGCACCCCACCCCCCACTCTTCCCTGGGACAAGCAAATAAAAACTCCCTTTCCTAACCCCTCTTCCTACTTCTCATTATTTCTAACCTTATCTCCCAGAGGCTGATATTGTCCTTGGTTGCAAACAATGTAGTAATATTGGAGTTGGATTATTATTATTAAAAGAAAACAGCTCTTATATTTTAAAAATAAAAGAAGAAACTTATTGGCTGCAAATGCATAGAACATTCCACTAAAAAGGAGGTAAACATGAGGGTGGGGTACAATTTAGGACTGTTTTTAAAATTATTGGCACCATCTGCATTTGCCAAGGAATTCGGCCCCCCCAAGTTGATGTCAAAGATTATAACCTTTATTATGCTTCCATAGGTACTGATGCTTGAGAAAGCACTAATCAGATTATCAGTTTTTGAAACCGCTGTCTCATGACAAGTATTCTGTAGTTTCTGTTACGATGAAATCAAAATTCAAAAAAATCTCAATGCAGGGAAGCATATTTCCTTTCAGTATTGTTTAATTCTTATCTACAAGGATGGTTAATAATAGGTTAAAACACTATTCTTCCGAGATAAGAAAATGTTGCTTACAAAAGTAACTACTTTAGATTCCAGACAATGGGAAGAAAGAAAAGCAAAAAGAGTGATTAAAGAACTAACAGTTGCTAAATTTATCCAAGACTCTGATTTCTATGGGGGTTCCTGGTATTTAGCTCTTATGCTTTTTGACATTATTGGGATTCATGCTGGTACCAGGCACCAACACCACCATTCAGATTACTGAAGAATTTCCCACTTTGAACATAAAATAAATGAGGCAGCTTTACTTGATAGTCACCCAGATTTACTTATGGTGATTGTTATAACACACTGAAAAGTAATTTGGAAGTATTGGTATCTATCAACAATCTTCAATTATTCACAGCTTTCAATCAGTATTCTTACCATTCATAATAAATGGAAAAAAATATTTCAAAATTTGTGAAAACAAATGCATTTAAGCATTCATCTAGCTTTATGTATAAAAGCAAATTAAAAGCATAATAATGACTTTTGGTAATTCTGAGGTATCATTTGGGTGAGAACTTTGTAAATATTGATGGTCATGAGACCATACCATAGTGAAATCCAGTTTAAGAGAAAGGAATTATGGAGTGCCTGGATGGCTCAGTCTATTAAGTGTCTGTCTTTATCTCAGATCATGATCTTGGGGTCCTGGAATTGAGGGTTCCCTGCTTTGTGAGGAGTCTGCTTCTCTCTCTCACACTGCCCTACCACCCCCTCACCAACTCTCCTGTGCACACTCTCTCAAATAAATAAATAAAATCTTTTTAAAAAAGGAATTAAAAATGTATATAGACCAACTATGTTTTTAAAAAACGCATTCCAAAAAGAAAATACATAGGAAAATGGAAATGTAAAATTTTTGCTGAGAGTTTTGAATGAAAATGATAATTTAGGGCTTAGGTATTTCTTTTTTTTAATATTTAAAATATATTTAATATATTTATATTTTTAATTTATTTATATATTTCATATATATTTATTTAAAATATATATTTTATATTTAAAAATATAGACTGTTTGGACTCTTAACTATAGAGAACAAACTGACAGTTACCAGAGGGGAGGGGTAGGAGTGGAGGATGGGTGAAATAGGTGAGGGGAATTAAAAGTACCCATACCATGATGAGCACTGAGTAAGGTATAGTATTGCTGAATCACTAAATTGTACAACTGAAACTGATATAACACTGTATATTAAGTATACTGGAGTTAAAATTTTTAGAAATCTATAAAACATTTGTAATTTGAACACATTTTAAAATGCTTCCTGTATATGATATCACTCTGACTCTCTTCTATCTTTGCTAAGGCTCTTTAGAGCCTTTTACAAACATCCAACAGCTAGAAAGTGATGAGGTGATGAACAATGACAAGAGCAACTACTGGGGACTAGAAGTCTGAATCTTGTCAGCAAACCATCTGAAACTCGGAACGTCAGATTCTTAACTACTTAAAAAAAAATTTAAAGGAAAGAAAAAGTCAAAAAATTTTAAAGAAAAGAAAAAGTCAAAAAATCAAATTAGATGACCTTTATAGTTCTTTTCAGCTTAGTCAAATTACATAAGTAACACATTCAATGGATTGGTACATGCATAACAAATATGAAATATTTGTTCACTGTTCTTGGCTCTATCCTCTTTATTATAACTTGATAAAACTTACACAAAGTTAAATTGGAATAGCCCACTGACAAAAGAGGGGGTTTAATCTCAAAACTCTGTCTCTCCCAACGTTTTCACTCTTATCTCATCTATTTCCAAATTAGTTAGGGTGGGACTGTAGGGATGTTAGTATGGGCCTGGTTAGACAAAAAAGTCACTGTTAACTAAACAATTTATGGCCAGGAAAAAGAGAGCACCATATGTGTTTCCAGAACATAAAAACTATGCTGGAAATAGAGGCGGAGAAGAAAATAACTTGTTTTATTTTTATATTGTCCCAGTGTCTAACAGAGATTAGCTCCTAGTATTTGCAAAAAAACAAAATAAAACAAAACAAAACCCCAAAACAAACAAACAGACAAACAAAAAAAAAAGCTAATAAAATTAGATGTGAAATTAAAGGGCTAGCACAATTTTTGGAACATAAAAGTTGTTCTGTAAATGTTAATTATTATTACTGTAAGTAATGAAAGAACAGTGAAACTTCTATTCTTGAGAAAAATATGCTTCCATACTAGATTCAAAATGCACATACCTCTTTCCCTTCCTGCAAATTAATTCTTTCTTTGTTATAATTTAAGCATCTTGGAAAGTACATATAATAAATGTTTATCATTCAGCACAAATACACTGGCACTCATACAGATATATATTCAAAGTAAGGTTTTTCCATTCCTAGTCCTATTTTTTAAAGGTTGTTGGGTTTTTTTCCCCCCACTGTAAGCATTTGTCATTTGTAGCATTTGTCAGACAAAAGAGTCAAAAAAGTCTTAGACCTTTTTAGAGCTGAAAAGAAGATTTGAAAATGCTTCTCAGCATTACCTTCTGTGTAAGTGAAATTTTCATGAATCACTCTCCTCTAGTACATGCAGGTATTTGATATGTGATTTTAATGACTTTCCTGCTTTTCAACTATAGATCATTGACTGAAAAGCTAAATTACCTTAAGGGCAAAGAGCCCAAAAATGAAAAATGAACTGGTAGGCTATATCAGAATCCAACCACACTACCCACTCCCAAGTTCATCTTCCAATAAAATGCACAAATGGCAGCTTTTCAAAAGTAGGGCAGAGGAAAATGCCCTTGGGTTGGATATTTAAGTTTGAAGCCATCCTGAGCCATGAGTCTTTCTGTGGTAATTTTCAAACCTGTTTCCACAACAGAATCACAAAGAGTGTTTATTTAAAATACAGATTCCTGAACTTCGCCTTGGAGAATTTGATTAAGGAAGTCTGGAATGTGGCCCCATCCTTTGTGTTCTTAAATAGCTACCAAAATGATTCTAAAGCAACACCATTTGAGTGTGTTTATTGATTTTAATAGAGCTGGTGGGTAACGAAAGACTTTTCACCAAGCCACCAAGCTAGAATGAAAGTATGTGAAGAGCAAGCATTCTCAAGATGACGGAAAGAGGTCATGGGCTTTGAAAAGAAGTAGAAGATTCTAGGGCCCCAAGCCAAAGGCCATCTGAGAATAGAATCTTATTAAAAGCTCCAGAGACTGTGGGTGCCCAAGGACAGAGGGTTACTGGTTCATTTCTCGATAATGTGCTTAATCTGAGGTGGAAATGATAGAAGAAATAAGGCTATGGTGGGAACTACTGCTGTCATAAGAGTACTACAGTCGTTTTTGCTTTGCATCATCCTCTTTCCTTCAAACATGCCCATCAGAGGGCTTGAATATATTTTTTAAAGATTTTATTTATTTATTTATTTGATAGAGAGAGAGAGCACAAGCAGGGGGAGCAGCAGGCAAAGAGAGAGAGGGAGGAGAAGGCTCCCCACTGAGCAGGGGACTTGACATGGGACTCTATCCCAGTGATGAGGGAACAGAAGGCAAGCTGAGGACAGCATGAACTGACACCCCGCAACCTCTTCCCACCCCCACTTTTGGGTAGGACAGGTGGGACATTTTTCCCTGAATCTCCCAACTATCTTAATGTTAATACCTTCCTAGAGGGAAAAACCTTGGCAATGGCAAGGCCTCTGGTATCTGGTATCTTGAAGGTCCTCTTTAGCATATGAAAGTTCTTTTGAAACCTCCCTTTTCCTTACTTCCCCCAACCCCATCCTATATATCCTCCCACCCCTCACAACCCTGGGGCAATACTCTTTCTGCCCACGGGTCCTGTCCCTGAGCTTTAATAAACCACCATTTTGCACCAAGACTCTGAAGAATTTTTTCTTGATCATCGGCTCCAAACTCCACCCCACTGAACCTCACCTATATTCTAAAACTTCATCACCAGGAACCCAGGATCATGACCTGGGCCGAAGGTAGATGCTTAACCAACTGAACCACCTAGGCACCCCAGGAGGTGCCCCATTATTGCATATTAAGAATAATAAAGTCCAAAATTGTTGTGTTTTCTTGGTTTAAATTAAATGTGATTTCTCCTCCAAAATATCTAAGACAGTTTTCATCCAAGAAGCCATGCAGATTCAGTTCAAATTTGGGTTCCAGCCTTTGTTAACTATAGGATTTTAGTCAAATTATTCAGCCATTCTGTGCCTAAATTTCCTCAACTAGAAAACTGAGATAATATTTGACTTTTTGGAATGCTTTAAGATTAAGAGATGTAGCATGAAAAACCCGAGCACAGTATCGAGCACATAGTAGGCTTTTCTTATTATGACAACTGTATTACTACTGTATTTTCTTGATCTTACTACTTTTTAATACATTAGTGATAAGAAAAGAAGCATGCAGTTTTCCATTTATGTTAAGTTTACTTAAATGTTCATCGGTTTGTAGAGTAGGTTATACTGTAGTTTTTGCTATCAGTTTTGGGGGTTATTTACAGAGTATCTCTGTATTTATCTCATTGTGACTTCAGTTGAGTATTTATGTAATTTGCACCACTTCGTAAAAAATCACTTAAAATATTTTGCTACAATCCAGGAATGAAATTAAAAAAAAAAAAAAAAAAGTTGTCTGTGGAAAGGAATAGAAAATACAATATAAACATGTTTACAAGCAATGCATGTAATTTTTCCTGCAGGGTGACCACTTACCTTGAGGCAACAACCAAGTTTTATACAGTGCAAAAGTCAAGATAAAGTTACACTATATTTGATTTTTGAGACACATTATTGTTGAGTCCATGGTCAAAGGAACAAGACTGATACAAAGCGAAGGTCAAGCAAAGCATTATTTCACGCCAAGCATCGAGAATCAAACCGACCGTTCGGGGCCGTGTCTTGCAAAGAGGCGACCCCTCCCTGCCTTACAGACTAACTTTTATAGAGCAAAGGCCATGTGGTTGAGGCTGGCCACACACAGGTGGCCAATTGAATTACAACTCACCCTATAGTAACTATTTGAACTAGCCTATCACTCTGGTCAGAATTGGCACCCAAAAGGTGCCCAAAAGGCAGGGCCCACATTTTTGGTAGTCAGGGAGATAGTATGTATGCTTTACTGATTGGTTGTCTCCACCTGGCCTGATTCGTCCTTGCATTCTGGGCTCTGTTATCTCTCCCTGACCTGACATGTCCTGGTATATGGGCTCTTTTATCAGGGGCTGGTCGGCCATATTTTTACTGGTTTCCCAGACCCGTTTCTAAGTGAGTTCCTCTGGGGGGCAGGGTCAATCTAAATTCACTGCATAAACAACAAAATGGCTGTTCTACCGAGGTGGGGCTGCTCCCACTAAGTAGGCCCTTACAATTATGAAGAGATTGCCTATTTAGGAAACAAACAATTACAATTAAAGGTAACATAAAACTGTCAAATATCTCAAAAGAGAGCACAGAATTTTCCAAGAGATGCTGGTGTGAGTAGGTTATGTGTCATGGAGACTATCTCTCAGGCACCAAATGATAATTTGTCAAATACATCAGACTGGTTTTCAGAAAAAATTGATTCCCATAAATATTCAATTTAATTATATTAAGGAATTAAATTAAAACAGAAGGTGTAGATTGCATCTATCCTGTGTTTTTTTCTCAAGATTAAGAGATGAAGTTTAGGGGCCCTGGGTAGCTCAGTCATTAAGCATCTGCCTTTGGCTCAGTTCATGATCCCAGGGTCCTGGGATTGGCCAGCATCGGGCTCCCTGCTCTGCGGGAGGCCTGCTTCTCCCTCTCCCACTCCCCCTGCTTGTGTTCCCTCTCTCGCTGTGCCTCTCTGTCAAATAAATAAAATATTAAAAAAAAAAAGAGATGAAGTTTGTAAATATTGGTTATGAAAACCAGCATTTTATATACATGTGAACTAGTCATAATCACCAAGGCTCAAAAGTGATCTAAAACAAGTTAGGGATGTTTAATGGGAAGATGTATACTTAAACTTCTGTTATAACAGAAAAAGACAGTGATAGAATTGTCAGCTAAAAATGCTATACCACGGGGTGCCTGGGTGGCTCAGTGGGTTAAGCCTCAGGTCATGGTTTCAGGGTCCTGGGATCGAGCCCCAAATCGGGCTCTCTGCTCAGCAGAGAGCCTGCTTCCCCCTCTCTCTCTGCCTGCCTCTCCGCCTACTTGTGATCTCTGTCTGTCAAATAAATAAAAAATATTTTTTAAAAAATGCTATACCATGCAGAATTTCTTTTATTCCTCAAAAACTTGTTGGGCAAATATGCATTATTTTAAGTATAGTATATTTTATTTTATAATGAACATCTTAGAGCGGATAACATCAAGAATGACATAATCAAGATCCCAATTTCCAAAAGAACATCTTCCTCTAATTTCTCTTCTCTTTAATTGTGCTAGAAAGGCCAATTTGTGGCTGAACAGAGGCCTGCAAGGAATTACACAATGGTTGTGATATAATTAGAGAGAAACCAGGTCTGACCTTTATCTTGATGTCACAATTTTAAAGATTGTTTTAGCAGCCAATATGTTGGAGCTACAAGGGCTAAAAATACCCTAGGGGGATAAATTATATAACTATTATCTTATAAACCAAGTATCAATTGCAATGATTGAAAATGAAGAATTACAAAATTATGATAAAAAGATAAAATTGTCAACTTATTTTGAACTTAAAAGATTTCAAACATGTTGTATAGATACAAATAAATAGGCAACAGTTTTGTAGATAATGGAATTGGAGTATTTGATAAGATTTAAACCCTTGATGCAGTCATGTGTCGTTCCAAGCAGACCTTTACAGCATTTTATGTGGGCCTTCGTCACCATGGAAGCTCGTTTAAAACTGGCCTTGTAAGCCTCTGTCTCCACCTTATTGCACTTAATATCACCATTCTCTGAGATCATGGGTGGTCATGACTTTATGCTCTACCCCACTATCTCAAAATCATAATTCAAGCCCATGCTTAGTATTCATCCTTCCTTGTAAATACAGATTAAATGAGCCTTGAAGAGTATGTGCTTTCTCCATGCTAAATGAGTAATGAGTTTTTATGCATTATGCCAGGGGAATTTTCTAGAATGGGCGAACAAGAACACACAAGTTGGAGACAGAAAAAAAAAATGGTTATAGCTTTCCCAGGCAATCAGTGCTTAATTGTCAGGCATGTGAATCACCCCTGGCTGCTCTTTCTCCTCATCCTGCCGGCAGTTTAAGGGAAGGAAGAGTGAACTAACTTCCCTAAAATGGTTACCCAGGTATCTGTTATCCAAATTGAAATCCTCAGGATCTCCTTAGACTCCCCACTCTACCAAATCCTTACATGCAATATTTCCAAATCCTACTGACACCCATGTAGTTCTCAAAAGTCCCATCTTTCTTTAGTCATGGTTTTATGGTAGTTGGCGTCTGAAACAAACTTCAGAGTTCACGTACTCCAAACGTCCCATCTTATCAAAGAGTAAAAAGAGTCTCAGACAACTGAGGTTCTATCATTAAGGTGGAATTATGACTGAGATTCAGGCCTTTGAATTCACAAGAGTGTCCTTTTCTCTTCTTCCACATACTGCCTTTAGGAAAGTGGATTCCTCACAGTCTTTGCATTCATGTAGCGCTTGGTGTTCCAATTCTAGCTTTTGGGTTTTTTTCTTTTTTTAATTTGATTTTTTTTTTAATTTTAGTTTTCTAAGAATATTTACTTACTGTCATTTTCTTTGGAACACACACACACATCAAACCCAGAATAGAGAGGAAAATATCATGTAGCCCTTAAAAGCTAGAGCTTGAGATCAAATCCTTCTGTAACTCACACCACATACCCATAAGAGCAGCAAGGGTCAGAGGCACTGTCTTCTTTACCCTTTCATCCTCATTCACTAGCAAAATGCCTAGAGTTGACAAGTATTTAATGAATATTGGTTGAATTCAAGCTACCCCAGTCACTGACAACTAGTTGCACAATTAGAAGGTGTCTGTCTTCCCATCAGTCTCAAAAAGTGGTTTACATTTTTCTGTGTTATTTACTACAGGAAAATCAGCAGCAGTTTCCAAAGAAGCTGAAGAGGGATTGTTTCTGAATTGGGCAATCTTTACAGAGGTATGATTCTATATTTAGTATTGATTTTTAAATGTTTCATTGTTGTTTATTGCCTTATTGCAGTGGCTGTATTTTATAGAATCGCCAAGAACATCAGGCATTCGATGATAGATAGCTCCCTTAGTTACAAGTTTGTGTTACTCGTCTCTTCAGTGAAATGTATTTATTTACTTCAGGTTTGTGAAGCTCCACCAAAGTAAATCCTCTCATTTATGCATTCTCTAAACAAGCATTTGCTGTTAGAGGCTCTGAGGCCTTTTATGCATGAGGAGGGAATGACACAGGGCCACTGCTGGAAGTTACCGTGAAGCTCCCTCCCCAGCTTCAGTCACTGTGAGGAGTGAGACTGCCTGCTTCTCCCACCCTGCCCTTTCTGCCACTCCCCAGGGATGGGAGAGTTTACTCAAGGTGACAAATCTCCAAAGCAATTTGCTTATATATGCTCTTCCAGTAACCCATTATCATAGATAATTGAGAGTTTACTGTACTCTGATTATAATAAAGACATCTCCAGGCTTAGTTCTGAAACCGAATGCACACAACCCCTAGGAATGGGTAAAGCAGCTGAACTTGGATGGGCCTCAACTCCGGGTAGCACACTCAGCAAGAGAGGCAGGGGAAGAAGAGTAGATAATATCGTGTGTGATGAATGATGTATAAACATAAAACTATGACTAATCAAAAGAAATTATAAGAATAAATCAAATATCAGATATCTGGGAAGAAACACATCTATACAATGTTTATAGTATATACAATGATCTCATTTTATATATAGTAGTCCTTTGAAATTTCATAAAAGCCTTAAAATATGTCTATATATATGATATTGTCCTACTATTATAATTCACATGGGACCGTTGAAAGCTAATTTACCCGCATTTTAGAGATTTTTTTTTTTAAAGATTTTATTTACTTTTTTGACAGAGAGAGAGAGCATAAGCAAGGGGACCAGCAGAGGGAGGGGGAGAAGTAGGCTCCCCACCAGAGCCGATACAGAGTTCTATCCTAGGACCCTGGGATTATGACCTGAACCAAAGGCAAATGCTTAGTTGACTCAGCCACCAGGTGTCCCTACATTTTAAAGATATTAAAACTAGGACACATCAGAATATTTTCTTCCCAGCATTACCATGTGGCCAAAATTGTACACAGAGAATAAAACTAGTTTTCTGGCTTTCTCATATCAGGATCTTGTCTTAAACTGCATACATATTTTGCTTTTCAAAAATAAGATTTTAATCTATCTTTCCTTCTGCCATTCCTTCCTCTCTTTTTCTCTTTCTTTCCTTTTTTGGGCCTTTGTTTTTCTTTATCTTTCTTTTTCTTTCTTTCATTCTTCCTTCCTTTCTATTGCACTTTCTTTTTTAACTAGTAAAAGTTAGGTGGCTTTTTTAATCTCTATATTAGGAACTCCCATGAGATCCTTCATAATTGAAACACCCAAGATTTTGATTTATACTTTAATAGAAGATTTCATAATTTCTTTAGCAAAATCCACTCAACAAATATTTGATGATCCTGACAATAATATAATACATGTTAAGTACTATGGTGGATACAAAAGAAGTATGATTCAAGACAGGAGTGCAGTTTCCTAAGAGCTTACTGAAAAACAAGATGTAAAGCCATGAAAGAGTTGAATGATGGTTATAATAGAAAGAAACACGACAGAAATTTAAAGAGGCCTACATGGGAGGGAAAATCAGTTAGGAAAGAGAGCTAACCTTTTGGGGATCTATATTTAGGTAGGGATTTTACAATCATTATCTTATATTTCAACTTCACAACTCTGAGAGATAGCATCTCAACAACATGCATAAAAACAAACAAACACACAAAAAACTGAGGCCAAAAGAGAATAAGCAAATTTCCCATGATAACATGTCAGATTTGAAATTAAATGCATGAGTCAAAAATCTCATTTTGGATCCTGAATGATGTGGAAAGGTATAACTAGAGAGGAAAAAATATAAGGAAAGGAATATAAGGATTAACCTATGAGCAAGAGATCTGAGGAGTCTAGTCTGGCTAAACGAAACATACTTGGGAAAATGACAAAAAATGTTGCATTTGCTTCTATTTGATTTTTTTTTAAAAAGATTTTATTTATTTATTTGTGAGAGAGAGAGAGAGAGAGAGAGAGCGAGCACATGAGGCAGGGAGGGACAGACGGAGAGGGAGAAGCAGGCTCCCCGCTCAGTGAGGATATGGGGTTCAATCTCAGCCCCCCGAGATCATGGATCTGCGTAGAAGGCAGATGCTTAACTGACTGAACCTCCCAGCACCCCTGTATTTAATTTGAATAGACAATAAGTTGGCAATAACATGATCGAGAAAATTTGAGACGATTATTGTGGAAGGATCTGCTTCAGAGATGCTATTGTAAAAATCTAGGTCACAGGCAATAAGGCACTTAAGGGTAGCTGCAGTTGGGAATATAGAAGAAAAGATATGAGAGATGCTCAGCAAAATCATCTGTAGGAAAGTGTTTGAAAATTTGGGTTATGGTTGAGGAGGGACAAAAAAATAAATAAGACTGTAAACCAATTGGGACTTAGTATAATCAAGAACCGATAAAAAATGTAAGATTCTGATTTGCTGATTTTAAGGCATTGTTAGGATTGAAAAATTCATTGCTATAAGGAAGAGAAAATACACAAATACACAGAGCTGTGGCCTAAAGCCTAGGCTGTTCAGTATAATGACGTTAAGAAGAGTTTCAGTTGGTTATACTGATAAACAAATGCAAGGTGGAGGAAAGAAGGAAGAGGTACATTGAAATATGGACTGTGATGTCTAGTGACTGAGAGTCCGTTCAATCAAGGAAAGAAGTGACAGAAGGGGGGGTAGAAGAGGTGATAAAAGAAATGTTTCAGAGTTTAGGATTAAGTAGTAGAAGTTGATGTTGAAATACCTTGGGCACTAAAGAGTAAAGATTCCTGAATTTAAGGAGTTCAGCGTCCTATGAGGCTATCGTGTTAAAAAATTTGTATTAGGCTAACAGTCTAATGTAGACAGACCACAAAATAGAGAAGGAAAACATTTCCTACGAAAGGAAACATTCCATGCATTCAAAAAGAATAGTTTCTGATATTTTCACACAAGTGTATTTGTCAGGAATTGTTCCCTAAAATACTAGTCAGATCTTTTAAATCTAAGGAATGAAGGCGTTTCTTGGCTAAAAGTTTGAGGAACTATTGCATCCTACTTTTCATTACTGGATATTTGCAATGTACATTAGCATATTAAAAGATCTAGAATGTGTTAAGAACAATAGGAATACACAATAAGAAACAACAGTGACAGGGCCTCTGTCTGTTAAGGTTAAGCGTCTGCCTTTGGCTCGGGTCATGATCCCAGGGTCCTGGGATCCAGCCCCATATTGGGCTCCCAGATCAGTGGGAAGCCTACTTCTCCCTCTCCCACTCCCCCTGCTTGTATTCCCTCTTTTGGTGTCTCTCTGTCTCTGTCCAAAAAAAATAAATAAATAAAAAAATCTTAAAAAAAAAAAAAAAAAAAGAAAGAAACAACAGTGACAACAAATAATTTTTACTTAAGATACCTATGTCCAAACTTGTTTACGAAACTTTTTTCTTTTCCTACACCTAGAAAGATCTACTGAAATACATTTTATGAAACATTTTAAGAAACACTAGTTTACATAATCCAGATTAAATTGTAGTTTAAGCAATTATTTTCTCATATTCTTTGAGAAGTAATTAAATTTATCTGGGATCTTTTTTTTTCCAATTTTACTTTTTTAAGTATTCAGCTAATTTCTATTTTGCCTTGACCTCAATAGACAAAGCTTTGTTTCCATTACATTTAATTTTACATGAGTTGAAGCACACATTCAAATACTAGCATCAAAAGAATGTTCAAATACTCATATTTCTAAGATAATGAGACAGTTATTAATAAGTTAGTGTTTGCCTCAAAATGTTCATAGATGCCAAGAAACAGAATAGTTACTACAGTAATAAGAATTCATAGACAAACATGCAAACATTTGTAAACAGGTCCATCAACTACATGTTTTTTTCTAAGCAACTGCACACACATGCACAGACACACAAAATATTTAATGCGTGTGTGTATATTGATTTATGTAGATATAAAGTGAAAAAAACCTAGAAGAACATAATCAGAATAGTAACAGAGGTGTTCTATGTAGAACCTGGTTTTAATTTTTTCATGTGACCCAATTATATATTCTAGGTTTTCTACGGTGAGAATATGCTCTACCTGCAGTAAAAAAGTAAAATTGTCAACTTGATCAATTTGTTCCACTGATCACAAAAGAAGTTCAGCCCTGGCTTTAAAAGGCTAATTCATGGGGCATCTGGGTGGCTCAGTCATTAGGCATCTGCCTTCGGCTCAGGTCATGATCCCAGAGTCCCAGGACTGAGTCCCACATCAGGCTCCCTGCTTCGCAGGAAGCCTGCTTCTCCCTCTCCCACTTCCCGTGCTTGTATTCCCTCTCTCACTGTCAAAGAAACAAAATAAAATCTTAAAAAAAAAATAAAAGGCTAATTCCTGTTCTCACAGAAAGAAAACAGACAACTGAACACATATATGAACTTATGTCAGCTGCAGATCCACACCTGGGTCAAGTGGCAATCTAGTTGGTATAATATATAATATTATGTTGTCTCAAGTCTAGACATATGATGAAAAGTATGATTATAATTAGGTTTGGAAAAGATGAACTCTTATATGCAAACACGTTTGATATTTTAAAAACAATGTGGGAGGGGTGCCTGGGTGGCTCAGTTGGTTAAGGGTCTGACTCTTGATTTTGGCTCAGGTCATGAGTTCAGGGATGTGAGATCTGACTCTGCACTGGGCGTGGAGTGCGCTTAAGATTCTCCCTCTCTCCCTCTCCCCCTGCCCCTTCCCCACCTCTCTCCATTTCTGAGCAACAACAATGTGGGAAGTGAGAAACAAATATTCCTTTCTAGTGAACAATATCCCAAATGTAGGTTAACATTTCTTAAAATAATAATTTTATTCTTTTATTATTTTTAATAAGAATAAATCCAGTATTCTGCTAGTTTCAGCAATAAAAATGACTGCTATTAAGCCATATTTCACTTAAGAGATTTGCAATGTCACTTGGCTCAAACTAACTCTTGAACATGCATGAGATCAGGAAGTTAATCACTTATAATAGAATATATCTGCTGAATTGAAGGCTAGTTCCTGTGTAGAAAATAACTTGAAAAAAGAAGGTAAGTGCTGTGGTTGTTGAGGACTGAAAAGTCATTCTGTTCCTATTTTCTTGTATCTTATGGTAAGGACCTCTAAGGACAAATAATTAATAGTTTGCCTTACATTATATTGAAGACACATAATTAAGCTCCAGGGTATACATAGAGACATATCACTAAGTCATGGAGGAAAAATATATAGTAGTTTTCTTTCAGGAATTCAGTGAGATGAAGGGTATTCCTCCAGGTTACAGCAAACCTTTAATTACACAGAGATGCAACTCAACCGTGTAGGAGAAACAGGCACAATAATTGCTTTCTTTCTAGTACAGATGATCTTAAAATCATGATTCTGTCTGTTTCCATTCCTCACCTGTTGAAAACTGAATATATTTTACTTGATCCCATAAGCTCTTTCTAGTCAAGATATTGACCACCCACTTCTTTCACGAAGGTTTAGAGACAGAAATTCTAGGTTAATAATGCTAAGTTTGTGACTTCCAAATTCCATTAGCTTTAGTTTCAGCCAATTCTTTTTTCTCTAAGGAAAGTCTCCTTTTGAGTTTCTTATTTTTACAAATGACCTACTACTATGTTGTAATACAAATGTGCTAAGGGAACTTTGTTGAAGTATAACAGTAAAGCCTTGGTGGTCTTTGGCATTGTTGTTGTTGTTGCTGTTGTTTGAAACATAAGGTCTTAATTACATAAAGTAAAAGAAGAAAAGTTAATATATCACTCAGAAAGAAAGAACTGCAGTAAATTAAAGGAAAACAATGGTAAGTCAGGAAGGAAAAAAAAATAGTGGTCATAAAATTAGGTGAGCGATTATGTAGGCAAAGACTAATCTCAAACGGTGTACCAAAACCAAAAACAGAATAAACAATCAAGAAGGCCCTAGAAGAAGTGGGAAATGGAAAGTTCCACAGATAAGCAATTTCTTTTAGAATCAGTAAAACAGATTATGTAAGAAACCAACCGAGCATGATAAATAATTCAAAGCAATATTTAACCTTTACATATAATATGTGATGGAATAATTTATCTAGCACCCTCTATATTAAAAAAAAGAAAAAAACTTTTCAAGAAGTATTGATTATTCTTAGATCTGGGTGAGGATGCCTTTGAGGGTTAAGAAAAATGTATTTTGGAGGGAACTGTATCGCTGATGATAAATTGCCGCACTGCCTAAATAAACGCATAAATAAAGAAATAAGTTTAGGCAACACCAGGAGAAAATATACTTCTGAAGTTCTACGCACAAATAAATTCATGCTAAATTACTTCCTCTGATTAGTTATTGATTACCACATAACAAATTATCTCAAACTTAGCAGCCTAAAAACAATACAAATTTATTATTTCACAGCTTCTGTGGGTCAGCAACCTGGGAAGCCAAGTCTTCTCCTTCAGAAGCTCTCACAAGACTATAATCAATGTGATCTCTGCTGAAGGCTCAAATTGGAAAGGATGCATTCTCAATCACTTGGTAACTTGGAAGAAATACAAATATATGTCACATTTATTTTAAAGTCCACATCTAACTCCAATGGTAGCATTTGTCACCATCATCTAGAATAAAAATAACAAACTTTGAAATGGAAATGATTGAAGTAATGACAAAAGTTAGGAAAGAAGTTAGAAAACTATATATATCCTTAAACATTTCAGTAAAAATTATAGATGCTGCTTTCCATTCATTCTTTTATTCATCTATTCTTTCATCCAGTAAATATTTTTGAACTTCATTGTTTCTGAGGATATGTCCGTGAACAAAACAAGCAATGTCCCTGCTCTCATGAAGCTTATATCGTAGTGCATGGAGATGGAAAATAAATAAATAAACATTCAGCATATTAGCTGGTGACCATGAGATAATGAGGCATATTACAGGAAAATGGCTAATACATATAACAGTTCATCAAGGTCCCTCTGCACAGGTGACATTTGTTTTAGGACCTGAAGGAAGTGAATAAGCAAGATGTATAAATAACGGGGCAGAGCTTTCCAGAGAGAAAGAGAAAATACATACCCTGAGTTGTGGGCATGTGAGATATGTTCACAGAAGAGTTGGGGAGAGTGGGTGGTTGGAAGCATGATGAAGAGAATTCAGTAATTGGGAATCTGGGAAGTAATTGCTAGGTTGTGCAGGTAGAATAGGTCACCATACAGGCTATAGCTTCTCTAAGTAAGCTGAGAAGGCATAGGAGGGACAAAATCCATGTTTTAATAGGATCCCTGTGACACTGTATGTAGATCAGAAAGCTGGAAGTGGGGTATACAGGACAGTATAAATCCAGTTTAGAGTCTACGGAAATAATTCACTTGAGAAATGATGGTTGACTGTAGGTGATAGCAATGGAGGTAATGAAGACTAGTCAAATGATATATGCGCTAATGTTGTGGTGAACTTTTCATTGAAAAATGAGATGTGGTGCATGAGTTAAACAAGAAGGGATTTTTTTTTGTTGTTGTGATTGTTTTTTGCAGATACTAAATTCAGTAGATGAAACTAATCCCTAATTTTATGCTGGAATTTTCATAAAAACAGATTAAACTAGTTTTTTTTTTACTCAAAAAAAAAAAAAAAAACCCAGAATGTTGCCTTTTTAAATTTCACACTCTTTCTATGATTTAGAATTCATTGTAACTTAAAAATAATTACACATATTTTTGAAAGATTTCATTTCTCACCAAGTACTCTGTAAAGTACTCAGAGAAAATGTTCTAAGACTGATTCACATCAATTTTAACTGTTTATTCTAATAAAGGAGGAAAATCTTTAAAAAGTCTCAGTGGATGATGCTCACGGTATACGATTACGATAAATGTCAAAAGCTTAAGAATCAGTTCTTTATCCTGGAGTGTCACATTGGCAGACTCACTCTCTTTTTTACGTTGACTTAGTCTCTCTTGGACAAACATAAATAGATAAAAGAGAAAGATATCTATTTTTACAGTGGTTAAAATTTTAATTCCTGGAATTCATTGGGTTTGTTTGCTTGTTTGTTTTAATTTACTTATTTGTCAGAGAGAGATCAGAAGTAGGCAGAGAGGCAGGCAGAGAGAGAGGGGAAGCAGGCTCCCTGCTGAGCAGAGAGCCCGATGCGGGGCTCCATCCCAGGACCCTGGGATCATGACCTGAGCCGAAGGCAGAGGCTTAACCCTCTGAACCACCCAGGTGCCCCCCTGGGATTCATTGTTAAAAGCAGAAACAATAAATATAAATAATGGAATTTATAAATAAATGGAAACAATGATACTAACAAAGATGACAAAGTAATTTATCTAATTTAATTTATGGAATTACTTTTGCTTGGATATTCCTTTTTTACTACTTTTGTTGTTGTTTTTGAGAAGGTTGTCACATATCAACTGTGTGATCTTGATAAAATTTTATCATTTGAATACTATATCCTTCATCTGCAAAATGATAATATTGGGCTTTATGAACTGCAGTCAAACATTATAATTCACAATTTGATTATGAGAAAAAGGTTTAAAATTTACAAAAAAATATTATTTCAAAGTTTATAATTGTGTATTTGTTTAAATTTGCTCTATTTTAAAAGCTTACTAAGTCATCTGTTCATATAGTTATTCAATCATTATGTATTAATTATTGTGTTAATATTTTGCAGAATCATACATGAGGCACCATTGTCTTCTCTCCCCACAAAGAAAACAATTTTTAGTCTTATTTGGGGAATAAAATAAATATAACAGAAAATGAAAGTGCCCTGGTAGTATGCAGTCCATGGTGGGCACTGTTCCTCATTAGGACTCTGTGGTTGCAAGTGACAGAAATGCAACTAACTTACTTATAAAAAAAAAAAAAATAGATATGCTGGAAAGACAAAAGAGAAGTTCTCACAGTGGAAGGAAGTTCTATAGTAACCCTGATACCCTGATATCTCTGGGAACCTCAGGGATTAGAGAGCAATTCAACTCTGCCAATATTATCTTTCTACTTGCCTTTCCTCACTACCTAGCATCATTCTTTACCCTACATCTGATGGAGAATATGGGTACTTTCTGACCTAGATTCACATGTTTCCTGTTCTTTGTGCCAGGAAAAATAGAGAGTTTCTTTGTTAGTACAGTAAGAAAAATATTACAAAAGGAGTCTGATTGGACAGGCTAAATCCATAAATAGACCAATAACTTTTGTCAGTGGAGCAGGGATATTGTGGCTGGCCAACCCAGGAACATCTGTCCTTCTATTTCTTGTGAGAGGCAAAGAGAGGAATCTGAGCAAGAAACGGTAACAAAAAAACAAAAATTTCCTCCGTGGCTAATCCAGAATATGCAATTTCAGAGGAAGAAATACTTGAATCTTAAGGAATGAAGAGGAAGAAGAAAAGGAGATGGAAACATTAAGGCATGTTAGCAACTGCAGAGTACAAGAAGCTGTTTCGGGCACCGTGAATAAGGCAGAGCGCTGATGGAGGATAGTAAGAAATAAGGTTGGAAATGCGGATTGGGTCACATTGTATAAGGCCTTACTATTTCAACCTAAAATTTTGGAATTCACTGCGTCTGACAGAAGATGATTGAGAAAGGAACCCAGGAGATAATCCACACAAAGCTGGTGAGAGCTTGAGGTGAGGTAGAGATTGTGGAAGGAAAGGAGAAAGGATAAGATGAAGAGGAAATCTGAAGTATAATAACTGGCCTTCTTGCAAAGATGTAGGGGTAAGAGAAAAGGTAAAGTCTAGAATAAACCCCCAGATAGTCATTCACACTGAGAGAATGGTACCATTGATGTGGAGAGATAGAAAGGAATGTCAAAGGAGAAAACACAATTGATTTAGGAAAATAAATTTTTTGATAACTTCAGAATATGAAATTTTCTTTGGCAGTTGCATTCTAAATCTTGTTCTGTGGTTTCACCTTGGACAGCCTGGTATAGATTTTTTGTACTAATTTCTTTCGTTTTTCTAGAATTCACATATTTTACTATTTTTTTTTTACTAAATGTGACCTTGATTGGTTTGATATAGATGGATTCCAAAAGGAAGTATTTCAATCTTGTAGTTTTACCACTCAAAACCTTAGAACAGGGAAAAGGGTATGAAATGGTTCAGAAGACTTACGGGTTGATTCTAGCATGAGATTAACAATTATGACTACTTGTGTGACTTAAGACCAATTAATCACTTTTAAATTGGGTTAGTTTATCTGTAGAATGATAACTAAAATTATTTTGAAAATTTAAATATTTTCTGAGGACAGCTAACTCTTAAACAACGTGGGTTTAGATTGCACAAGTCCATTTATACATGATTGTTTTTATATATAAATATAGTACCATATTGTACATGTATTCTCTCTTATGATTTTCTTAATAACAGTTTCTTTTCTCTAGCTTACTTTATTGTAAGGATATAGTCTATAATACACATAATAAATAAAATTTGTGTTTATTAACTGTTTATGTTATCACTAAGGCTTCTGATCAACAGTGGGCTACTAGTAGTTCAGTTTTGGGGGGAGTCAAAAGTAGTATGTGGATTTTCCACTACATGGGGGAATGGGAGGAGGTCAGAATTCCAAATCCCTGTATTGGTCAAGAGTCAACTGTATTTGCTTGGAAACTGAGAATTGATACTATGAAACAAAACTACATTGAAAGTGGACCCATACGGTACTCTAAAAGTAGCTGGGAAAGAGGAACAAGAACAAGAAAATAAAAGTCTAGCCTTCAATTCATGTCTCCTTACATGCTCCTAGAAGGTTGGATTTTGATGGGAATCACTATACTTACTGAGTCTACTTCCTTGAGATTCTCAAATTAATCATTAATCACCTCTATTTTTTTCCTCTCTGTTTCAGGCTTATGCCTTAAACTTTATGTAAAAGCTTTCTTCCATAGAAAGATACTCTGGACACCTAGAATAGGGATAAAAAATAATATGAACACACACAGTTCATAATATGAACCAGGTACTGTTTTAGAGGTTTTTTTTTTTTTTAATATTTTATTTATTTGAGAGACAGAGAGCACAAGCAGGAGGAGAGGCAGAGGGAGAGAGCAGAGGCAGATTCCCCACTGAGTGTGGAGCCAGGCATGGGTCTTGATCTCAGAACTCTGGGAACATGACCTAAGCCCAAGTCAGACGCCCAACCGACTGCACCACCCAGGTGCTCCTGTTATCGTGTGTTTTGCATCTATGCAACTACTTAACCATTTCAGTAATGCTATGGGTAGGTTTTTATTTCTCATTTCTGTCTTTTGGAAGGTAAGTACACTAAGGTTGATACTTTACGTGGTTTGTCTAAAGTCCTAAAGACAGGGAGTTGATAGGGTCAGTGTTTGCATCCAGATAGCCGTCTCTAGAATCTGTACAGTGGACTAGCCACTGCAGAATTCTGCCTCTCAACAAGCAAGAGTTTAATGCCACTGGGTTCCTGCACTACAGGAAAGGCTGGGTGCTAGGCTATCTGGTTGCTTTGATACATATAAATTTTTTATTTTTGGATGAAGCAATTAATGTTACTCCCCTGCTACATTTATTTCTGGGAGGCTCTGAGTCAGAAGAGAAGAAACATTTAAATTTATTCTTAAAGGGAATTGACTATTCGCTTTCAAGCTCACTACTTTAGATAATATTTACTGCACGTTTTTTAAATTTAATCCAGTGGCAGATAGCTGTGTTTGAGTAAACCTTAATTATTAGAATTAGAAAAATGGCTTCCTATTCCTTATAGGCACAATGACGCCATGTATTACATGGAGGTTTGTCTAAAATAGATGCTTAAAGTATGCATTGACAATGAATTATCGACAGGGTGAAACATGTATGCTTCTCAGATTAGTCCAATGTTGTGGGGAAAATGACGTAACTGATATATTTTAATTTTTTGTTATTCTCATAACAGAGAGATCCTCTGTTGTGGTGATTGTACTTATTTATACAAACACTCTGTTTTCAAAACCAGTCTGACCCAAAAGATAGGTGGGTCTAATGTACACACTGTGCATAGATAGATATCTCTGGGTTTCTTTGCTTTTCCTTTATGTTGTTTTGTGGTGATGGCAGAGAACCTTCCAATGTTGGTTAAACCTGTTTTGTCACCATGTTAATACATTGAAATACCTAACAATTTGGATATATTTTAATTAAATTATTAACTAAAACAATTGACAGTTTCAAATTAGGCTGATGTATTGGATTATTATCTCTGACTATAAATCTGTTGAGCATATGATATGATGGACAGTACAACAGTGATACATTATTGAATTCAAAATGAATATTATCCAACTCCCATACATTTTTAGATTCCCTATTACATCATTTCCCCTGGACAGAATTATTGATATTATTTTCCAAATAATCTATTTTAAAGGTAACATAGATTTTAGATGAATTAACATTAAATTAGGATATTAGTTCATCCTTTTAGTGATCATATATTATATATATACAACATATAATGTTACAATATATAATTAATTATATAATTATTTTATTTTAAATACAATTATATAATTTTATTACAATTTATAATTATCTAATTTTATAATTAATTATACAATTATAATAATATAATAAAACATATATCATATATTATATTACATTCATACATTAATCAAGCTCTACACCCTCATAATTATCCAATTACAGGTTATATCAGAGTACAGAGGTATATTTAATTTTTAATTTAATATTAATTAAATATTAAATATTAATTAAATGTTTAATTTAATTAAATTAATAATAATAAATTAATAATAATAATTCAATATTAATTAAATATTTAATTTAATCAGAGGTATATTTAATTTTTAATTTTTTTTTAAAGTGACATAGAGTAAAAAGAGGGTTTTTAATGTTTTGGTTTGATTTGGTTAGGCTTTGGATTTTAACCAAATGAAATACAAAGAACTTATTTTAAAAAAGGAAACCTAAAAGCTAGATCTTCTTGCTAATGAATAAGGAGATGCATTAGTAGACTCCTATTCAAATGCAGTCTAGACAATGTTACCTAAACACAAGTGAGGGTGAAGGAGTCCATATTCCCACAAACTAGGATAGAATTGTAAGGGACCTTGAATGACTGGTAATTTTCAAATGTGGCATTTGCTTGTCCTTATCACCCAAGTTACTTCCTCTTACCCTACTTATGCATCACCTTAGCTCCTAATCATCCTCCTGAACTCATTTGATAATTGACCAACACATAACTGCAAATCTTCAGAAAAGTTTCTCCCTCTTTCAGAACTGATTTTGATCAACTCTTCTCCAAGTTAGCTCAATTTTATATAACCCCTCTTACTAAAGCTCTGTAAAATTCCTCCTTGCTTCTTTAGGACAAAATGTTCTTACTGAGCATTCTTGTTCCTGGCAACATTGAACAATGTCTTAGGCCAAGGGCACTTGATTTTCTTCCACAAAATGAACAGAAAATTGAGCAATATGTTCACCTAACAGTGTTGTTTTAAGAACCAAGGTGACTTTCTATTTCTTTTGTTACAAATTGGGAAATTAATCAAGAACAAGAAGTCTTATAGTGTAAATGGAGTCATTGTTTCTAATAGATCAAAAGGTAATTTATAAATATTCATTGAAATGAATGCAACCCTTGGGTTCTTCCCTTTTTAAAGGGGGGGGCATGGTTGCTCTTAAAAGGCAGGCTAATAATAATACAGAAATTAAAATAAATACAAATAAATAGGGAAGTGAAATCACAATTTGGACCTGTTTCAAAGATTTAAAAAGATTTAAACCAAGATTTAAAGACATTCAAGATTTAAAAACAAAGAAAAGAAAAATATGAATTTTGGTCTCAAATTCTGCAAGAAAATCCTCATTAACCTTGGGTACTTGGCAAACATCTCTAAATCTCAGTTTTCACATTTGGAATCATTATAATTACAATTAATTGAACTAAATGTGGAAACCTATGTCCATTATACCTTTGTGAATTAGGCCTCTCAGCTACAAGTGACAGAAATCTACTTGAACTGCCTGAAGCAAATAAGATGATGACTTTGCAAGCTGGAAATGTTTCATATGATCAACTATTCCTGTGTGAATAGGAGAAAACTTTTAGAATTCTGCTTACTTATGTGGGGAAGCTAAAATGTACCAGAAATCAAATCTGCCTTTTTTGCTACATGGGATAGGGAACACTTCTTGATTTGGTCCGCCCCTAAATCTCTTTCTTTGGGGAATATTTGAATTTCCCTTTCTTGTGGTAATGGTGAGGCTGTCAATCATATCACCCAAACCACTCCCAGATGTAGGAGGAGTCTGATTTAAGCCCTCATTTAGGACTACAGATGGACTCTTGTCCTGTTCACAGTGATTGTTTTAAAAAGTGGGCACATAATTTAAATTGCTGAAGCATTCTTTCTTTGCTGGGAGGGCTAAAAAGATACTCTTGCTTCTGAATTCCCAGTGCATGAAATATGTTAATTATGTCCTGGCAGTGTCCATTTTCCCCACCGAATGGGGGAAGAGAATATGGCCAAAACGCAGAGAGAAGCAGGGTAAGTAGAAAGAGTTCTTAACACATGTGAGTCCTGGATCCACACCTGTACCTCTGTTTCCTCCACACCTGGTCTTCCCAGTTAACGTGAAATCTACCCTTTATTTAATTTCTTGACTTCCTTAGGTTTCTGTCAAGTGAGTATTTAATATGTATGAGGTTAGGTGAACTTTACTCTCTAGTATTAGTTAAGTAGTTCAGTAGTTAGAACATTTGATAATATTAACGGTATTAATACTAATAGGAAAAATGTCTTTCATGGCATGTATAGGTGAGAGTGAATGGAACCAGACATACATTGAGACAGATTTATATAAAGAGTAGAATCAAATAAGATCACTTCATGTGTATGTATACACAGCTAATATATTCTTATGACTGCCTAGTCTAATTCAATCTTCCTGTTATTTAAAAATTACTAATATTGTAATTCATTCACTAGGACATTCTAAGGAGAATAATCTTTAATAATTGATACCATTGTATTATTTTGGAAGGGATGGTGACTGCATTTTTTACAGTGTCTCTTTGGCATATCTATCTTCCCAAAGTTCATATCCTTGTTGAAACCCTTTCTCCAAGGTGTGTGACATGCTTGTTTAGATTGACTTACAAAATACAGACTTCTAACCAGAGCGTATGTATTGTATATCCTATATCATATCATGATAAATATCCTTTATCAACAGCCTATGGAACTGTTATCTTTGGAGTGCTGCTGATTTAGTAGTTCATCCCATTTTGCTACGCAATTTGCTTTGAGGGCTCCCTGGAACTGACATAAACAAAAGCAATTACAAAATGATTTCTTCACTATTAGTATACGATGTTGATTTGAGGAGAGCTGACTGGATGCATCAGTCAAGGGCATCTTGCAAAACCAGATTGCGTGGTGGCTGCCTAACAATGCAGCTTGTCTTTGTAGGATTTTATAGGGCATCGCTCTGTGGTGTTCTTTGAGGGTTGACTCAGTTCTGACTTTCTACTTTCTTATAAGCAAATCAATATTTTCCATTGTGATGATCTCAGCAACCTATGATCTCTGTCTCACAGAACATAGTAATCATTTATATGACTCACTTTGTTCTAGAACTATTCCACACCAGTCTTTCCTATAGCCCATCCCATCTTTCAAAAATGCCTAGATTTTATTTGAAGAAGGATAAGTAAAACTATTTTAATGTAACCAAGAAATTTTAGTAGAAGCTGGTTATGGCACTGACAACAATTTTTAAAAATTTTTGTTTTATTAAGAAAGATTCTATTTCACATCTTCACACTCCAATTTATGTTTTCTTGTTTGTTTTTAAATTTTGAATGAAATTAAAAACAAGGCAGGTCGAAATTTTGATTGATTTACTAAGTCTTCTCCTTTCCTTCCTGTCTACCTTCCCCCTCCTTTCCTCCTTCCTCCCTCCCTTCCTTCCTCTTTCTTTCCTCTCCACCTTCCTCCCTTCCTTTCCCTTCCTTTCCTTTCTTTCCCTTTGTCCCTTCCTCACCCCTTTCCTTTCTTTCCCTTCCCTTCCCCTTCTTTCCTTCCATTTCTCCCATCAACTTGCCCTCTTAGGTATGTGAGGTAAGACTCAAACTCTTACAGGGTTGGAGGTGATAAAATGGATAATTTTATAGGCAGTGATGTTCTAGTAAAAACAAAGAAAAACAACATCCTAATTTGTACCATTTGCTGATTTCTGTGGGATAAAACATACCTACCAAGGCCAATTTCAAACTATCAACTTGCTGTCACTTAACATGGAACTGGAAACTACCTTAACTAGCTGACATATGCCTTCTCTAGCTTATCACTAAATGTGAGCAAGGAAGGAGAAACTGCTCAGTACTTTATAATTGCTAACCTCCTTGCTTCCTTTAAAGTAGACCATGTTTTATTCAAGGAAAGGCCAAGAAACATTTTCTAAAATTAGTACCAAACTCTAAGAAAGGAGATGGACATAAAGAATCTTGTTGCACCAACAAATTCTGAGGAATTAATGCTTATAAAGTCTCAACTTGAAAAATTCTCAAAACATTGCCATCTTCATATATAAGTCTGAAAAATCACCTGAAGTAATAGATCCAGAGAATATTCCCAAAAGTATATAACAGTTTCTAGACTAATTGTGACTTAGAAAAATACTTCTTCAGTGCACTTAGTCATTATTATTATTTTCCTAGATGTGGCAAGGTTTGCAATGACAAGAGTCAGTCTCATATGTAAAAACAGAGAAAGAGAAAAAAATAGGGATAAAATATTAGGAGGGAGTAAAAAGCTAAAATTATGGGAAGTAGAAGCATAAAGTTCAAATAAAGTAAAACATCAAGGTCTTTGAATGCTGCTCATGATAACAGAGAAGATCTTCAATGAACTTTATGAGAGTTTATCAGTGTTTCTCAAAGAATAGTTCATGAACTCACACTGGCTTCCTGATCTGCCATCTTTAGCATGTAATTTTGGACATTGCTATTTTTCCCAGGAACTTGACCACAGAAAGAAGAACAAAAAGGAAGGCAGTTCCTTGAGGAGGGAGGGAGCTTTGAGGGAGCTTTACTTACAAGTTTGGCTAGATCATGACAGCCCCCAGTGAATTTTTTTTTTAATATTTTATTTATTTATTTGACAGAGAGATCAGAAGTAGGCAGAGAGGCAAGCAGAGAGAGAGGGGTAAGCAGGCTCCCCGCTGAGCAGAGAGCCCGACATGAGGCTCCATCACAGGACCTGAGCTGGAGGCAGAGGGTTAACCCACTGAGCCACCCAGGCGCCCCCCGCAGTGAAATTATTTTTAACCATGTGTTTTAACCAGATAAAAGCAGGGCTCTCTCAGTAAGAAAATAATATACCTACAATTATATTGCTTCTTTAAATCTTCTTTAAAGATTTAAAAATGTGTTATATTTTAATGATTACAGGGGTTTTAAAAATTCAGAATGCTCAAGATTTATCTAGAAAATTTATTAAAGGTGTAGAGGTCAAGTTCTCAAAAGGAGAGACTCTTTTTCAGTAGGGTAGAGCAGGGTCTAGATTTCTAAACTATCATCACAGTTCATACTGATGCAGATGGTGTATCAAAGATTCAGAATCAGAAACTATAATTATAGGGTAGGGAGTGGATTTAATTTTTTTTTTTTTTTCAGATGAGAGGATATTTTCCCGATATTTTCCCGATATAAATACAAATCACCTAACTATACCTTGGAAGTTTGGAAAGAGAGAAAATCCCAGTCCAGTCCTCTTTTGAGGTCTTCAGTGTTCGGCTTATAACCCCTTTTTCCCTATTATCAAGTTGAGGAAAAATGGTCAGTGTCTTCGGATTTTATGCTCAGAAAATAGTGATGAAGGAAAGGGAAAAATCCTGTTCTACTATCAGAATGAAACAACTATAAAATGAACAATTCTCTTGCTAATATTAATCTTTTATTTGGCATACTCTAGTGACTTATAAGAGTAGCAAGATTTAGCCTCTTCTCATCAAAATCTTAACTGCCTTGGTCTCTTCTTAGCTCTAGTATGGAAAACTGGAAGTACTACACTCTACAACACTGCTAAAAAGGGAGGAAATTTTGTTCTATCACACAGAATTACTCTGTCAAAAAGGAAAAAGAAAAAAGAAAAAGGAGAAAATTATTTACAAAAGGAATATAGGAAAATAATAGAGCTTTCTCATTAGCTTTAGCAGTAGTAACTCTTTCTGGAAGAAGAGAGAGACTACAAAACTTAAGTGTTCTCTTAGGGGAGAATGCTTTATGTTCTATCCTCTTCTTTCCAGGTGGAGGGTCTTCCCTGGACAGTCCTCTTGCCTTTCAATCCTACCCAGAGAAGAAGGGGGACTAAGCTGATTGGAGAGCCTAGAAGAAGCTGAGCCCGAGACTCCACACCTGATCTTTGGGTCTGCCTACCTGGCCTGCTCTTTGCCTTTTCAGGAGGCCCGTGTTTGAGTGGATAAGCTGCTTTCCCACTTTCATAGAACTGTCAACTGAAACAACTTAACTGTATTCTTTGCTTTAAAGAGCTCCACTCTGGACACAAGTGAAAATACTGAGAATATGTGGTGGTTTTGTATGCATTCCTATTGTGTTCTTACTTTGCACTGGCACTAGAGTTCCTTCTGAACTAAGTCCCTTATGTAGACTTCATTTTGTCTGATAAAATTTAATATTCCTTATTTTCTAAGATTTTTTTTCCCTTTTTCAGAAAGAGAGAGAGAGAGAGAGAGAGAGACCACAAGTGAATGCAGGGGAGAGGAAGAAGCAGGTTTCCCTCTGAGCAGGAAGCCCGATGCCGGGCTTGATCCCAGGACCGTGGGATCATGACCCGAGCCAAAGGCAGATGGTTAACTGAGCCACCCAGGCACCCTAAGCTCATTTTTAACTGAGTTTTCTACCTGCTATCCAAGTCCATTCATGAGCAAAACTCCTTGAATTCAAAATTCCTCATAGCTAGGCTATTAGTAGTTACTGAAGATAAGCTTGAGAGTTCCAGCAGTCTATCAGAAACTTCTGTGAATTGTTTCTCCTATATTCTTGGGTAGAAAGCTTGAGTCTTAGACTCCGTTTCCAAATTATAAATCACGTTTAAATACCACTTTTAAAAAAATCCAAGGATTAAACTTGTTTTATACCCTCCTCTGGGCTTATTCCTAGTAATCTGGCCTGAAAATAACTGACCCTTAGTCTTATAGTCAGATTCCTAAGCCATTTTGTTTTTCCTCCCTCTCTCCTCCTCCCTCCCTGCTTTCCTTCTTCCTTTCCTTCCTCCATTCCTCCCTTCCTTCCTTTGTCCTTTTTCTAGCATTTTCCCAATGGATTTCATTTAATATAATAGCTTCAAATATCAGATCTTAGCACATCTATTTCATCACCCAGTTGCTACACCCATATATATATCCTACTACTTATTAGTCATTACCCCTGAAAATAATGCAGGCACCTGGAGCTTAGCAAGCCAAATCTACTCATTATTTCCACCTGTAAACCTATTATTCCTCCTACCACTGTTCCCAACTCACCTACTTTTGTCCCTTCCGGTCTCTGAACATAAAGGGACTTAAGTTACCAAGGCTGAAAATCATAGTCATTCTTGACTCATCATTTTGCTCTTATTCCTAATTCCATGGTCTTGGCCCAGGATCTTATCAAATACAAAATCAAATGAAAATACTTTTCTCCTAGTACCAGTTTATAAGCATATTGATATTGAAGTATGCCAAGGCAGATCTCAACCAAGTATTAATATCGGACCTAGCTTTATATGCAAATTAAATACAAGATGACTTTAAATTATTTAATCTAGTTGTTTAATTATTTAAACAAGTATTAAACAAGTTTAATTATTTAATCTAGTATGTGAAATCATAATAAATACTTAAGGATTGTTGAGCACTGTGCCTTAAAGTGCATGGAGAGCAAAATAGTTAAAGAGTAGAAAGTGGTCAGACAGGAGTTAATACTATGAAACTGGAAATAAAGTCAGGAAGCTCTATGAAGAACCCCTGTAATGAAAATTTCTAGACATAGGTTGCTTCCACAAAAGAACCAGTACATTTGGGCACCTGGGTGGCTCAGTTGGTTAAGTGACTGCCTTCGGCTCAGGTTGTGATCCACAGTCTTGGGATGGAGGCCCACATCAAGCTCCCTGCTCAGCAGGGAGTCTGCTCCTCCCTCTGACCTCTCTCCTCTCATGCTCTCTCTCTCTCTCACCCCCAAATAAATAAATAAAATCTTTAAAACAAACAAAAAGAATCAGTACATTTTTTCTTTGATAAAAATGGCTATTTGTATTCTTCATTTTTTGAGGTCTACAGAGGTGCTTAAAAATAAATTATTTTTTTTTTAGTTAACATAATGTAATGTTAGCTTGAATTTAGTAATTTTTAATGAATTTCTGATATATATATATATTAGTTTTGTTTTTTCTTATGAAACAGTCACTCTTTATTAAGAGTACAATGATTATGGCACAAAGTATCAGATACAGGTCAGTGTAACTTTACAAAGTATTGCACTTTCAAAAAAATTTCCTGTTCAAAGGGTACAAAAGAAGTTTAATTTCACAGTAATTCTCCAAAAAGTAACCCTTTGGGGATGGAACTTGAAAGTTTATTAGAAATAACCATTTATCCTTTTTGAAAAATAAAATGGATAAAGTGAAAAATGCATAATGTTCTAAGGATTAAACAAATGTGGCAGAGACACAAAGGCAGCTGTAAAGGGGTTAGTTAGGGAACATGTTGAAACAAGGCAATGATAAAATGAGGAGTGGGTATTAATGACGAAAGAATACAGGGCAGGGGAAGGATTAAGGCAACTTTCAGTTCTTTGAACACATGCAAGAGGCATAAAGGTCCTGTTAGAATATCATTTATATTTTACTAATAGTATAAGTTAAACAGAGACCACAAAGTGTTGCTTCATTTTGTCTAAAATAGCTTATAAACTTAGGCATGAATAAGATAAATAAAACAAAACTGGAGAGTACAGGGGAATTTAAAAATGTAAACTTAAGGAAACAATATAAAGAAATAGTGACAGTGGTTTAGAATAACCAACTTACATTGATTCTAATCAAGTCAAAAATTAATATTTTATTGTAAACGACTGATATAATTATGTATTAAAAGTCACAAATAATGCTGAAGATTCCTAAATATTGCTATTTAAAATTTTAACCATAGGATGAGTATCGTGTCCAAGTTTTTCTTCATTGTTAGAATATTAAATAGTCTGAGGTGTTTTTATTTTTTAAAGGTCAAGCAATAAACAGAAAGTAGAGATAGAAATATTTACAAGGCCATATGAAAAATAATTACCAACTTTTGACAGCATGACCATAAAAACTGCAATAAAAAAAGTTTTTTTCCCTTCTTCCTTTAAATCATATAAGGAAATAAAAGATGTATACGCAATGACATAGTCAGCTAAGTCCATTCTTTTATGCTAGGACACACAAAAAAATAAAAATAACACCAGACTTGTATCATGAGAAGTAGAGTAAAATTTTCACTGCAAGTAAATGATCTTAACCAAATAATTTAATACTTCTTAATTTTGCTGATTCCTTGAAATTCCTAGTGTACTCTAAGTCTATAGTGAATCAAAATTCCAATGTGTAAGCAAAAAGGAAGGACAACATTCTAGTATCCACCCCCCTTAATTAGCCAAAACAGTGAAACCATATAGTCACAGTTAGTGCACCTAAGTTATACATTGTAACCTATATTTTACACATATCCAGTATGCATGCTGGGAAAGTTTTACAAAGTCAGAGTCCATATCTTATTTCACATTTGTATCATCATCATCTAGCATAGCACCTAATATTAAATATACAATGGTAGAAGGAAGGAATAAGTTGAAATAATTTCTAAGCTTCTCCCTCTGTTCTTGTCTGCCCTTATACTATGATTAACATTTTTTCACCAATTTCACATCTGAATCCCATCCTTCTGTCTTTTTTTTTTTTTTTTAAAGATTTTATTTATTTATTTGAAGGGCAGAGATCACAAGCAGGCAGAGAGGCAGGTGGGGGTGGGGGGTGGAGGGAAGCAGTCTCCCTGCTGAGCAGAGAGCCCAATGCGGGGCTTGATAGATCCCAGGACCCTGAGATCATGACCTGAGCCGAAGGCAGAGGCTTTAACCCACTGAGCCACCCAGGCACCCCTTCTTCTGTCTTAAATGAGAAATATTACCTGCTTTATACTTTAATGTGATTAAAGAAGAAAGAAAAAGTTGAAAATTGAAAGAAGATATTTTGTGCAATCATGATAAGTGGAAATATATAAATATTGGCAAAAAGTGTCTTACTGGTTATTTTTGTACAATAGAAGTTTTAGTGAAATAAACATATAACATTTTCAATAATGATTTCTTTCCTTTTAAAAAATTTCCAAGAGCAAAAGACAATTTTTTAAAATTTAATTTTCTAAGCTGTAATTAAGATGCTTTTACTAAATCATTCTTAGTCTTAATCATCTGTTGAAAGAGTTATGATATACCCAACAGAATTATCAAATGTAAAATTGTTCTGACTTAATAAAGGTGGGTATTAAGTGCTACAACTTTCTGAGATGTTATAAAAGTTTTTGGATTTTATATTAATTTTGTGAAGGATGAAAGCACCAATTTAAATCAAACATTTCAAACAGTCTCTTTATCATAACACATGTAATAATGATGAATGGTAGCTCTTTTATTATCTTGGTAATGAGAAAGTGATTCATTTTTATTAAGAAAGTAATTTATGTAATTTAGCAATTTAGAACTTTAAGTGCTCTTCAAAAAAACAGTAAGACAAAATTAATTTTCATTCACCACAAGATTAATGTACTTTACTAATTTAATAAATTAAAACTTTTTTTTAAAAGATTTTTATTTGTCAGAGAGAGAGAGAAAGAGAGAGGGAAAGAGAGAGCACAAGCTGTGTGGGGGGGAACAGCAGGCAAAGAGAGAAGCACGCTCCCCACAGAGCAAGGAGCTCAATGCAAGACTGGATCCCAGGACCCTGGGATCACGATCTGAGCCAAAGACCAAGGCTTTAACTGACTGAGCCACCCAGGCATCTCTAAATTAAAACATTTCTAATAAATACTTCATAATGCAATTGCCTTTTTCAAGTTAGCATTTTGTGAATGCTTAAGAAAGACATAAAATTTACTTATATATTCATTGTGTGTTACTACCATTTTCTGAAATTATTTTTTAAAAAAATGAGAAATGGAGCATATCCCATCCTTATGAATGTCTTACTATCTGGAATGCAAAAAAATTCTATCTAACAAATAAGTAAGATATTACAAAACAATACCTTGTTTTTAATTCTTATGGAATTTATTATTGAATGAAAACCCAAAAGATTTTTTTCCCCATTTTAGCTTTTATATATACAATGATTATTTTTATTGGCCCATGATTCATCTAAACAAATAAAAAAGAAGAAAAGTTGAGGTTTTGTTTTTATTTTTTTACAACTGCCATTATACTCATAGCATAAGAGAAATTTGTTACCAACTTATACATCGCTCAATTGTCCTTCCTTTACCTCAACATCCATCAGCTGAAGAGTGATATTAAAATACTTTGTGAAATATCTTTAATGAAATAATAAATGAAATAGCACTAATGAAACAATAAATTAAAAAATCCTAACAGAAAGTGAAGGCATTGTTTGGGTCTATTCTATAGTGTGCTGCTTGCTTGGTTTGCTCAAAATGAGTCCGGAAAAGATGACTGCAAATGCCAGGCGGCTCATCTAGAAAATGGAAAGATCCATGTTTAGTGACTCATTGGTGTAAGCAGGTCCAGAATATACAAATATCAGTACTGTACAAGTCAGGTGATAAAAATAACATATATAAATTACGAATGTCCAGGGAAATTTGGGACTTGGAGCATTCTGCTCATGCCCCATTATTAGTTACACCATGACTATGTTCAGAGTCTTGAACCCTGTTTTTGAATGAGTAATCTCTTCTGGGAAATCTTAATTCTCTTAAATGTATGATATATATTCTTATTTTCTTCCTAATTCTCATGTTGTTCCTTTATATTCCTCTTAGTATTTGAAGTTTCATATTATTCAAAATTCTGGTATGCCAATCTTATTCTTTTTTTCTAAAATCTTAATTCTTGTGAACTCAGAATTTCAGTATGCTAAGGAGATGATTTCCACACTTGATCTTAGCCAAAAGGCCGAGAAGCGATAAGGAGATGATTTCCAAATATATAGTTTCAGTCCTGAGCTAAGGCTAAAATTGTTAGGTAATTTCACAAGGTAACTTGTTATGTATAGATAGGGGTATAGAGGTATATGTATTTATAAAATATATAGATATTTACTGACATGTATATATGTATGTATATAAATACATATATATTATATATTATATTATAATTTATTATATATTATAATATATAGTATATGTTATCATATATTGCATACTATATTAATATATGTTATGCAATATTTGTGTACATATGCATATAAATTTGTATACCAATGACATACATGTGCCTTTTCTGTTAGAATTATTTTAGAGCTTCTAGCTAATTTTTTAAAAATTGATTTTTATTTCTGAGGGAGATAACATACATTTACAAAAATTAATGTCTTTATGAGGAATAATTTACATGTAGTAAGTGGCATATACTTAAAATGTACATTTGATAAGTTTTGACACATGTATACACCCCTGAAACCATCAGCGCAGTCAAGATAAGGCTCATATTCATACCTCTGCCAACCTTCCTGTGTTCCATTGTAATCCCTCCATCCTGTCCCTGCCCCAGCATCTCCACACCCTGTCATCAGGCAACTGACTGATCTACTTTTTGTCCCTATGGTTTGATTTACATTGTCTAGAATTTTATACAGATGAAATAAAATGGAACCTTATGATATGTACTCTTTTGGGTCTGGTTTCTTTCAACTAGCATGAATATTTTAGGATTCCATAATATTTTGGGTCGTATCTACAATTTATTTTTTTATTTTATTTTGCTAAGTAGCTCACCGTATGAAGATAGCACTGTATGAAGATAGTACCGATCGCTTCACTTGCTGAAGGACATTTGGTGCTTTTCAGGTTTTGACTTTTACACATAAAGCTGCTATGAGCGTTTGTATATAAGTTTTATACAGACATATGCTTTCATCTGGGTGTGGTTTGATGTGTATTTAACTTTTTAAGAACTTCCACTTTACACGTAGTATAAGAATCTTAAAACAGCATGCTTATTTTCTCCACCTCCTGGGCTTTGTTCTTTCACATATGGTATTAAAAGGCCACACAACACTAGTGAAAGTTAAGCAGTTGAGTATAAGTTATTTATTGATTTGATCATAGACATCACTTACAACTCCGGCTGAACTCGCTTCTGTTGAATTTGGTATGGCTATATTCTCCAAACTGAGTCACATAAGAGTTACAACTCAAAAGGAGAAGTTTGCAGGTGTGTGTATGTGTGTGTGTGTGTGTGTGTGTGTGAGCATGCACGCACATGCGTGTGTAGGTGGTCGTGGGCTTCCCTGAAAGCCCAACAGAAATAGGGGTGCCTGGGTGGCTCAGTGGGTTAAAGCCTCTGCATTCGACTTAGGCCATGATTCCAGAGTTCTAGGATTGAGCCCCGCATCGGGCTCTCTGCTCAGCGGGGAGCCTGCTTCCTCCTTTCTCTCTCTCTCTGCCTGCCTCTGCCTGCTTGTGATCTCTCTCTGTCGAATAAATAAAATCTTAAAAAAAAAAAAAAAAGCATGATTGTCTTTATAAAAAAAAAAAAAGAAATAACTATTGTACTTTGATCACATCATTTTGGTCATATTTGGTCAACCAGGGTCATTGGTGAGATCCTCAGAATTATTTTTAATTTTATTGTTTTTTGTTTATCTTTCTAAACCATTAAGTGTAATATGGCAGGTGCACCCAGCACTGTATTCCAGCTTTGATTAAAGTGAACTGAGAAAGCACTCAAAGATTGTTTAGCAACTCATGAATCTCCTTTTTTCATAATTAAAGCAACGGAACAAAAGGCCTTTGATAAATGAAATACTTTTTAGGCAATGATTTTCAAGATCGCCCAAGGAATGTCCTCAACATCAGACTCTGTGCCACAAGGTTTTAACACGTGTTAAATGAAGATGCAGCCTTTATGCATTAGACAATGAGAGTCCAAAGGTTTTATCACTCTGGTGAAGGTCAAAGGTGCGACCACTTTGTAGTTTTGTTAGTGGGTGCTTTGAAAGAAGGAAGCCAGGAATCATCGTCAAGAGAATGTTTATATTGTGTTCTGGGATGGCAGTGAAATGTGCTCATCTGCTGATTGGGCAGCCCTGACATACAGGGCTTTCTAGGGGAAGTAAAGAAAACCTCTCAAGAATATAGTCAGAAGTCAGAAACACAATTTAAAAAGCAGATTTGAAGTGATCACGTAGCCCTAAGAAATGATGGTAGCACAGATACGGCTGAACAGAAGAGTCAAAAGCTTTTCGCAGCGGGGAAAAAAAAAAAAAGAGCAACAGGAATGAGAATAGCAGGTCCTGGAGGGCTCAGTCAACATGAAATCATGCAAAAGAGGAAAAAAAAAACAGAGTGTATAATCGATTTAAAGAGTAGGACTGAGGAAGCAGCAAACTGGAGTTCGAGGGTAAATGGATATTGATTAGGCTGCAAAGGGAATCTGCAAGACTTCTACGAAGTACCTAAGGAAACTGTAGCTTAAAAAAACATACTGGACAAACACATAGGCTTGCCAGATTAAAGAACGATTACCACTGAGATATAATCAAACAGCGTAAGCATCATTATGTGTATATATGGTTCTGTTTGAACTTATTTATAAATTTAGTTCTTCTTTTTCTTTTTCCAAACACTGGTCTCACAGTCTTAAAAAATTCTGTTTTAGAAACAAAGATCCTTTTGTTGAAGAGCAACTTCTGAATCCAAGTGAGACCATCCTCGTAAATTTGTATTAGGCTGAATTTCTTGGTAGCCCACCATTTACCCATGAGAGCTCACATACACAGCACAACTTTCACAAAGACAAGTGCTACTGTGGATATGCAAATATAAATGGGAACACGCTGTGTTTTTCAAAGTACTTTCCAAACTTATTTCCCTACATTTTTCATATTTTAGTCATGACAGTGCTTTAGCTACTCTGTTTGATAGAGATGCATTATAAATCAAAATTAATCAAGCTTTAAGTAGTTTTAATCCTTTCTTACTCAGTAACTCACTGTACTGCATTGATGGCCCTTGATTAATTTAATTACACACTACATAACTTTCTTAAAACTATAATTTTAAGACATTCACAAAATTAAAAAAAACTTTAAATGCAAAGAAATAAATTCTAAAAGAGAATTTGAGAATCTATAACATTATCATACACAATATTCTACAAATAATTCTATAATCCAAAGAAGGCATTTGTGTGGATGAGTTAGAACAGAATCTGAAAGGTTCTAATAAATTTTATCTCCTCCAACATATTCGAAAAAAAGGAGATCAAAATATCTACCTGTAAACTTGAATAGGGAGGTATTACTTTAACAATAAGTAAACAGAGAGCTCTGTTATAAAAAATTGATATAAAATGTCCTGCATTTATATATTACATAATGTAATGGAATTTAAAAAGACACACACTGAACTATGTCTTTTTTTTTTTTTTTTTTAAGAGAAAGAGAGTGTGAGGGAGGGGGAACTTGAGGGAGAGGTAGAGGGACAGGGAGAGAGAGGCTCCATGCCACCAGTACAGAGCCCAATACGGGGCTCTATCCCTGACCCTGAGATCATGACCTGAATCTAAATCAAAAGTTGGATGATTAACCACCTGAGCCACCCAGGCTCTGTGAAGCTAGGTCTTTTATTTTCAAGTATGTGCATTTTATAAAGTATACTAATAAAATATTAAGAATTAGATGTTTTCCCGGATAGTCTTTTATTACAGATATTGGTGTTTTCTTTTGCAGTTCATAGGCTATTTGAAATTAAGCATTTAAATTATAGAAGTGATACATGTAAAAATTATAATAGTACATAAGAATATTTAACAATAGATAATTCCATTACTCAGAAAATTCCAATGGTTAAAAAAAATAAGAAAATTCCAACAGTTTAAGGAGCTCTGTGCCAAGAACCAAGGACCAAAATCAAGTATATTTCTTATTGTGCCACAGTTATTAACAATCACATTTTATTTTGGTAACTTTCTTGAGTATTTGTGGCTTGATTTTATTAAAAGCTCAAATGTAATAAATAGCATTTAAAATTTATTTATACAATTATGTGGTATAAAACCCATAGTTTGACTAGAGATCAAATAATGGAAATGTGATCCTAATGAAATTTCCTGCAGTAATGAGAATCTTCCAAGGGGCAAAATCTACTGGGTTCTCTTAATTATTTCAGATTTTATTTGTTACATCTGTGTTGTACTCAAATGCTGCTTCTTAAACCCTGTGGTCTATTTCTTGGATTTTTTTTTTAATTTGCCCTTGGTATAACCTTGAACCATATTTTTATATAGTTTGCTTTGGTAGTAAATTGTGTATGCATATTTCAGAGGGTGTTTACTTTTCCTTCACCTTTTATTGATAATTCAAAGCTGTATAAAATTCTAGGATTACTTGAGGTTTTGATCTTTGGTACTGTGACCTTATCTTCCAAATATATGCAATTATTGAGTTGTTAGTATTTTTCCCCAAAGGCAGTCTGATTTTCATTCATTTATTCATTCACTCTGCAAACATTTACTGAGTTCCTACTATGTATTAGGAACTGTTTTAGATGCTGGGGATTCACCAGGGACCAAGCCATAGGAAAAGTTTCAAACTGGAAAGTTTTATTAAAAATACTGACTCTGAGGGGCGCCTGGGTGGCTCAGTGGGTTAAAGCCTCTGCCTTCGGCTCAGGTCATGATCCCAGGGTCCTGGGATCGAGCCCCACATCGGGCTCTCTGCTCAGCGGGGAGCCTGCTTCCCTCCCTCTCTGCCTACTTGTGGTCTCTGTTAAATAAATAAAATAAAATCTTAAAAAAAAAAAAAAATACTGACTCTGAGTCCTGTGGAGACTGAATCAGATTGTCTGAGGAGTTCCGTCTGAGAATCAGTACTTTGTGAAGGCTCCCTCTCCGACCTTAATGCGCCACCATGGTTGAGAAGCACGAGGTTGGGCCACATTGCTCTATCATCTCTATCTCATAAACCGCTTTTCTGTTTGCCTGGCAATGAGGAAAAGAGGGACAAGTGTTTAGAATGAGTTCCTCAGTGAACACTTAAATGATTGCTGTTGCCGCAATTGGTTATTTGTTGATCTGAACTTGGAGCTTGTCTTAAACTCCCCTGTGGGAAAACCCTTGCCTACCCCTGGGACTCCTCAGGGGCAGATTCCTATGTTCTGATTTAAGAGTTTACCTAATTCCATTAGCTATTTTTTTTTTTTTTGGAATTTTTCAAAATTTTGTTTTGTTGATGGCACACATTCTGTTCTCCAGTATTATAATGGCTTTGAACTTTGTCGAGTGGAACGTTCCCATTGATTCTTCTGGAGCAACTAAGTTACTTTTTTTTTTTTTTTTAACATATTCAATAAATATTTGGTGAATCGAGTTATCAGTAACCTTTTACCATAGAGTTAAAAATTTGTTTTAAATATGTAGAGAGAATTTTACTCAAAGCTCCTTGAAATAAAACTTTTATGCTATCTTCTTGCCCTGTAAGAGATTTGTATAAGACATATCCTTCTTGAAAAAGTAACTTATACTCAGGAGGAGAGAACCAGAGTTATTTAACTTTTGTAGGGTCTTTATTATTAAAAAAAAAAAAAAATCTCTGGGAGTGATTAGGAACTGTTAGGCACCCCAATTCCTGTGTATTCTGAGATTTAGCATGAAATGTGAAAAGTATTCTGCTTGTTTCATTAAGTCATGGTAATATTTTATTGCATCTAAGGAGTTACATGGTCCCTTCTTTGCCCTGTCTTATGAATGTGCATTTCCACTGTCTGAAATTTTCCACATTCATAGCAAAAATTATGTTCATCCTCTTCATTTGACTTTAATATAACAGAGATTCAAATGGTCTGTCAGCCTGACTGATCTGCTGATTATTCCTACGGAGCTGCCTTTCAATTTGCTATGCTCATTCAAAACTTGAATCTGTTTTTCATCCATTTCAATGTTAATATGCACTCCTGTGGCTCCTACTTTGAAGTCAATGGGAAAATCTTTGTATGAAAGACATGCCTTTGGGGGATAAAGTAATTCAAGTTCTTTCTCAACTGGACGTAGAAAAATTGGGCACAGCTCAGAAATTTGAAATATAGTACCCTTTCTCCTCTTTTGTAAAGCCAAAAACACCCTTCAAGTACAATTTTTAACACTTTTAGTCAATGCTGTGAAGACGGTGAGGATGTCTTGATGTTATATTTAAAAATGAAAATTGACATTATTTTGCTATACTAAATGCTAATTTGAAACAAATATCTGTCTCCTAGGTAGAACTAAGAGTTTAACTTTTCCACCATTTTCTCCCTCAATTACCATTTTTGGCATTTTGGTTAAGTAGTTAGATACACTTTCAACAGGAAATATTAATAGGAGAAAGTAGACACTATTTTATTCTGCCACTGGTCTAATTCCCTGCAATTATCAGAAATATTGAGCTATCACCACAGCAGGCTTAGGTTTAATTTACTCAATGACTAAGAGAAATGAATGTTATTCATATCACTAAAATAAAAATTGGAGACGAAAGATATAAAGTTATAACTGCAATTCATATGTAATACTAATGTTAATTATCATTTATACTTAAGCTATGTAGCATTGTTCCTTTGAAGTTGATTTGGAGTAAAGATCACTTCTGTATCTGTCATTAATGTTTCGTATATTATTATTTTCATACTAGCTCAGACAATCCCTTTGCAAAGAGGTATAAGTGAGAAAGAAATCTGGAATATTTAATGCTAAAAGAATCCTAACTGAAAAGGAAATCTGCTCTTTCTGCTAAGTGCTAACACTCCTTTAAACATTTTTAGTATGCCAAGCACACCATCTGTGCTCAATTACTTGTTATTTTGTAATGTCAACATCTGCTTATAAGATAATATATGCTTGCATATATTAAAGACTTTTTTCCATACAAGAATGTGAAAGTTCTTTGCCTCAGTACACATGTAATTCATTCTTCATTCTTCTTTTTGTTTTCTCCTGAACAAATGCAAGCTAAAATATTAAAACATCAGAAAGGCAAAGACAGGGACAAATCTAACACACATAAATCAAGGATAGAAGGCATTAAACATATGTAGTCTTTGTGCATTCGTTGTATATAGATTTACATTTTATGTAAGTAGTCTGGAAATGTCAGAGATAATTGAATAAAAATTATATTCACACTCACTTATATTTATCACTCAATAAAATTACTTATTTGAATGGTAGAGATCAGCTCACATAATATTTTCTCTACTAAAAAGCCTCTGCTTCTCTTTTCCATCAAGGAAATGCTGAATCTCACTGTAGGTACCAAACTGAGTAACCTCAACTAAGAATAATTTCCCAACTTCATCCACATATGATAATCTTGCTTCTACTATGCACACACTATGTAGTTACATTTGTATTCATTTCACTGGAGACTGTTTTTAAATTTTTTTGTCAATAGAAACGCATACAGTTGAGAAGTCAAATAAAATTAACACTTTTAATGAAAAATAAGAGCATACTCTTCAATTCTCACTCAAACTTGACCTTCTCCCAAGGACAATTATTTTTCAAATATTTCATTCATTTTTTCAGGCATTTTAATATAATATTTTTGAAAATAATATTCTTAAAGTTTTATTTCTTAATCTATCAAATTTAGACACCATCTATTCATTTCCTGTTATACGACGAGTGGTGATTTAGCTCACTTGTTTCAAGCCCCTTTCCCCACCATCCATTAACCCCATGTAGTTGTATCCTAAGTATGCATTAAATTAATAGACCGTGCTTATTTTATTATGATATGTAAATGTGACATTATCCATCCAGGCATTGTTTTGTATTTATTTTTGTCTTCATATAAAAAAGTCTTGACTAAGTAGTTTTTGACATTTTGACTAAATAGTTTCCCCTAGCATTAATAATTGCATTCTTCATTTGCTTACTTTTCTAAGTTCCTAGTGCTATTTTTTTCTAAATACATCAAAAGATCTGTCAAAGCATGTAAATAACAATCTCAAATGATCTTATATATAAATAGTATGTAATTACACTTTAAAATTTTTCATGTTGTTCTTTCTGAATGATTACCTACTGTGACTGATCCTTAGCTGTTATCCTGGAGCTCTCCTGCAAAAGTGGAACAACGGCTCTGGATGGATCGCCTATTTTCCAGAAACTTCATATTATTCTTTTTGGGTTACTCCCTTCTTCTTCTTCTTCTTCTTCTTCTTCTTCTTTTTTTTTAATATTCTATTTCAATAGCTTCCTAACTGCTGAAGTGTTTAAAAATGAGAGTACTCTCTCACGTCAAGAAAAATATCACAGACCTGGAAATGAACAAAAAAATTACTGAGTGTCTTTTTAGTGGAGTTCTGGATATTACCTAGCAAATCCTTCAGGGATTTCTGATCTGCAGGAGTATGTTCCTTTGATAATCTTCCCATTGGCTAAGTTGTTCTGTAATTGTGTAGGGGTATAAGCCAAGGTGTACAAACCAGATCCTCATTCAAATGATGGTCTCCATAGTGATGCAAATGAGATGCATCCACCTAGCAGGTAGACATACAATTGATATTTGCCTTGAAGAAAAGATGATCCCAAACATCACTTTGTATTGCTAGAATTATTAACATTTTTCATAATTGCACATTAATTTTAGCATTTCTATTCAAAATATGTTCAAATTCTCCTTTGAACTGGTTTTAACATCAATTAATGGATAAAATAAAGTCTGATTTATTTCATATGTTCATAGCAGTAATATGTTATCTTGAAATAATTAACACATTCGGAAATGTCTTTGTTATAGTCTCCTACTAAATTGATAGCTAGACTGGGTAGAGAATTTTAAGTTGCAAATCATTTTCTTTCACAATTTTGAAAGCATCATTTCACTGATTTCTAGCAGATCAGAAACCTTATATTTTTTCCCATTCATGCAACCTAGTATATCACTTAAAAAAAAAAATCCTCTTTCTCTGTCTGAAGCTTTTAGAGTATTCTCTTTTTCCCCAGGATAAAACTTCAGAAGGTACCTTGTATTCAGTAGTTCTTTTTAGCCTAGAAATTCAGGTTTTTCTGGACAAAGTTCCTTTGTTTTCTTTGAGATAGCATGCAGTCATGATTATATGTGTAAGCATTAATATTAGACTTATTTTTTTTAAAATTTCTGTAATCACAGTATTAATTTGCAAGAATTCTTTCTCTTAATCTGATTTTCCCTTTTCATAGCGTAGCCCTTTTATGATAGGAATACATTATGTATAGTTACAACTAGGATAGTAATTAGACAAAAAAGAGCAGGCAGGTAGAAAGACTCAGCATCAAAAGAGTTTATAATTTGCATAACATGTAAAAATAATCATTTTGGACCAGAGCATCTGGGAAGAGAATTGGTGAGAAATGGGAATGGAAAGAAAAGATATGGCCAGAAATTGAATGAGCTCTGTTGCTGTCATCTATGGCTTCTTAGTAAATTTATCCTCTATTGTATTGTGTTTCTTTAACATCAACAAATAAATTTCTCCTCATAGCTGGATTTCCATTCTTAAATTTAATATGAAGCTTTTTTTTTTTTCTGCTTCTCCAAACTCAGATTCATTCCTGGTCAACTTATTCTACTCTTCAAAACACTGTTTTCTGTTTGAAAATAAGCTTTCACACTCCCTGCCCCCCAACCCAGCTTCTATTCTTTGACATTTCCTGAGAGCTTTAGGAATTTATATCAATTTTGTATATCACTAATGGTGTGATCAGGCAAACTACTTTAATTCCCTGGATTTATTTTCAACATTTGTAAAATAAGGATAGTCATTCTCAACTTAAAAATGGTAGGCAGTATTATATGAGATGATGGACATTGCATTAACACCTGATCAAAATCACCACGGATTCTGCACATTGTATATGAAAAGATGGGGATAATCAACTAGATTTCCATAAACATCACTTTAATGGAAGAAGAGCCTGGAAAGTTTCCATTTTGAAACAGATTTAGAAAATTACGGTTCTATTAGCATGAGGTACTCAAACTACTTAGGTCATATATGTCCCTTGAAATATCTGTATACTAGTGACAGGAGCCCAACGTGTAAGGGCTGTCGAGGTCCTTAGAAATTATCCTGCCCAACCTCATCTTTTATTACAGTTATATTCTATACCATGCAATTTAGCACCTAATTATGTATTGTTTGCATTCTTGTCTAGGTATAATTATATGTCAGTCTCATCCATTCGATTCTCTAAAGACAGGATCCTAACTTTTATTTTTCTATCCCTCAAAGTGCTTTTCAGACAATTAGCTGAGCACATTCAGTTAAAATAGTATTTACTAATTAGTATGTGATAAATATTCATCTGTAATTAATAAAATAATATATTATCCTTCTGTCTTTAATAGCAGGTGGAACTTTATTCTGATCTCTACAGTATGGAGATGTGGACTATTCCTGCTGGTAAGGGAAGAGCGGCCTGACTTTATGATGAACAGATGTAAGTCATTCAGCTCAAAGGAACATTCTGTCCTGTCTTCTTGGAACAGAATGAGTAAAAGGTGAAAATTGTCCCCTTCTATGCCAGAGTGGTGGTAGCTATGCTCAACACCAGTTTTTCAGCTGGGTCCAGTAGAGAGACGATTTTATAAGCACCATTTGCAACAGAGCCAATATGAGACCCACCAAGGAAGCTTGTGGGGAGGAAAGTGAGGGACCTGTACTAAGCATTACACATCCTGAGAAAACCTCAGAAAAAATGCTGACAGTCATTTGGGGAAAATGAAAAATTTCTGAAATAAAACTAAACAGGTCCGATTAGATTAATACATGGAACATAAAATTGTGTATGTATAGATATCTACCTCTCTATTAGCTACAAAGAATTTAATAGATGTGTAATTTTGCATCCTACAGTTTTCCTTTATTAATTATGGTATGTTTATTAAAAACTGTCTTTAAGCATGATTTCTAAGACTGTATAATATCCCATTGAGTAGACATTTCATAATCTATAATTATTCATCTGTTCTTGGGTATTTATATTAATCCCAAATTACCACTAACCTTTTTTTACTTTTTTGGTAAAAAATAAGGTATAACTAAAACTTTGATTATATTATTAGGTAAAAGCGTATGTGAGGTTTTGGGGTTCATAATGCATATATCAAATGGTTTTCTCAAAAAATTCAATTATCCCAACTATCTTTCCTCAACTATGAGAATGTTTCCTTGTTAAGTCACTGGGATATGAGCAGAAATGATGTGTAGAGAGGATCTGTGAGGAGGAGTTCTTTGGAAATATCTGCGTTGTGATGACTCTCTTCCTCCACAAAGAAACTGGTGGTGGAAATGCTCACCTTTTTATATCTGGTCAAGGCAGCAGAGCTTCAATATTAGAAAGCTTGATGCATATCCACTGCAGGGATGAGGACACAGTGGACTACTGTCTTACTCATATGTTTAAAAAAAAATCCAGAAGGCAGAAATGGACTGACACATTTTGGTAGTGCTAACTTTCAGAGTAGCAGGTGGGTGGGAGGAAATGAATGTTTCCCACTGACTAAATATGAGTTATGTGAGAGAACTGGCTCATAATCATCTTAAATTCTGCCCAAAAAGACTATTTGGAGGAATGATGGGATCTTGACAGTTGAGACTCTTTGTGATATTGGTATGGGACATCCATTAGAAACAAAATTTGTCACTTTACAGAAAATACACTAAAATGTTTCTAGTGATAGTGTTGGGTCCCCAATGTTGGGCTCCCCAATAATGGGTCTGTGATTAAAGGAGTGAGACTGATACAAAGTGAAGGTCAAGCAAAGCTTTATTTCGCACCAAGCATCGAGAATCACCAAACTGGCTGGGACCACGCCTCTTACAGAGAGCACAACCCCTCCCTGCCTCACAGACTGACTTTTATAGAGCAAAAGCCATGTGGTTGAGCCTAGCCATACACAGGTGGCCAATGAGATTGCAATACCCAAAGAAAGCTGCACAGTCATGCCAGGTCACACATGGGTAGCCAATTGAACTACAATTCAGCTCATAGTAGACATTTGAACTAGCCTATCACCTTGGCGAGAATTGGCACCCAAAAGGCATGGCCCACACTCCTTGGTAGCTAGGGAGACAGTATGTGCGCTTTACTGATTGGATGTCTCCACCTGACCCAACTCATCCCTGCATTTGGGCTGTTAACTGGGACTGTTCTCCTGGACTTGCTTTTAAATAAGTTCCCCTTAAGTGGTGGGGGGTGAGGGGGCGGTAGGGTCAGTTTAAGTTTTACTGCATAAACAACAAAATGGCTGTTCAACCAAGGTGGGGACACTCTGGCTAAATAGGCCATTACAATAGGAACAATGAAGTAGTCAAGAAAATGAATCATAACCTAGAACAATCATATCCTAGGACTTATACAGAGTATTTAGGGCTGACAAAGCAATGGTTACAACTTTTCTGTTGTTTAATTTACAGACACATTTTTTATAAGATTTTATTTATTTATTTGACAGATAGAGATCACAAGTAGGCAGAGAGAGAGAGAGGGGAAGCAGGCTCCCTGCTGAGCAGAAAGCCCAATGCGGGGCTCGATCCCAGGACCCTGGGATCATGACCTAAGCCGAAGGCAGAGGCTTAACCCACTGAGCCACCCAGGTGCCCCTACAGATACATTTTTAAGGTATAGGAAGACAGATGAAAGAATAGGAATGGATTTCAAGCACTTCTAATTAAGTGGAAGATGAACATGCTTATACAAAAAGTAAGAGGTAGAAGAAGTATTCTTGGTAAAGCAAAGATATATGGGATATCTATGAATAATACATACAGTTACATTAGCTTGCTATTTTAAATAAAATAAAGAGTAAGTGAGAGAGGAAAAAAAAGAAAAAAATGATCCGTGAAACCTATCAGTTTAGAATATTTACCAGACTCAGAGAGCATTAAGCCATCGTACAAACACTGTAGTACACCGAGAACTTGTATACTCATGCTTTTTAGCTCTTCTTCTCTTGGTTTATCTCCAGAAAAGTCAGAAATTGAAGTGAACCAGAGAGAAGAAAAAGGATGGAGACTTAAATTAAGGAAAAATAAAAGAAGTACCTTGTCACCCTTCTTTTGTTTCCATTAGCAGAAATCCCCTCCTGGTGAGAGAGGTTTTAACTTTAAAGCAATTTCAAAGTTTGTATTATGATATAGGACCAGACACTTTTCATAATTGAACTGAGGCCATGTTAATGAGTTAAAGTAATAGCAAGACTTTTTGTTATTTCAGTTTAAACCACAAGTCATGGATATGTCCTACTTTTTATCCAAGCCAAGGAAAAAAATCTTTCTGATAGGTAGACCCAAAGGGACTTTGAGGTTTAAAATTAAACTGTTTTTTTTATTATTCATCCAACATAATGATAATGAGATTATCATTGTGTACATGCAGATCTGTCTACCTATTACAAACATATACAGTAATTCTATTCTGTATTAGTAGATTTTTTCCAGAGTACTAATTCTCAACTGTATAATTACCTGAGGTACAAGGATGCTATATGTATGGAATTAACAAATCTCTAACTTAAAATATTTCAAAGTACAGTATTCTTTGTTCTTGACTGAAAACTAACTCATTATCCTACTGATAGTTGAATATTCATTGTGTTAGATCATGAAATGTAAGTATTAGTTTAGAATATTTTTGTCAGTCTTTTTCATAAACTATTCTCAAACTGGTGAAAGAGACCAGTGGAAGGAAAAGTATGTGAAGGGTGTTGGGTTGAATTTAACTTTTATAGAAGGATCTGAAATTTGAATTAAATTATTAGAAGTAGATTTTGGGAGGTATGAAAGAAGGGGCAAGTTCTGGTTATATATTCAAATCTGAATAGTTATGTTAATATAAATGAAGTTAGAAATTAATGTGAGAGAGCTCCACCTACTGCAAAAAAAAAAAATGAAGAAGGTGTTTGCCAGTAACAACTGTATTACTGTATTACTATAGAAAGTCTTTCAGTTCAAAGACTGATTTTGAAACATTTTCTTCTAACATGACAATGCTTGGTTCTACTTCATAATTTCACTAAAATTATATAGTTGTGACAAAGTCATGGTCTGTGAACTGTAGTAATATGTACTGGGAGTACATTGTCATCTTCTCACAGTTGGCAATCATGGTTGATTTTTTTCACAAGGAACATTCATTTACTTAAGACTTTAAAAATTCATAAGGCTATCTGAGAAGACTTACATGATACTAGTAATTCTGGTGCCTGAGGATTTGATCTTTTTATGATCCATTTAAAAGCATTAATTACTATACATACATAAACACATGTGTGTCTATGAATACACATACACATATATATATGCAGGTAACCTATATATGTATTTATATATTTACATATGTGCATATATACATATATACACATATACATGTGTATGCATATGTAGGTGTGTACATATATTTTTGCCAAATGTTTAGCTTTGGCTAAACACTCTTTATGTTCTAGATATTATGTATGTGTATTCTAACTACTTACTAGATATTTGGGCCTGGAGTTTCTAATTAATCATCAAACCCAGTTTGTTCAAAACTGAACACCTCATCATTTCTAGCTAATCTTTTCCCCCATAATTTCCTAATCTAACAAGTCACAAATTTCCTACAGACACCACCTTCTTGTTCCTCATCAGCCTTCAATCAGAGTTACATCTACATGATCTCTTCTTCATTGCAATATCATTATTCTTATAGATTCTGAAATAGTCACCAAATAGTTCTTCCTGCTGCCGTTCTTTCCAGGCCACCTGAGGCAGACCAGGCCACCAAAAGTTGGCTAATATTTAAGACTGGTGAGAATAGTCTTGGATAGGCTTAAGTTACACTGACCGATAAAAGCCAAGATACAATCAAACGGTTACCACTCCCAGTGTCTAACTTGTTCCCTATTAAAGCAGAAACAAATTTCAGAGGCCAAGGCATGAAGAGAAGTAAACCAGGTTGAAAGATAAGATTAATAGCTGAGATGTATAATGAAAGCATAAAATAACACACATAATTGAGTATAATTTCAGTAAGTGTGAAGTGTGACTCAAGAGTTCTATTTAATTACATGAGGAACAATAACAAAGAAGGTAACCACATGTTGTGTACCCCTACAAAGTGTTAGGTCTAAGGAAATGCTTGAAAAGAGCAAGAGTGCAAGAAAAAAAAAATGCTAATGATTTTATAAGATATAACAAATAATTTTCAAAACTGTTGAGCTGAAATAGTGATACCTACATACATTTTAATATGATCTCTTTTCCTTTTGTCTCTAAACACTACTTTCAAATCTTTATAGTAAAAGCTATAAATTGTGACTCTAAGCATGTATTATTCCGTTTAATTCTAAGCAATTCTATAAAAAATGTATTATTTGCATGTTAGACATTAGACAACTGAGACCCAAGATCACATAAACTGTGATGGGTATGTTCAGATTTTGAATCATAGTTCTGTATATGAACTTCATTCAAGTCACTTAAAGACTAAAATAGATGAGTACTTCTCAGCTAGAGTGACTTTGCTCTTCAAAGAACATTTGGCGGTATCTGGAGATACTCTTGGTTGTCACAACTGGAAAAAGGGGAGTTTGCTACTGACATCTAGTGGGTAGAGGTCAGAGAGTTACTAAATATGCTTCAGTGCACAGGACAGCCCTCCACAACTATTCGACCCACATTCATTAGTGCTGAGGTTGATAAGCCGTGGAACAGTGTCCTGTCACTACAATATGGCATATAAAGTAACAAAGAGTAATATAAGCCTAACAACTTTGGTGGTGTCTTAGAAGAAACAGGAAAAGGAAATATCTTACCAGCTTGGTAATAAGATGAAAATGAAGTTCAATAAAAGTTTACTTATGCTTTATCTATGATAAAAGTTTTGTCCTATAAATGAATAGATCAAACAGAATCATATGAAAAATTTCTGCCTTCACAAGATAGCAAATGTGATTTCAGTCATTTTAGAAAGAGCATTTATGAAAACAACATGATTTGAGCTGGTATTTTGCTTTGGGAAGTGTAAGTACCATAGAGACGCTATTGACTGTAAGACACATCACCCATTTCCTGGAAGCTCAGTGAAAAAAATCAAAACACTTCATTAAATACAAGCATTTTAAAAGACAACTATAGCAGAGTATTTGTTTCCATATAATCACAGACCGTTTTCATTTTTAATATCATGGAATTTAAATCTCTTCCTCATTCAGTCTAGATCATCTGTGTCACCGCTACAAGTATGCACAACATTAGGTGACTGCCGCTCATAGTCTTTGTTCATGGCCTTGAAATTATTTGCATCATAAGAAACTAACTATCATCTTACAGCATATCAAAAAAATTCTAGGGGCACCTCGCTGACCCATGTGACTCTTGACCTCTGGGTTGTGAGTTCGACCCCCATGTTGGGTGTAGCGATGACTTACAGACATAAAAACTTAAAAAAAAAAAAATTCCAGAATGTTATGCGTGTTTCCTTTTTCATGAGTCCCTTCCCCTTTTTATTTTTTTTCAACGCTGGAAGTTAACCTGTTTCTTTTAAAAAATCATCTGGAAGCTTCTGACAGGTCAATGCCTGAGTGATAGCTATTTGTGACTCATGGATAAATCTTCTTTTCAACCTTTGTAAATTCTCTGGTGGTGTGAAGGGGCTTGGCTATTTCTACTCCCTAGACCAATTTGCTGGGCTTGTGTCAGAGAATTATTGGTACACACAATAATTTTTGTTTTAAGAATGCACCACTGTATAATCTTCGGAATAAATTTGCAGGGCCAATCAGAATTTAAAGATAATATAAATTAAGTTTTGCCACTTTGCAAATAATTAAACTAAGAACAATTGGATGAATATAGGTTTTTAGAGTCATACTTTTCTAATTCATTTATAGATACACACAAACACACAGAATGACTATCGCTGTTGAGTTCTTAGCCCAGATAAGCAGATGTCATACTCTGTATTTTCAAAAATATTTAAAAATTAAAAATAGTGGATCTAGAAATTCTAAATAAATTTCCTTATCTTTTGATTAAATTAAAATAATTTTAAAAGCAGAATTTTGTTGATTGGAATAATTACTTATATATTCTTCAAAATGAACTGCAGCCTTAAATCAAAGATATTATTTATATTCAGCATTAAAATTATTACAAAATAACATGTATTTCTACTGTAAGAGAAGCACACATCTGTTAAAAAATAAAATAAACTATCAAAAGTTATACAACCTTGCTTCAAATTATATAAATAATGTAAATAATGAATCAATAACTACATTTAGATAATAATTAAAACTTACTAAATTCTTCTGGTTCAAGTTTCTTTGGGAAAATTAAAATTAGTCTTAGAACTGTGTTAACAAATTGACACAAGATTTGCACATTCCCAAAATGTTCTTTCTGCTGTTTTTCATAATATTGTTAGAAGTAATCTGATAAGATTTTTTTTTCAAATGAGTTTTTTTTTTTTTTAATTGCTGAACTGTAAGATTGCTTCTTGGTTGCCATTAGTAACAGTGACAGTTACTATAGCATCAACCTGATAATTATGTATTTTTAAGAGACACTGGCAAATGCAAGAGTGACTAATTATTTAAAGATATTTAAATTATACCTTTTTTGGGTTACTAACTGTTATGCTTTTTATACGTGTGTTTTTGACATATTTAGCATATGAAAGACCTATAAAATTGTTAAGTAAATCATAAAATCTCTAGTTTTGAAGATGAATGTATACATACCTGGGGATATATGAATAATTGGATGATTTTATTGTTCTATAACCCTAAGACTATACTGTCAGTAACCGTTGACCTTGTAAAAACACATTCTCTCATTCTAGGACAAATTAATCTAGAAAAATAGATTAATATAAATATCTCAAAAGAAAAAGCTTCTGCCTTATCTGTCTTATAAACACAATTTAAACTTTATCTTTTTTAAAAAAATTTAAACTTTAACTTAAGTCAAATTGTCACCACAAAGCTTCTATAATTCCAGTTTATCATCTTGCCTTATTTTACCACTCTTTTTGTAGTTCCTTATAGGTAGGACATACAGAAATGAGAATTATTTGAGGACAGAAAATGTGATAGAGTTAGGAAACACCTTCTGCATTGTTAAGAAGCACTTCAGGACATGAGAAATTTGATGACTAACAATCTAAATTATCTTTAGCCGATCCATGTATTTCCAGTAAACTAAGCACTCTTCATATCAGACCCACCCAAGAAGTGTGGCTGGAGGAAGATGGTCTATTTATTTGTGTGGTGTACAAGATGACTGTGCTAATAAGCTACCTCTACCTTCTCTCATCATTAATTATGGGGAAGAGGATGAAATTACCTGAAAATTATTTCTCTCTTGTTAGATGAGGCTTATGGTAAATCCTCTTCTTGGACTATAACAATGGTGAACTGGCCCCAGAGTAAATTGGTATGTCCAGTGTCTTTCAGATATGAGAAATGGAATGCCTGCTATAGTCTACATTTTTGTCCAAGACTCAGACCATTTAGGGTATCTTTTAGAGATTTATAATACATTTCTGGATTGTGGTACATTAAATCTTCTCCAAAATTATCCTCTCTCCTCGTTCCTACTCTCAAGGACTCAGCAATGTGAGTTACTTTATTCAACAGAATTTTAGCAGAAGTGATACAGGCAAAGGTTTGAAAATTGTTTGTTGATGTCCCTCTCTTGCAAATATACTATCACAGCAAGAATATACTTAGCAAGCCAAGTATTGCAGAAGAAGGAAGATTACTGTAGCAAAGTCTAGCCAAATCTTCTTACCTTCAGACTGTGGGAAAATAAAACACTGTTTACTCTTTCAGTTTGGGGGTGGTTTATTTAGTAGTGTTTTGTGCATATACGTGTGTGTGTCTGTGTGTGTGTGACCATACTAACTGACACAGTGTTGGAAGTGAGTTGAGAACTTATAACACAAAACAAAAAACATGAGAGGGGAATATAGAATAATTTATATGTCAATGACCATAAAATCATTAAATATATTTAATTTCTGATGCTGTGGGTAAAGGAACATGGTAGGAAGGGCAAGATATGCTTGAAGGGAGAAAGCAAGAATTCACAAATGAAAATGGAGTTCTGAGTAATGCAGAACAGTCTTACAGACAATACTTAATTTGAAAACTATCTATTTTTTATATTTAAGAGCAACCTATAATGTCACTTCAACATCACCAAAGATCTTTGTAACGGTCGTGATTGCAAAAGTAATCTTTTTGCACGTCTTTATATGGAGTGGCCTATGGTAACATAGGAAGAACTTGTATTTGGAACTAAATAGAAAAATGAAAACTGAAGCTGTCCAATTATCTACCTATGTATTTTTCTGAATATCAGTATTCTCATTCATAAAATAAGAATAATAATTCTTTAATATATTTTTGTCAAAATTAGTGATATATGCATAGGATCTTTCTCAATAAATAGTGGGTATTGCTTTTTATTATCCCCAAGGCTATACTTAGCCCATAGAGAATCTTCAGTCAGTGGCAGTGATGTTATCATTGTTGTTGTTAGGAAAGAAATAACTTAGCAATAACAATATTGCAGATGTAAATTGTGTATTTAAGGTTGCATGTAGAATGATACAGAAGGCTTTGAATGATAGAAAGGCTTTTCCACAGTAGTGCACTTGCTCTGATGACAAACAAAAACAAGCATAGTATAAAAAGAAAGGAAAAAAATTACATTTTATTAGAAAACATTTCAAACTTATAGGGACATGAGACAAGATCAATAAAGCAGCAAGATAATAAATAGAAATTTAAGCTTCTCATTTTAAACAGCTCTGGGTTATTTACTCCAGCAACACAGGGAAGTAGGAATGATAGAAATATAGTTTCATAATGCTCACTTAGCAATTGTGTTATATATAATAACTATTGATCAAATTGTATATGGTTCACATTCACACGTGGACCAGACCTTATTTAAAATTATGTCATTGTTAAAACTGCTGAATTAGAAAACTCCTCATTTATATCCACAGTCATTTCATATGGACAATACACTGATTATAGCTGCCGTTCATATAGTACTCATTATGAACTAGGAACTGAGCTAGAGCTCTACATAGATGATTTAATTTCTCATAAACTCTACATCTTATGAAGAGGAAAAGTGAGGCTGCCGAATAGTAAGTAATTTATTTAAGGTCATAGAACTATTAATTAGAGTAGGCAAGATTTGAATTTAGATTTGTATCTTTTTAAAATCTGTGCTCAGGGGTGCCTGGGTGGCTCAGTTTTTAAACATCTGCCTTTGGCTCAGGTCATGATCCCAGGGTCCTTGGATCGAGCCCCACAAGGGGCTCCCCGCTCAGCTAGAAGCCTGCTTCTTCCTCTCCCATTCCCCCTGCTAGTGTTCCCTCTCTTGCTATGTCTCTGTCAAAAAAATAAATAAAATGTTTAAAAATAAATAAATAAATAAAATCTGTGCTCATAAGTACCAGCATTTGTAGTGTTTACCTGAGAGATGAGGTTTGAACATAATGCCTGTTACATTCTTTATCCTTGTGCCTCCTGGATTTTGTTAAACAAATTTACCTAAAAAGCTAGAAATAAGGATAATGCATGTATGTCCAGAGAAAGTTGAACAGGTAAAGAATCTCTCGTAACTGTGTGTATTTGGACAATTGTGAATTCCAAATGCGACTTTCAGCAGTATCCTGATGCCATTTATAATCTGTTCTTTCTTGGAACATGTTGCCCTCTTTTTTATTACACTTTTCATTTAAAAAATTTCTTTCGATTAATGTATGTTCTCTCTTTCACTGGGGCCAATTTACTTCAATTACAGAGGCATATCCCCCACTTTCAGACCTTTTCATAGGCCTGATAATTTTTCTCAAACATTAATAGTGGCTCAATGTCTCTCAGAGGGACCATATCAAAACTTTCATAGATCCCTGTACAGTTCTTCAAGGAGGTAAAAATTGAACTTACTGGAATTTCTTTGTGCTAAGATGGGACTCACAATTAGTCTATTCACGTTATGAAAGCACTGGTAAAAACTGTCAGTCAAATGTGTCAGAGCTCTGGAAGCTAACCAAAAGCTTGCAACAATCTAAGGACTTTTATTTGAGATAAATGGCTAAATCTAGGAAAGTACAAATCATGTGGTGTTTGTAACTTGCCTTATTCCCATTCTCCTTTTCTTAGCTCTCGAACTAACCTTGGAAACCACAGCTGCACTATCACAGTGGACACAAGCAACCCAGCATCAATTAGAGAGCAAAGACTAGGACTGGAGTGTCTCCAAAGCCCCATTTCCAGAGAAGTGTCACCATTGATGTATGTGTAGTTCCCTGGCAAATTGCATTCATAGGACATGTCTCCATTTGACTTCATTCAGACCTCACCCAAGATGAACAACTTTCCCTTTGGGCATTTAGGAAAAACAATTAGTGACAATTCTTTAACATTGTAACTGCCTTAGGCAGCAATAAAAGCAACTTGGGGCAAGCAAGTTGATCAGTCAACTTAAAAAGAAAAGCTGTTAGATGGGATATTCATAGCGGATTTTGAAAAGTGAAAAATATATTTCTGGGAATCTAGTTTTTTAAGACAAATTTTATTACTAACAATTACTAACAAAGACTCCCCAAATATATGAAACTGAAACTTATAGTTAAAGGGATCAATAGAAAATTTTAAAATAATAGCTTGAATTTTCAATTACCCTGCTTTCAGTAGTGAAAAGAATAATCAGAAAGAAGATTCATAAAGAAAAAATAGAACTTGAACATCATAAACTAGATAACATTCCATCCAATAAAATACACAATTTCTTTACAAATGCATAAGGACCATTCTTCAGAGTATGCAAAAACAAGTCTCAATCTATTTAGAAGGGTAGAACTTATATAAAATATGTTATATAGCCATAACAGAATGATGTTAGAAATCAGTAACAGAAGGAAATTTGGTAAAGTCACAAATATGTGGAAATAAGACCTGCTGATGCCTTAAAAAGTAGTTGGTCAAAGAAGAAATCACAAGGGAAATGAGAAGATATTTTAAGGTGACTGAAAATGAACATAAAACATACAAAAATACATGGAGTACAGCTAAAGTGGTGCTTTGTGAAAAAAAATTGTAGCTAAAAACATATTTGAAAGGAAGAAAATCAGCGTCCTTCTTAAGAGTAAGATCAGGGTGGCAGAGTAGACAAATGGAAGAGTGAAAAATTAAGAAATGAGTGAGGTCATAGATTATGGGATGTTGTAAGGAATTTAAAGCTTATTTTCATTGTGACAGAAGCCATTGAAATGTTTAAAGGAAGCTGGAGATGGAGGAAGATATGGCAAATGCTATAAGTCATGTTTTGTGGGATACAAGCCTGTTACATGATTTAAAAGTTATTCTAGTGACCGAGTAGACATAGGGTGAGAGTACAAATAAAGAGACCAGTTGTGATGCTATTGTAGTGACCAAGGCAAAAAATGATAGTGTTTGGACTAGGTAAATGGCAGAAATGAGAAGTGGTCAGAACTGGCCTACTTGCTGATGTGTTAGATGAGGGCTGTTGAAAAAAGGGTTAATGATTTCTAGGTTTGGGACTTGAGCACACTGCCAAATTGAGTAGAAAAACTGAAGGTATAGTTTTGGAGAGAACATTAAGATGTCTAGAATTATTCCAGTGAAGTTATCAATCAGGAGGTTACTTTAGTAGTCTGGACTACACAAGATGATAGCTAAGCCCAGAACTTCGATGGGTGCTAAAATTATGGAAGTCATATAATCAGAGAGAGAAAAAAAAGATAATAATGCTGACTAAATTCCTGGCTAAGGAAAATCCATTTTTATAACATATTCAGAAAAGAGAAATGGACTGGGTAATTGTCTCCCTAGATAAATCCTTGGGAGAAAAGCACTGTGAATTGCTTATTTCTATGACTTTTGTGTTCAGTATAGAACATAGGAAGTACTCAGTTTCAAAAAGTCATTGTTGAATAATTTAAATGAACACGAGGGTATAAATTGATATTTATTATGATTGCCAAAAGAGGAGCTTTGCTTGCATATTTTAAGTATAATTTCATGTGCAATTCAATGAAGTAAAAATGCTTTCTAATAACATTTTACTGTTTTACTGCCTTGAAATTTACTTTAATTTGGATTTATAAAGATAGGAAACTTGCAGTCTGTAAGTGTAAGGGCCTATTCAGCCAGAGCAGCCCCACCTGGTTGAACAGCCATTTTGTTGTTTATGCAGTAAAACTTAAATTGACCCTGCCCCCCCAGGGGAACTTACTTAAAGCAAGTCCGGGAAACCAGTCCCAGGTAACAAAGCCCAAATACAAGGGTGGGTCAGGTCAGGTGGAGGGATGAGTCGGGTCAGGTGGAGACATCCAATCAGTAGAGCGAGCATACTGTCTCCCCAGCTACCAAGGAGTGTGGGCCCCGCCTTTTGGGTGCCAATTCTGACCAAGGTGATAGGCTAGTTCAAATAGCTACTATCGGGTGAATTGTAATTCAATTGGCCACCTGTGTGCGACCTAACATGACTGTGCAGCTCTGTGTGTTACAATCTCATTTGCCACCTGTGTGTGGCCAGGCTCAACCACATGGCCTTTGCTCTATAAAAGATAGTCTGTGAGGCAGGGAGGGGTCACCCTCTCTGTAAGGGGCAGCCCCGACCGGTCTGTTGGACGGTTGGTTTGATTCTTGATGCTTGGTGTGAAATAAAGCTTTGCTTGACCTTCACTTTGTATCAGTCTCGCTCCTTTGACCATGGACCCATTATTGGGGGACCCAACACAAGAACACAAGAATATTTATGTTCAGAGACCAGAAACATTGTAGCTGATCATCGTATATTTTGCTTCCTCCCTTTTAGCATCTACTAAGAGTGGTTGACCCCCATAAACTCTGGAGTGTTAATAATCTTGTGACTATTTGCCTTCGGTGTTGTTTAGGAGATACAGTAAACAGAAAACTCATAAGATTCATAGTTAAAGTCATAGTAGTCAAATAGTATTTCCTGCTGTAATTCACATCTAATGAATTCTTTTTTTTTTTTTTTAGCACAGCACAACTATTTATTTTTTATAAACATATAATGTATTCTTATCCCCAGGGGTACAGGTCTGTGAATCACCAGGTTTACACACTCATCTAATGAATTCTAATAATAAAAATAATGTTAAAGCGTATAAAGGTAAATCTACTTGTAGGAGAGAAAAACTTTTTAAAAAATAGAATACGTATTAAGAACAAGGAAGTTCACTTGAGGTTGTAGCTTCTTCCTCTGGAAACACAACAATGTGCTTGAAAAATTCTTTTCAACTTGTTATTCAGTACATTGTTTTGATTTGTAAATAGAAGCTGAGGAGGAAACCTCAAGTCAAACCTGATTTTCCCAGAATAATCAGATATCATTCATTCTCTGAAAAATAATACCCATGTAAAACAACTACAAAGCTGCAGCTGAAGTAACTATTATTTTGTTACTTTTTTAAGTGAATGCCTAGACAAATGTAATAGGTTATCAAAATAGGACCTGTGAGTCTGTTAAAACCCCTGGGAAAGGAAAAACTTGGAACAAATTGGTATTTTTTTTTTAATCTGTAATAGAGACGAACATTCTGATTTTTTTTTTTTTTTTTAAGGTACATAACACACCAAGCTGAATATTGCCACACTGAGCTCATGCACTCAAATTTTAACTGGATTCTTCATGTCCCTCAGTGGGAATAACAGCTCTCATTTACTATTTACTATGTGCCAGGAAGATCTACATGTTGTTTCATTTCTTCCACGGATCCTTGATGGATGATATCACCCCCATTTCACAGATGTAGGAAATACAGCCAGAGAGGTTAAATATCATGCACATTCTCCCATGGTGAGGTCAGGCCAGAATTCCTGTTCATGTTTGTCTGTCTGACTGAAAAAAATTAAACAAGAACTTTTTTCTGTCACTAGATGCTATCTTAAAATATTTTTAACCTTGATTGAGGGCTTATGTTATCCTCAGCAGCAATAAGAACTTAATTTTATTCCAGAATTCATTACTCTTACCAGATCCTCAACACCCACCCCTTTGCCACATGCTGGGCAGAGGAGCAAGGATCAGTCTCACTCTAGGCTCAGACCGAAATCAAATCCTTCTCTGAACTTCCTTCCTACATGACCTCAAATGATCCGGCATCTCCAAACATTCCCTCCTTCTTAGTTTTCTTATACCCAACTTATCTGCCACTCACCTGTGAAGGCTGTCCCTGACGTCAGCAATGACTTCTCTGTCCCTAAGACCAATGTCCTATATCATTCATCATGTTCTGCTTTCATTTTAATTCTTGCAGAAGAAGATCCTGAGGCAGATTTGAATTTAAGGACATGAGAGGTTTGTTTCGTAAACGATTCCAGGAAACACTATGAGGGCAGTGATGAAAAAGAAGACAGGCAATAAAGCTTTGTTGTCAGGCAAGTTTCTCCTGAGAGTAACTTCAAGTTAACCATGGCTGGAAAGTGCCATCGCCAGGGTTGGAGATGTGCCTCAGTTATCTTGCTCAGGGCACAAGGGAGTGTCTCAGGCAAAGTTATCCAGGCGTGGGGAGCTGGAATTTGGGTAGCCGCGCACTACTCTGGTTAACGTGAGGGGATGTGGGTATGCACTCATGTAATCATACACTACTTACAAATATTACTGTGTTTGCAACTAGCGATTTTCTTTTCATAAAAACCTTCTGTGTCCCCTTCTACTTCTCTACACACTCCTTTATTTTTGTATCTACATTATTTTTTTTTATTTCTACCACTTAAATATAAACATTTCCTAAGAATCAGTTCATGATTCTTCTCATTTCAACTCCTACCCTTGGCAATCTCACAGTTCTTTTATTCAGTGCAGGTGATTCTCACATTTATAACTAAAGCCCAACCCTTTTTCCCCATCCCAACGTTCAATATTACACTTTAAACCATCTTCTAGGGCCTTCCTTCTTCATTTAGCATCTCAGGATGCCCAAAACTGACTTTACAATTTCCTTACGTATACTTCATATTTGAAAAACTACTCACATATTCTTTCAAGTCAAATTGTCAGAAAACTCTTAATCATCTTTAACACAAATATTTTCTTTCCCTAATATTCAGTTACCCTGTCCTGTAGATTCTCTCTCCATAGTATCTCTTCTTCATTTCTTCCTCTTCAACTTCCAGCTACTACTTCCATTCAGATACAAGGGTTTCATCATTCTTGGCTTGGTCTACTTCAATAGCCTCTAGATTGCTCTTTAAAAAACAAAACAAAACAAAACCTGAAAAACTTCCATGTCAACTACTGCTAAATTGATTTTACTTTTTTTTTTTTTTTAAAGACTTATTTATTTTAGAGAGAGAGAGAGCATAAGTGAGGGGAGGAGCAGAGAGAGAGAATCTCAAACAGACTCTCTGCTGGGCATGGAGCCCTACTCTGGGCTTGATCCCATGTCTCTGAGATCATGGCATGAGCTGAAATCAAGAGTCAGACGCTTTACTGACTGAGCCAACCAGGTACTTCTGATTCTCATAAGGTACAGTTCTGAGCATGTCATTTTCCTCTCAAAAATCCAAGAGGCTCTCTATTGTTTGTAGAATGTTGCTATAATAGGAATAGCATGAGCTTTAAGTCAAACAAAAATAGTATAAATCTCTGCCCCACTACTCACCAACTGTGTGTCTTTGATCAAACTATTACATATCGTGGGCTTCAGTTTCCTCATGTATATAAGCCAAGCATACAGACACCATAAATAATGATGGCATATTAAATAAGGTCATTTATGACACAACCTGTAAACCACCCAGCCCTATGTCAGCCATGCTACAGGCACTCAGTAAACATTAATTAGTTTACTGACAATCTAATAATTCAGTTACATTGTTTTCTCTTTTGGAGATTCATTAGCCTGGCATTAAAAGGTTTTTAGAATTTATAGACAGAATATAAAAATTACTGAACAAATTAAAAACAAATACATTAAAAATATATGGATGAGTGTTTATCTTTCTAATTATGGGAAAGGGATTAATAGACATAAAAGCAAATGGAAGAACAAGAGCTGCAAATGAGTGGCTTGGGGTATATGCAATTTTGATGATAGCTCTGTATCAAAAATGCCAAAAATGAAGTGAAAGATTTAAAAAATATAGCAATAATGTATGTACTGCATGTAGAAGGCAAAAGTTAATGACCTTCCTGAACAAAAGGCTAGTACAAATTAATAAGAAGATGCAAATACCACAATAGTAAAATTTACAAAAAACGTGAATTGGTGGTTCACAATATAAGATATGATTGATAGACATTAAGAATGTGTAACTTCAGTAATAACTGAAGTGATGAAAATTAAAATGCCATGTTAGCAAGACACTAATTATTTAAATCATTCTATTCAGGCAAAATCTTTCTCACTGTAACCTCCAAACATGTCCCTAATACAGCCTCTGAGTCTGAAAAGACAAATCCTTATCTCAAGTATCTTCCCTTTACTAACTGAAGACATTTATGATTTCGTCCAGATAAGACTCACTACCTAATAATGGCCACTTTCTTCAATGATGACTTGAATTACTTCATTTGAAGTTCATTTAACATTTCAGCATTCAGAAATGCTACAAGCTTCTAGAAACTGTTTGACTATGACACCCAGGTGTGAAATCATTACCCTTGGTATAATGTGAGCAAAGTAGAGCAGACATATATTTAAATCCATGGTTCTTTATTGGGGCATTTTTGTCCTCCAGGGGACGTTTGGCAACATCAGGAGATATTTTTGATTGTCACTACCAGGGGATTTGCTACTGGCACCTAGGGGTAGAGAACAAGGATGATGGTTAATATCTTGAAATGTATAGGCAAGCCTCCCGCCTCCCCCAACAAAGAATTGTCTAGTCTAAATGACAGTAGTGCTAATGATAATTTAAGTGATTTTATTTCCACAGGAAAGAAGCACATTTTTATTTTTTTAATTCTTAGTAAATTTTTCTCAGGGAGAAGGCCTCTATAGTTATGAATATTATCAGGCTTTGAGAATGATTATTCTCTGAATAGCTAAAAAGCCATTAAGAAATTTCCCATTGAAAGTTCTGACCTCTGCTATGATTTCCTGGTGCAAATATTACTTTCTTCACGAATATATTTGCATTCAGTTAGAGAAATATTTCATTTGCCTCATGATCTTGCCTATGGCATTATTTTATATTTATATTTCCAGAATGATATGCAGACTTCAAAAGGAAATTGGTTTTATAGGTAAGGGATCAACAAAGCAACAATTTGTACTGAAAAAAGATTTGAATGGCAGAGTTCTTGCCAAACATTCTTATAAAAATTATTCTACCTGAAAATTACCATAGTTATTTGACTGTGAGGAAAGATTTAATGTAAGATGAATAAAAATACAAACATACACACCTTTGAGTGCAATCTACACAAAGAATCGGGGTCACAGTATTAATTTAAAATATCATAAATACCATTTCCTGGGCTTTGGGCAAGAACTCATAATAATATAGAGAAATACATGTATTCATTGTTTAAAAAACAAACAAAAAAACCTGAGACCCAAATAAACCTTACTTTAAACCAATGGTGTTTTTGCCGAACTTGCAATATTAAAAAAAAAAAAAAATCCCCTATTGTCTTGATTCTAAAGGAAAGAACCCTGACTCCTAGGAATAGCGCCTGTGGGCAGCAGAAAAAGAGTGGGTCAGGGAGGCAAAACCAGAAGTGGAGTATGGTGCCCTTGCTTCTTTTCCCTGGTAAAAGTGAATGGTTTAATAGCACTAGCTAACCCTCTTCTTTAATAGCGCTAGCTAACCATATGGCAAAGTGATAATCAGATGGAAAGATATCAGCAACAGTGAATTCTAAGAAATGTGGGATAAAATACGAACTACCTAGCAGTGTCTGGGTGGCTCAGTCAGTTAAGCATCTGACTCTTCATCTCAGTTCAGGTCTTGATCGCAGGATCATGAATTCAAGCCCTGTGTTGGACTCCATGCTGTGCGTGGGGCGTACATAAAAAATTAAAATAAATAAAATAAAATAGAAGTGAACTACCTGAGCTCTCTCAGGAAAAAAAAGCAAGATTTGATGATGGATCAGTTGGAGATCCAATAGTGATGGTGTTAATTATTAACTATATTAAGACTCATCTTCAAGTCCAGCAGAGAAGCAGAGTAACCTGAAAGATACTTGGAAAAACAGATCGCTAGAGGAAAAAGAGAAGTTTAACTACTTTGATTCTCCCATCAAGTACTCTAGGCAGTGGTGAAATGTAAAACTCTTTCATCCAAAAAGCGTAGTTAGAAAAGGATAAATAGCAAAATCATATGCATAGTGACAGATTCTTATGAATGTATCCAATATTAAATATGTGGTGTTAGAAATCAAAAAATCTTTTTGGAAGCTAAGAAAAGTAAATGTTAGTAACCGGATAGAAAATAATTCAAATAATCACCAACTCTTTAAATAAAATTTCAAAAGCATCGTCTCTGAAATGTGAGCTATTAAACTGATGTTTGACTGACAAGCGTCCAGTGTAGTTTTATGTGGACACCACTGGAGTCATAGTCAAGAGAAATTTAATAAGTCTGTTTCTTTTTTTTTTTTTTAAGATTTTATTTACTTATTTGAGAGAAAGAGAAAGAGAGCTAAAGAGCAAGCATGAACAGGAGGCAGACCTAAACTATATTGGCAGCCATCCTACTCTTCAATGCCAAGCGTCCATAAGGTGGCTAGTGTCTCTTACAAATATCTTTGATTGAAGCATAATGATTATGAATTTTATTAAATCTTTATCTTTGATGTCTTTTTAATATTCTGTGTGATGATTTAAAAAGAAGGAAAAAATATAACATGTTTACTGGTGATAATCCTTGAGGAGAAAATGAAAGCAGGAAAAAGGAACATTAGGGCCTGGAGGTAAAAGAGGATTGGAATGTTTGACTGGGCTACTATGGAAGGTGTCACTGAGAAGACCGCAGTTGAGTAAAGGCCTGAAGGAGGTGAGAGAGTGAATGGTGTGGGCAGACACAGTTGTTTTGGTTGAAGATACAGCAGGTACACAGGCTCTGCTGTGGGAAGGTATCTGAAATGTTCAAGGAAGAGTAAAGGGAGTCAGTGTGGGAAGAGGAGAAAGAACTAGGTACAGAGTCAGAGAAGTGGTTAAAGAAACCTATATTATGGGAACATAGACTTTTATTTTTTAAAAGATTTATTTATTTATTTGTTTATTTGATAGAGGGGGTGAGGAGGAGCAGAGGGAGAGGGAGAGAAAGTCTTAAGCAGACCCCGTGCTGAGCACGGAGCCCAACGTGGGGCTGGATCTCATGACACCATGATCACAAGCTGAGTGAAAAACCAAGAGTTAGACACTTAAATGACTGCACTATCCAGGCACCCCTAGAATTTTATTCTTAATGAGTGGCAATACCAATGGAAGAATTTCGACAGAGGATCTAACTATGGTTTAAAAGGATAACTCTAATTTCTGTATGGAAACAGATCAGCAAGCAAAAATATAGACACAATCAGGAAACTTGCAAAATCCAGGTGGATCAGGGTGGAAGTGGGAAAGGTATAAAAAGCAGTGAATTTGTGACTATATTTTGAGCTAAATGAGATATTCTGTGGGATATGTGATAAAGAGATCAGGTAAAGAATGATAGAGTTTCCATTTACTGAAATGGACAACTACAGGTAGAATAGGTTGACATTGGGCATTTGGGGAGCTGGGGTGGAGGGGGAATGTTGTCTGTGAGGGAGTGAAAGTGGAACAGAATTCAGTGGGGAAAAGACAGGAACTCAGTTTTGAACTGAGTTCATTTGAGATGCTTATTAGACATTTAAATGCAGATGTAGAATAAGCAGCTGGATGCATATGTTTGCAACTCAGGCAAGAGGTGGGGGCAATTGCACTACTAGATATTTATCCAAAGGATACAAACATAACGATTTGAAGGGGCACATGCATTCCAATATTTATTGTAGCATTGTTCACAATAGCCAAACTATGGAAAGAGGCCAGATGTCCATCCACTGATGAATGGATTAAAAAAATGCATTATACATATGCACACACACAATGGACTACTACTCAGCCATCAAAAAGAATGAAAATCTTACCATTTGCAAATGACATGGATGATACTGAAGGTATTATGCTGAGTGAAATAAGCCAGTCAGAGAAAGACAAATATTACATGATTTCACTCCTATGTAGATTTTAAGAAATGAAACAGATGAACATAGGGGAAGGGAGGGAGGGAAAAATAAAATAAGATGAAATCAGAGAGGGAGATAAACCATAAGAGGCTCTTAATTATAAGAAGTAAACTGAGAGTTGCTGGAGGGGAAGCAGATGGGGGAATGGGGTAACTGGGTGATGGGCATTAAGGAGGGCACTTGATGGAATGAGCACTGGGTGTTATATGCAACTGATGAATCACTAAACTCTACCTCTGAAACAATTATTCAGTAATATTAAATAATTGATTTTAAATTTAAAGAAAGAAAAAAAGAATGGGATAATGCGAATATTTATTTTTTGAAATAAAACATATTTGTAAGTTGATAGAAGACATCAAGTAGAGAAGGAAAAACTGATATGCCAGGATCTGGTTTTAGGGATTCACCATGGCACTTAAGCTTAGTAAAAAGGAGATGAGGATGTGAGAATAAATGGGACTCCTACCACACCTGTCAGCACAGAATATGCAAGACTACGGGAGCCAGATCACCGGGTTTAGAATTCCAGTTCTGCCACTTATTACCAAGGTGACTTAGGCAATGTGTTCTCTTCTCCAATCTCATTTTCCTCACCTCTCAAATGATGACAATAATTAAACCATCTTCAGACAAATAGTATGAAAACCAAATGAGTTACGTTTGCAAGAGGCTTCAAATAGCAAGTGTTTTTCATGTTTGTTAAATACATACATGCATATACATATATCACACGCATAAGAAAATACAAACATTACTGAGATTCCACTTAACTGAACTCCTTTTCTTCCTTTAGTCCAAATCATACCACTGATCATTTGCTAACTGTTTTCTGTACAATAATTCTGTAATAAGAAAGTAAATTAGATTCATGAACTATGACGCAACACTTAGAATGCAGGCCTGGTACTGACCTACTACTTCATATTCAATTTTATTATAACCTGAACTCTTCAGCTCTAAAAAGAGAGTAAAAAAAAGAGAGAGAGAGAGAGAGAGAGAGTAACCTGATATCCTAGTAGTTTTGTTTTGTTTTTTAAGATTCTATTTATTTGTCAGAGAGAGAGCACAAGGAGGGGAGAAGGCAAACAGAGGGAGAAGCAGGCTCCCCGCTGAGCAAGGAGCTTGATGCAGAACTTGATTCCAGGACCCCGGGATCATGACTAGAGCTGAAGGCAGCCACTTAACCAACTGAGCCACCCAGGCATCCCATAGTTTTGAATAATAAATGAATAAGGCCTATAAAGCATTTTGCTCAGCACATGTAACCTGATAGACAGTTAAGGATGGCTATTAATATTGTTATGTTACCCTTAGTTTCTGGCACCTTGGCCGATATGGATATACTGTGGGGAAAGAGTGAAATCCGTTGAGATTAAGCCTCTTTCTTTTGCCGACCTCTCTCATTCTTCTTATCTATGGTTCATGCTGAAAGATAAAACTTGGAAAACATGATATGCACTGGAGAATGAAAAGGTTTGGGTCGTAATAACAGCAACAGATTTTTAAGTCCAAAAATGATCATTATCCGTGACGGATCCTGTAACGTTTCTGGCAAGTAGATGGGTGTGCAGTCAAAAACATTTATTGATAATGAAACTGTATTAAACATTTGGCAATTTTTTCATGTTTATGTGGGACAGTTTATATTTGTTGGACTCAAAATTTTGAGAAAAAAATAAGATTCATTTAACAAATGTATGTAGGTGGGAAGAAGGAAATATAAAAGAAAATAAATGCAATGGACTGAATGTTTATCCTGAGTCTTCCTATGTTGAAATCCTCAGCCCCACTGTGATGGTATTAGGAGGCGGGAGATGATTAGGTCATGAGGGTGAACCTTCATGAATGGCATTGGTACCTTTATAAAAGAGACTCCAGAGAGCTTCCTTTTCCCTCCTGCCATGTTAGTCACAAGGAGAAGAAGACTATTTATGATCTGGAACCAAGCTTTTCCCAGATACTGCCTCTGTTGCTCCTTGATCCTGGACCTCCTAGTCTCCAGAACTGTGAGAAATCAATGCTTGTTTAACACACCCTGTCTATGATATTTTGTTATATGGACTAAGACAATAAGATACATACAAAGATTACCAAGTTGCAGAAAAGTAAGTGGTCAACAAAGGGCCACTCGGCAATGTTTATATGAATAAATACTGCTGGACTACGAGTCATCATAGCCAAAAATCCATGGACTGATTGGGTAGTATCCTCAAGATACATTAATTGTGCAGCCTGCATGCTTCCTTGTTGGGATTTCTTTAATTTGACTAATTCTAGGTTATGAGTTTGGAGGAGAAATCCTGAATTGACAAGGTTATAGATAATTAAGAAGTAAAAATAAACTCTCTTAGGTAAAAAGAAAACAGAATTGGAATTTTTACCTAGATGCCATCTGAAAAACATTTCAAAGAATTTCCGGACCTAATTTTTTTTTTTTTTCAATTGCTTGACACTAAACTTTAACATGAGAGACACTAGAAAGAGAATTTGGAATGAGAAATATAGGCAGTGTCTTTTGTTTACGGAATAGAGATAATAAGAAGTCAAAAAACCATCCTGCAGTGATATACTACAGTAAACACCAAGGGGAAGCATTTCCACAATGGAGATGTTATAGTTTAACATAATTAAAAACCATTTGTTCAAAGTAGTAAATAAAATTTAAAAAAAATAGTAACTTGAGGTGGGATTGTTATAAATTGCCGCTGAATTTGATCTGATAGAGGATAATGAACATCTACATCAGACAAACTCGGTTTTCAGCTGAGCGATAGCAGGCATGATGTACAGTCTTAAAAACATCACTTTGTGCATCAGTAAAATAATTCAAATAATATTTACCTTAAAGTGTTGTTGTAAAGATTATAAATCACTATAAGTGGGTCTGGGATAATATTTGGCACATAGGAGTCTCTATGGATATTTGTTGCTTTTGAGGAGCAATATTTTAACACAATTCTTAGATAAACAGGGGAATCTAAAGTGGGAGTCAGCTATTTCCTGCAAGGAAAATTAAATTGGGGAGGTATTATTTTTACTCTCAGCTTCCGATGGGTACAGCCTGGTTGTAGGACCCAGGTATAATGAAGTGGATGCCCTGTCCCATATTTGAATTTTGAAAGAGTGAAGTCACTTTTAGAGATATCTGCAAAGCACAGTGGTTTTCAGCTGGGTCCTTTTATAAAGTTTGGAGAAATTTTTGATGTCAAGTCATACCACAACTAATGGGCAGTGTCCAAAGATGCCATCAAGCATCATATCATTAAACAGAAAGCCCCACAAATCAAAGTATGTTAATTGTGCTGAGGTCGAACAGCCCTGGAATAGTACTAGCAGCAGAGTGGGCAATGCAACATCACAGCAGAGGGTGTGGGGAGGAGGCAGGGAAGGTCTAGCTGCTGACCAGGCAGACATGTCTTGAGCAGATGGCTTTTGGGATAGTCTTTCGGCATCTTGACTATGCCTTGGTTCCTGGAACCCCTACTTGATCTCAGAATCCAGTTTTTTTTAATTTAATTTTGTAAGCTACACAACATATTCTTCCAATAAATTCCTTAATGCTTAAGTTAACTAATTTTCATGTTAGCCATCAATTAGCCATCTAATTAGTAGAGATAATCTCTCAATCGCATTTGTTATTAGTAGTATTATTATCTTCATCTTAGGAAATGTAATTAATAATACTTAATTAGGAGGGGTGGTCTAAGTTACTTTTTAACAGTATCAATAGCTACCATTTATTAAGAATTTATAATTGGCTAAAGTGTGTATGCATGATATTCAATTTATTCCCTAAATCCACTTTGTGAAAAAAAAAATTAATGTCTTCTATTTAAGAAATAATAACACTGAGGCAACCCAAAGTCATCCAGCTAGTAAGTATCAGGCCCAAGTTTCAAACTCAGATGTTTTCGATTCTAAAGACATTTTTCAATTTAACCATTATTACATATGTATTATCATATCATATATATGTTATATATATTATATCATATATCTGTCATACATATGTATGTATGTGTGTATGTATATATGTAGAGAGATAGATAAATAGATAGATAGATAGATAGATAGATTATACATTATACATCTAGAACCTGAATTACTGCCTCTTTTCTTCACCTCTATTTAACTTCCATCCTACACCTCCTTCTATTCTGGATTTCAATCCTTAACATTTCATCACACTCTCTTTGCAAATCACCAATGGCTTTGGCTTTCTGGGTGTCAAATCAGCCAATTTGACTACTTCCTCCTTCCCAAAATTCCATCACCCCTCTATTGTCAGCATTTTTCTTACAGTTTGGTCTTCTCAATCTACCCTTTCTCAGTTTAATTAGTGGCTGTTCTAACTCAGCCCAGATCTTGAAATTGGGTGTTTATGTGGTCATCATCTTTGTTTCTTCTTTTTCATACACACACTCTCTAGAGAATCTCATCCATACTCAATGTCATTTCATGATGGCTTTAATATAATTTTTATTAATATTCATTATTTAATCAAGAATGATAAGGAAATAATTTAAATACACCAGTTAAATACACCAAACTTCAGGTACCCATCTGGCCACTTAACAGGTGATTTAAAGAATTCCATCAACTTTAAAAGCAAAATCATCTGAAATAGTTTATAGGGTTCTACCTTTTCAACTGAAACCAGAATATTAATTGTCCAAGGTGGGGCTTAGAGTTTGCTTTAAATGTTCTATGCTACTCCAGATTGGAATAGCACAATATGAGGTCATTCAGATTAAATCATCTCAGGCTCCAGTTCACAGGTTGAGGGAATGGCTTTATTTCTTTGCCTGTGTTCTTTTTCCTGCCTTGAGGCAAAAATTGATTATTACCACTGAGGGATAGAAAGCCCGCGTAAGTTGTTAGAGAATCCTGTTGTACTATGATTATAGCTACTCAGTGAGAACTATACACTGAGAACAAGTAAACCTGTAGAGAGCTAGATATTCTTTCTATTTGCTGGTCTGCAGCAGTTTCTCTGGGACTGGGTCACAATAGGTTAGAAAAGTTCTCTCCCCTCCCAACACATACCCCATACTTGGATTACCAACAGTTACACCATGATAAGGAAGACTTAGACTTCTAAAGGAAGAGTTCAATTTCACATGACTTTACATGCTTAAGTATCCACATAGCCATTTTCCTGAAGAAAAGCTGTAGAGTATCAGCAGGGGTAGGCCAGAAAGGTGATCTGGTCTCAACCACACAGTGTTCTGAGAGTTGATTTTGAGCCTAGGTCAACCATCCTATATTCTTCACCCTTTCAATGAATTGCCCTTCATGAGTACCTGCTGTCCGTATTTGCAAGCTGACTTCTGTCAAGCCTTCTAATTTTATCAAACATATTTTAATAATATTGAACTTCAAAAGGAAAAGGATCAAGCTCTATAATGCTTTGCTTTGAATAAAGGAGATCTGCTCAAATTAATTCCTATATACTCACCACCAGAAACAGAAATGGCTGGCAATTTTTTTAAATTTTTTTGGGGGAGGGCTGGCAATTTTTAACTCAGTTTACCTCGCTTGGCAGTTGACCATAACATAAAACATCCTTTTATAGAAAATAGTTCTGCTCAGTGTTTACTAAATAATAGTGAATAGAATTATGATCCTTGATTGATATCTCCTTATAAGCTCTGGTTTTATGAAAGAGGCCTGTGAACAATATACTTAAAAATAAATTCTATCTTCATAAATATTAAAATTCATTTCCACCCAATCACTAAAAATGTTTTAAATATGTTATTTTACATGGATTTCATCTGGATTCTGAGACTATTTAGGGATAAAAAGAGAATGACATTTGAGTTTAATATCTAGGATGCCACGTGTTGTGAAAAGACGTCATGTTGTAACCTTTATAGTTTTATACTTTATCGAATACAGATTGGTTATTCAAGATTCACCTGACGTCATGAGATATAGGGCCAAATATAATCACTATATAATATTTTCTATATGTTCACTACTAGAATTATAAGGGCACCATCTTTTCCTTCTATTTTATGGAATCATACAAAATACATTTTATCAAAATTCTTATATTTTTGGACATAAACCCATAGCACTGCTACAAGTGGTGAGTTCATCTGTGTGTGGACTCACATTTTTTATATATTACAATTATATCTCATTATATCTGATGCCTTATATACTTACAGTTTCATAGATCATATTATTTGGAACTTGTCTTTGTCACACTTCCCTTTTGATGGTTGTCTTTGGAGTAGTCACAGGCATTTTGGATCTGAATAAAGGGAAATTAAGTTGAACTGATAGTTAATTTGGTTCAGTAGTATACTGTTAATTGATTTTAGCTGCTTTTGTGTATAATTAAGTTATTGGTAGCTACAGTTAGAATGGCCTTCAGAAAAGACTTCCATCACTTACCACATTGACTCACAAAGGTGCATGTATGGCAATACATGTGTGTCCTATATCTCCAAGCACCAGCTTTATACGAGTAGTGGAGAAGAAACAAGTTTGAAATATAAAGAACCAAAATCAGAACTAGTCTGCAGAAAACTCTTCTAGTCATTCTTTGGGCAAAATATTAAGCAGTAGATTTTAGCTGTTTCCAAGCCTTGCCAAAACAGAAGTCCTCTCGTCAGGAATATATTCATTTCAGCAGCAAACACAGTTATATGTGGATATATATAGGATATATATATATATATATATATATATATATATATATATATCCTATTTGTTGAAGGGTATTGTACAAACTGGGACTTCTCAGAATTCCTCTTTGTAGAGTAGATGCAGACTCTTAGCAGCACTACAAAACCTGAATCATCAGGAAGCCTCACAATTTATGTACAGGGAATATCTACACACATTTTGTCTAGAAGTTTCAGATAAAATGATGTGTAAAACTGATACCAGTGTAGCAAAGAGCCTGAAGAAACAAGTGTTCCGGTGATAAAATTCCTCCACATTTGTCAATACTTCAAAATACATAGTGTAAGAGTAATTTGTTTACATGATTGAATAGCTCAGCTCAACACAAGATAATCTAAGCATGCATTTTGAAGTGCTCTGGGGCAGGGCCTAATTTCAGATTAAGTTTTTACATTTTTTTTTCAGAATTATTCATTTGGCTGAAATTGAAGTATAATAAGAGAAAGTAATAAGTATAATAAGAGAATACGTTCTCGTGGAAAGCGAGACACTGAAAAAAAAAACAGCTGAGTTTCAGATTGTCAAAACTGTTTTATTACATCATAGTGGAATTTAAAACTTCTGATGGTTAAAATCACAAATAAATCTTTCTAAATTCTCAATCTGTAAAAATTAAAATTTGATTAACTAACGAAGAAAGGCTGAATTATCTTTATATTGACACTATAGAAAATGATGTTTCAAAGTTGTGGTTATATGAGAGATAATAAAAGACCGTGTTAGGGAAATTTTTAAAACGTATATACAGATGGATATTCTATAATATGTAATAATATACAATATTAATAAAATATTATATTATTTTTATATTTAAATTCTGGTAACATTTTTATATGTTCATAAATTAATGCAGACTCCTGAGAAAATAAGGATTTTTTTTTTTTTAAAGATTTATCTATTTGACAGAGAGGAAGAGAGATCACAAGTAGGCAGAGAGGCAAGCAGAGAGAGGGAAGCAGGCTCCCCGCTGAGCAAAGAAAAGAGCCCCCATGCGGGGATCGATCCCAGGACTCTGGAATCATGACCTGAGCCGAAGGCAGAGGCTTAAAACCACTGAGGCACCCAGACACCCCATGAATTATTATAAATCACATTTCTATCCATAGCCTAAACAACAAAGGCAAGGTCAATATCTGCTTATCATGTCACAGTTAAAAGAGGAAAAGTTCGGTTAGTGGCATAAATGTCATTCTCCATCCAGACCTCATTATTTTTTCTTTGTCAGTCATATTCTTTATAGATTCTGAATAATACTGTTTCATAGGTATAGTTGGATAATTCCAGTATAGCTCTCAGAAATGATTTGCTTGATTCTCACATTGCAAATGATACCTATTTATAGTAGGCAGAATGATGGCCTGACTCTTGTTCTACAACTGCTTAATCCAAGATCCTTGGCAGAATTCTTTACTCATCTCTTTGCCCTGTCCTTTTTCCTGGTCCACTGGAAAATCCCATTAAGTTTACCTTCAGAGTATATTCAGAATCTACCTACTTCTCTCCACCCCAATGCTATCTTCCTGGTCTAATCCACCATCATCCCTAAGTGGCTTATTCCAGTGGCTTCCTAAATGGTGAGCCTTCTTCCACCCTTGTCCTCCCTTCCTCCTGTAAGTCAGTAAAACAGCCAGAGTTAAATCTGTTAAAAAGTAAGTCAGATCATGCCCCTCTTGGGTTAGATGATTCCAATGTTTTAGTCACAATAAAAACCCAAGTTTTTATTGTGACTAAAAACCCGTCTTGCCATGATTATTTACAAGGTCCTCTGTGACCTGGGCCCTGCAAAACCCAGATATCTCTGATCTCATCTTCTACTGTTCTCATTTCCTTTAACTCTTCTCCAGTCATGCTACCACCCCAGGAAACACCACTCTTGCACAGGTATTTCCTTTGCCAGAAATTCTTTCCTGTATACTTGGTTGGCTCCTTGATTTCCTTCTGGACTTTAATCCCACCCACTTCCTCAGCAAGGTCTTCTCTGGTAACATCTACATTTTCAGCTCTCAGATACCTCTAACCACTTCCTTGTTTTATTATTGCCTATAGTTTTTATCAGTATCAAACGTTATATATATTGTAGTTACTACTATTGTCTGTTTTCGTTATACTCCCACCTGGAATGTAAACTTTATAAAAGCAGAAAATTTAATGTTTTATTTGTAACAATATCAGCAGTGTTCACAAAAGTGCCCTGCACAGGGTACTTCTATGGTAAATATTTAATTCCTTATTGATGTAAAGGAAACTTCTTGAAGTGATTTTTAAAAAGTGGTCTGGCTATGTGACTTGTGTTGTATCTTCTCAATCTACTTTCCAACTTATATTACCTTTTAATTACCTTTCTGCTGTATCTGGTCTTCGCTTCATCATTCTCTGCAGAATTACTGCAGCAACCTACAGATTGTCTCCCTGCTTCCTAGTTCGCTACTGTTCACAATGTGTCCTTTTCTAGGTGCAAATGTGGTGATATCCATCCCTACTAAATATGCCTCTGTGGATTTAATTGGATAAGCTCACTGTAAGGTCACTAGCTTCCTTCCCATTCAAGAGGAACACTGGACAGATGTAAATGAGAATAATATATGATAGTATGGGATGAACTGAGATCCACATTAAGTTACTGAAAAGGCAATTATTTACAAATTTGATACTGTTGTTTTTGTTAGTACAAAACATTTATGACAGGGGTGCCGGGGTGGCTTGGTGGATTAAAGCCTCTGCCTTCAGCTCAGGTCCTGATCCTAGGGTCCTGGGATCAAGCCCCGCATCGGGCTCTCTGCTCAGTGGGGAGCCTGCTTTTCCCCTCTCTCTCTGCCTGCTTCTCTGCCTACTTGTGATCTCTGTCTGTCAAATAAATAAATAAAATTTTTAAAAAGTTCTGATTAAAAAAGAAACATTTATGGCATACATCATAACTCAATGGCAAGTTACAAATGTATAGAGAAAACAACATGGAGAACAGGGGTTTTAATATATGAAAGGAAGCTTTCTGTTGCTTCTCTTGTGGAATTAAACAACTTGAATCATTTCTGTTTTCCATCCATGATGTTTGGACCAGCTGTGAGATTAGGGGTGTAACCCATGGTCTTGGATCAAAATAAAAGTAATTAACTTTTTGAAATAACTTCAATCTTAATTTCATTTGAACTAGCAAAGCAACTCAATTGATTCATATACTTTACTGATTACGTGGTTTATACCTAATCCTTTTTAAATTCCTCAAACTGAAATTTTAAGGTATGGGAATGCTACATAATCTTTTAATTTTATATGGTAAAAATTCCAAAGCCAGAGCCTAATCTAGGTCTATTTGGAATATTTAGGTGTATCTGGGTAGGTAATAAGTAGCCATGGGTAGTTTCTTGGCAGGGATTTTGTTTGCTTGTGAACATTGTGAGTTCAGTGAAAAATGGAAACAACGACAGCTTTGGGACTTGAGTGAAAGATAGTGCAAAGATCTTGATAGTGCAAGATGCCTATTTTGCAGATAAAGTCCAGAGAAGGAAAGGGCTTTTTTTTCGTGTCAGTATAGAGACTATAGCATAAGGGAGAGACCTTTGCATTACTATGGCCTGGAAGGGGAAAATAAAGTAATAACGACAAGAAAGCAGGCACTAGACAATGAATGTTTTTTGAAAACACTCTCCTTTGTACCAGAAAAAATACTTTCCCCTTTTTGGTGGGAACAACTCTTCCTCCACTCCATTCTGAAGTCGTTTTGGGAAATTTTCACCATTGAAACTCAATCCATTAATCCACAGGGATGGACACAGACTTAGATCTTGCCAGCAAGCATATTTCTCCCAAGGATTTTTGTAATTTAAAAAAAAAAAAAAAAAAAAGGACAGATAGCCTCTGATGGTGAAATGAATGAGATCCCAGAGCAGCCAAGTCCAACCCTCCAATATCTTAATGCTTTGATAGGATAAAACCAACACAGAGGAAAAAAAAGAAGAAGAAGAAGAAGAAGGAGAATAAAGAGAAGGAGGAAATGTGAGAAAGAGAAAAACTGGGCTATGGTGGCATCAGGGTTCTCTAATTGTTTTAGTGTTAGCAGTGTCTGGCTTTCTTATTGTTCTGGGTTTCTTAAGCAAGTTAGTGATCTTTCCTTTTTTTTCTGAACTGATTCTAATTGAGTTTCTGATGTTTTACCAATAGAATTCTAACCAACACAAGGTCTAACTAAGATGACTATGTATGGAGATGGAGAGAAGAAGAGAAAGGAACACAAATCAAAATAGATGAGGAGAGCTCATAATAAGCAGAATTTCATTATACTGGTCTTCAGATTTGTCGCCGTATGGTTTTGATGACCCAAATTTATTTTTCTCTTTATTTCATTGTCAATGCCTGGATAAAATTCGAAGACTTTGAGAACCCTAAGTACATACTCTTTCTGGGTTCTTAGAGGCATAGTATTAGTAATTATTACTAAGAATAACAGCTCTAGTTAAAATTTAACTAGAGGTAGTTAAGGTGGTAGAGGTAACTAGAGGTAGTTAAGGTAGAGGTAGAAGGTGAAAAGAATTTCACCAGCTGGACCAAATGTGAGATGAAAGGAAGAATCTCCATGGCTCATGGAAATCCCGTTTTTTGTTTGTTTGTTTGTTTGTTTGTTTGTTTGTTTTTAAGATTTATTTATTTTATTTGAGAGAGAATATGTGAGCAGGGGGAAGGATATAGGGAGAGAGGATCCTAATCAGATGTCCTGTTGAGTGCAGAGCCCGATGGAGGGCTCGATCCCATGACCCTGAGATCACGACCTGAGCCAAAACCAAGAGTCAGACGCTCAACTGACTGAGCGACCCAGGTGCCCCAGGGATTTCTTGATTTAAGAAATATAAGAACAGAATTGTGAGGTGGATCTCTTGGGAACAGAAATAGTAAGAAAAGCCAATGGAACCTTGGACCTGAAATGGTTAAACAAATATTTATATCAGCACTATAGCAAAAACAAGATCATAGACTTGGTTTAAGTTTTTATATAATAAATGTGGGTTATCCAGCTTACAATAGAATGGAGGTCCTTGTATGACCAGTGCAACTAAAAGTTAGGTGATAATAAGGGGTAAGTCTGCAACTGGAATGTCCTGGGGGTCCCCTTTAGGCTAATAGAAGCAGCACATGGTTTAGTGAATATTTATACATTTCCACTCATCTTTGTAGTCATAATGATTTATAATCAATTGGGGGAAAAAAGTGACAATTCTAGTGATTCAGATTTGGGTTCCAGAATTCTTATGACACTTAAATTTCAATATGGCCATTTGAGAGATTGTCTTATATTCTTACAGGGATGACTGGTGAGGGAAAATGACGAGAAGTAGAGAACACAGGCTCTGGAGGAGTCTGCCTTAGTTATAATTTTGGCTCAGTTACTCACTAGTGATATGACTTTGGGAAATTTACATAAACTCTCTGTGACTCAGTTTTCTAATCTGAAAAATAGAGATGATAACATTACTCCTCAAAGATTATTTTGATGATTAGGTCAAGCAACACCTAGAGTTCTTGGAGTTGTCTGCAACACATAGTGAGTTCAAGCTATTTTTGACAATAAAACAGTCAGATGAACTTAATGACCAGATCCCAACAGGGTTAAATCTACATGAAAGTTCTGTATCACATCCAAGACACACAGTAACAATTGGAGTTGGACACAGATAACATGTTAATTGAAATTTATTGACGAGAAAACACTAGGAATAATGCTGATATGCAAAATTGGAAAAATTGAGTGGAAGGTAATCCTAAGTGGTTAAAACTACAGGGGACAAAATATGAGTAGGTGCAATTTAAAATAGAAATGAAGTCGAAAGGTAAAGTAAAAGAACAAGTCATATATGTATGTATGTATGTATGTATCTATACATACATATATATAAATAAATATATATATGTATATATGTATATATATGGCTTTGCAAGACTAACATCAGAAAGGTGACACAAGGTAAAAGTAAATATAGGAAAGACTTAAAGAGTTTTGGTCAACTTCAAATACAGTACGTCAATGACATATTGAAGATGTCAACAAAACTACCTAATTAGCATGGATACAGTGTCCAGAAATGCAAACATGAGTTTTGCTTTACTCTGTAGTTATAAGACCATATCTAGAATAATACACAGTTCTTTAAGAAGGAATGTATTTGGAAACCATAGCATACAAGAGATTCCCATAAAAGTTAATGAAGCTTAGCTTTATATGAAAGAGAATTCAGAGTAAAATATCTGAATAACCTAAAGAATTCTAAATGAAATAAACATTACACTTATTTTATGTAGCTCTAGAGACCATATTTTATATATGCTTAATGAAGGATATTCAGAAGAAACTATTTACCAACCATTGTGTCACTTCCTGACTTCTCAAATTCCACCCAGGTGAAGTCAGAAACTGTACTGAGAATTTCTACTTTGAAGGCTGAATGCATTCTGGGATAGTGAGCCTAGCATTTTCTATTAAGTGTCTGGAATGCTTGTGATGAGCTCTAAGTAATTTCATACTCTCCTAGTAGTTTTGCAGGGCACCTAGAATCTATTATTTCTTTTGGTAACAATATCTTGAATTACTTCTGAATTACCCCTTCCATAGTCTCAGTTCACTGTGCTTTGTATGTGGTTGACTCAACAACATACTCTGGGTATGGGCACCGTAACTGGCTTAAGGATAATTATGTGCCCTTTGTCCAGGGACACCTAGACACAGAATATTTAAACTGTTAGAAAAAGATACTTGGGTTTCTCCCTCTCCATCCTAATTGTACTTGACTCTGGGAAGCAATTGTCTTTGTATTAAATCTTTGACAGAAGCCAACATGAAAGAGCAGTATTAAGACATATTTTTAGAGTAGATCCTAGGAATATAATATGAAGCCTTGGTACTAGTATAACCTTAGACGTTTAACTTAAGTGGGCCAATAAATTCCCTTTTTTATTTATGTTTGAATTTGTTTAATAGTGTATGGTGACAGATGCTAGCTACACTTGTGGTGAGTGTATAGCATAACACATAAGCTTGTCAAATCACTATCTTGTACACATGAAATCAATGTAACATTGTGTGTCAGCTATATTAAAATAAAAGTAATTAAAAGATAAGAAAAGAAAAGGAAAGAAGTAGGTCATCTGTAAATTTAACACTTCTACTTTTCAAATTTCTCTTTTAGCAACTTTTAAGAAAATATGATTTCTGGATTTCTCAATAGATTTCTTTCACAAGAAGAAATAGGAAAACTTAATACAATAGACTTATATCTTTAAAAAAATAGGTTGACATATAAAAACTTTTTCACAAAGAAAATTTCAACATCATATCCCATTCCTGGTAACATTATTGAACATTAATGGAAGACATAGGGACATTTTCCAAATAGTCTATGATATCAGCACAAACTTGATAATGAATTCATACTTGATAGTGTAAAGAATTCATATCAAATTCTTGATAATGGGAGCATAAAATGGTGCAACAACTTTGGTAAAGAGTTGTCTAGTTTCTTGAAAAGTTGAAAAAATTCCTAGCAGTTCTACTTCTATGAATTTATACACAAAAAAGTGAAATCTTACCCTCATAAAGGGACTTGTATTAGAATGGTCATAACATCTTCCCTCCTCAGAGGGGGAGACAACCATGAGAGACTATGGACTCTGGGAAACAATCTGAGGGTTTCAGAGGGGAAGGGGTTGGGGGATGGGTTAGTCCAGTCATGGGTATTAAGAAGGACACATGTTGTAATGAGCACTCGGTGTTACATACAAATAATGAATCATGGAACACTACTTCAAAAACTAATGATGTACTGTATGTTGTCTAACATAACATAATAAAAATTTAAAAAAGAATGCTCATAGCAGATTCATTCATTCATAGTAATTTTTAAAAACCTGAAAACAGGGGCGCCTGGGTGGCTCAGTGGGTTAGGCCGCTGCCTTCGGCTCAGGTCATGATCTCAGGGTCCTGGGATCGAGCCCCGCATCGGGCTCTTTGCTCAGCGGGGAGCCTGCTTCCCCCCCACCTCTCTGCCTGCCTCTCTGCCTGCTTGTGATCTCTCTCTGTCAAATAAATAAATAAAATCTTTAAAAAAAAAAAAAAAAACCTGAAAACATTCCAAATACTTATCAACTGGGAAATGGATAAATTGCGATAGATTCATACAATGGAATACAACTGAATAATAAAGATGTTGGAACCGATGATACATGCAACGGTATGGATAAGTAACACCAACGTCATTTTGAATAAAAAAAGCCAAACAGAAAAAAGGGTACATACTCTTTAATTGCATATATATACAGTCCAAGAACAAGCAAGATCTTTCTCTGATGAAATAAATCATGATAGACTCAGCAGTGGGAGCAGGGAGATGTGACTGGAAAATAGCAGGAAGGAACGTTCTGTTATCTTAACTGCGGTGTTGACTACATGGGTGTATATATTAGTTGAAACTCGTTACACATAAAATATGTGCTTATTAAATATAAAATAAGTGCCTTTTGAAGTTATCCCTTAATAAAAAAGTTGGAATTAAAAGAAAAATATTTTCTTGAATACAACTTCTTGAATCAGTCCATATTCAATACATATGTTTAGACACATGTGATTTGCCTTATTGCCTATCAATTATGAATGACATTCCTTTCCTTAACATCAGTTTCCCGAGGCCTTATGCCTCCCAATTCTAAATTTTTCCCTATTTATAACTGGCCATCTGTTGAGGTTTCAACAATATTTCTGTCCAAGTCATGGAAATAAAGACTCCTTAGTAATAATTAAATGTATAGAAACTCATTTGCAATATGATGAGTTCCCCATCACACTGGATATTCAAATAGTTCAGATAGTTATTTTGTTTAGTAGATGCTTTGTAATACCTATTACATTGCCTGTTACTGTCCTAGAAATTTAGCTGTATGGTTTCAGTAAATTGAGATTTAATAACTTAAACAGCTGCATTTTCTAGTTAGCCTTTTTCTTTTTCTAGCATTTCTTAGCTGTAACAATGACTGTACTACATATACAATTAGAAGGAAACCATAGGACAGGGTTTCCATCCTGGCTATTTTCACGATCAGTAGTCCTTTAAATAAATCAGTTAATTGATAATTGATGTCACTTTGTGAGACAAGACAAATGAATCAATCTTATTATCTTTTTTGTCATACACTAGCATGGCCTATGATTTAAAAAATTTTTGTATAAAATGTAAACTAGTCATATTAGGTTATACGTTATTAAGGATAACTACCTTTTGATGGAACATACCAGAATATTTTCCTTTATAAATTCAATATAGTTAAATAAACACAAAATTGTCAAAATTTACAACAGAATATGCTGTCTCCCTCTGTTTTGTTAATTTATTTTGTATTTCTTCGCCTATATACATACTATATTATCTAATCTACACCTGGTTTAAAATCATAGGCATCATTAAAATGTAGACTTTTATTATTGCTACAGGTATTATTAAAGTAATCTACTAATAAGTTCTGCGATGATGATGAAATGCTTAACTTACTCAAATATCAAAGCTGTCAAAATTATCAAGTCAGTAAGCAAAACATTTGTTTCTATATTTGCCAGTTGATTATTTAAAATAGATAAGACTAATACAAAACTTTAGTTTCATTTTCAACAGATCTGGATTTATACATATTTTTCTATGAATTTTGTTTTTATATGTTAGTGTACTATGTACTATCAAATGTCTTCTTGTAAGAATTAAAGCTTATACTACTTAAAGAATTCTGTCTTTGCCAAAATCAGATTAGGAAATAAAATAACAGATTCAAGATATTTAGAAATATTTAATTTGACAAAGTTTAAGTAATTTGCAACTTTATATTCAATGGAAATAATGTCTACCTCTTATCTATTGTGAAATTAACTGCATATCAGTGTTACTAGTATGTATTAATTTAGCATAGTTTAAGACAAAATTTAAAAACATTTTTATGAAGTCCCAGCTAATTGTTAAGGATAGTATCATAAACATTATTATAAATGTAAATCCATGTTTTATTCTGGTTACCTAAATTATTCTTATGGAAAAAAATGTCTACCATACCTTAAAATATCTAAGCTTCCATTTGTGATTTTTCTCGTCAGTGGTGAAATTAAGCACTATTATTCTAATTCCACTGAAGATGTGTTTTAATCTATTTCCCCTTATTAAAAGCAATTTTACTACATAAATTGTAGTAATTGATTCTAAGGACATAGAATTTGGTCAAGCATTTACCTGTTCAGCTAGTATAATTTTGGCAAGCAGAAGTACCAAATTCCTGTCTAAATTTATTGTTCAATGGAACAAAGCTACAATTGTGACAAATGTGTCAAAGAAGTGTACAAAATTACTGGCTTAAATTATTTACTATGTGGGCTGAAGTTAAGCTGGAAATAGTTTTTATTGATCTTAATTTCATTAAACAGCATTCTTTCTCTTGTGTCCAAGATATTGTTCCAAAAGGGAATTAAAAATACATCCCATACTACAATTACTCCACCTCTCATTAAACTTTAGTGTTCCCTTGGAAAAACAGTACTAATTCAATGTTTTTTGTATTTGGTGGGAGGTCATAAACTATATGTAAATATGTAAATTATTACACTTTCTAAAATTCCAACAATTAGTAATGGGATTGCCAAATGTCAGAATGTTTTCTTAAACTGGTAAGCCTGGCATCCCAGCTTTCTATCTTTGGGAAACAAACTGGACTCATACACGTTGAGTTTTCCTTTTTTCTTCCTACTTGAGTTAGTTATATTATAATCACCTTGTTGCATGACTCTTGCTCTCTGGGCTGTGCCTTACATTGTCATTTAGAAACTACAATTAGCAGAACATTTCTCTTCAACACAGTGCAGAGAGCTTTTCCACATACATTTGAATCTATTTTGATGTGGTTTACTAATTAGACTGTATACAAATATGTAAACTGTGGAATTATTTACTTTTTAAAAAAATTCATTCATGATTGTGTTGCTTTTCCAATTTTTTACAGAAATACTAAAGTTATCTTGACATATGACCAATCATTTAAAAAGATACATCAATGGACATGAACCAGAGGTTTACATCAAATGGAATAATGAGTTAGTACAAAATGAATAGAACGTTTTTTGAGGTATAGTCCTTTTAATTAATGGGAAAACTAAAATTTGAAATACTAAAAATAAAAATATATAGATATCCCCAACTCTAATGTAAAGTATTTGAGATAAGCAGATTTTTAAAAATAACTGGGTAGAAGTAACTACCAGTAACTATCCTATGGGTTGAATTCCATACAATTTTTGTGATATGAAAAATATTTATCCGATGACTATCACTTTTGTTGAAATGGTTTGAAATCACCACCATTCACTTTAATTAACTTGGTCCAACTCTGTATCTTCTATAATTATTCACCCAAGAGGTATCATTCTGTTCACACACTGGGAAGTGGGTTTCCCACTAGTATCTTCACTGAAGTATCAGCATATGAACATATCCTCACAAAACAATAAATTACAGGCTTTCAATAAGTGTGCACACACTTTGTAAGAGGATTATTCTTTTACAGAGATTATAGAGAATAATGGGGCTTGGTTTTATCTTTCAGCTGCAACTCTAAGTCTGATCCCCCACCACACCCCCAGACTTCTACATCCTGAACTGTTCCTCACTGCAGGGAAATTGAAGATACTCTGGCTGAAACACCTGTTCTATGCTGTTGCCATTGCTTGTCTTGGCAGGCAGATGGCCCCTTATGCACCACAAGGACGCTCAGAAAAAGAAGATGATCGTCCCCTTCCCTGTAGAATCTCTTTCACTGAATGTACTGCTTTCCTCTGCCCCTTTCCTCTCTTTTTCCCTTCCCTATGTTTTTCCTTCCTTCTCAATTTTTTCCTCCTTTCTTCGATTTTTTGTATTTACTGAATGGCTACTATGTGCTAAATGGTAGTTAAAAGAATATATTCATGAAGAGAGACCATAGGGCGACCCACAATAAACCCAATTACAATACTATGATAAGTGTAAGAATCAGGGGCTCTTGGGTGGCTCAGTGGATTAAAGCCTCTGCCTTACGCTCAGGTCATGATCCCAAGGTCTGGGATTGAGCCCCTCATGGCATCAGGCTCTCTGCTCAGCAGGGAGCCTGCTTCCTCTTCTCTCTCTGACTACTTGTGATTTTGGTCTGTCAAATAAGTAAATAAAATCTTAAAAAAAAAAAAAAAAAAAGTGTAGCCAGAATCTTCCTGGAGAGCGCAATGGAGTGGTACATAAGCAAGTATTGGTGAGTCGAGATGGATATCACAGAAGTGGTTTATAGACTGAAACCAGAAGGCTGGGCAGGAGTTATCCAGTCGACTACTATCACACATTTCTTATCCAAAGTTTTTTTTTCCACTCACCAGCCAGGTCAAGATTGTATTTCTTTATGCTATATTAAATACTGAGAAATCTCATTTCAGTTAGGGACAGGGGAAGCTAGAGATGGAATACGAATTTCATTCCAAATAACTATTAAGTCTCTAATCCTTTCTTCTTATAAAATTGTGTTTTTGTCTCCATAATATTTATTTTTTTCTCCATAATGTTTATTTTTTCTTAATCTCATATTCTACCCGTCTTTTTTTTTTTTTTTTTAAGTTTATTTATTTTGAGAAAGAGAGTGTGTGTATGAGAGAGAGCACAAGCAGAGAGGAAGGGCAGAGACAGAGAGAGAAGCAAATGCCCTACTGAGCAGGGATCCTGATGTGGGGCTCAATCCCAGGACCCTGAGATTGTGCCCTGAGCCCTAGGCAGACACTTAACCAACTGAGCCACCGGGGCGCCCCTACCAATGAGTTTCTTTACAACATTATCATCCCTACTATGTTACTCTACTGGAATTTAAATCTTCACTTTTTTTTTTAAGATTTTATTTATTTATTTGACAGAGAGAGATCACAAGTAGGCAGAGAGGCAGGCAGAGAGAGAGGAGGAAGCAGGCTCCCTGCCGAGCAGAGAGCCCGATGTGGGGCTTGATCCCAGGACCCTGAGATCATGACCTGAGCCGAAGGCAGAGGCTTAACCCACTGAGCCACCCAGGAGCCCCAAATCTTCACTTTTTGAATCCTGTTTTTTGAATCCTGTATCAAATCCTTGATATTAACTAATAGATCAAATATATATTTTTCTTTTCCAAACTAATGGTAATTTCTTACCTGATAGGTAAATTATACTCTTCAAAAGGAGAAGAAAATAAAGTTAAAAAAGACATAACAGAGTTTGAAATATTTACCTTATTTAGTTCTAGCCAATAATCAGAGTTATTTAGCCAGACACTTTTAAATGTCAATTACATTCATCTGTTATTTGTTGAGCTCTCAAAATATTATCAGTATTTTAGCTCAGTTGTTCAGTGAGGACTAGAATCACAATCTGATATTCTCCAGGCCCGATTTTAAGCTCTTTCTATCCTTTTATCTTTTTTATTATATCTGAGAGGATTTGAAAGACAATTTATGCAGCTAGATCATCTTAAAAGTAACATATTTTAGAATCTTTTGTGTTTATTGCTGAACTTGCAAAAATACTTAATTTTTCAATGATGAATAAAATTTGGGGACATATGGTTAGTACTTTATGTAAATAAAGCACAAATAGAAATTTCAACTCAGTATGGATACTTTAGACACAATTAGTTTCCAGAGGCCAAGAAACATGAGGAGACAAAGAATGCTGGCTGACTGAAAAATTAGCTGTATAACACCTCTTGGATTGCCTTCAATAGCTTTTCTAGGAGAGAAGAAGAAAGTCAGACTGAGCCCTTTATTAGTTTTTATCAATAAGCCTTTGTTAGCAATTGACACAGCATTTCAAGTGGTTCAACTGGAAAAGGTATCAGTACAGACTGAACATAATTGGCTCTATAGTAACAGAATTCTGTTTCAGTAATGACATACTCTTTTGCTTCCAAAACTATTTTTTGATTCAAATATATTAAACTAATTTAATACTTGAAGTGATTGATTTTGGGGATTTATTTGGGGGAAGTGAGAGAAAATTTTTTGAGATGAAATCTTAATCAAGAAAGCAAAATTTAAATTTAACAGATATTAATACTTTATGACAATTTGGTTAATTTATATTGCACATCCAGATACAATAACTAGGATGTAACAAAATTCCTTGAAGTTTTCCCTTTAATTCCAATTAACTCCCTTTAATTCAAATTCCCTTTAATTCCAATGATAACAAATGTTTTAAAATTATCTGATTATTTCAATTTATTTTCAATTATATATATTCAATTTTATTCAATTTATTTAATTGTCAATCAATATAATTGAGTTCTGAAGTAGATCATTTCCATTAAAATCATGTAGTATTGCTTTCTACTGAATCTAAAATCAACATACCCTGCCTTTTAATATGTCTGCTACTTAATACAATTTTCAAAAGATAATAAGATCAAAGATATATAATACAACTGCATGAATTCATATAGATCAAAATCAGCATATCATTCCATTTTTCATCTAATTTAAAAATGTTTGTTTCAGAAAAATCACTAACTTAAACTGTAACTATCTTTTCCATTACGGAAAAGCACAAATTATCTAGGAAATAAAATATACAGATAAACACTATGACATCAGAAGTTAATATATAAACCTCTAGGGCACCTTGATTACCATTCCCATGATGAATACATAGGAAATAATTTTCCACCATTTTGGTGTAACACTCATGTATAAACAAAAGATAAATGAATCTTTCCAAAATAAAATTAACATTAATTATGAACAGGTTGTTCGCTGGGGAAGGAAACAAGATAATTAGAGGGATGCTTGGAGGTAAGTTGTGGGAAAGGCATATAAAAATTTTATTCTTCACTCAGACGAATTCCATGGTGTGAGAACTGGGCAAGTAAAGGGGATTTGGTGAGACTAGTAAAGTGAAGGTATAATGACTTTAATTTGGACAGGTTTCTGCCACAAATCCCCCACCTTCAAGACCTAAAGGACTGAAACAATATCAAGTTACCTCCTGAAACCAGGTTGAAAAGCTTCTTTCGGGTGAATGACCAACCCAGGACACTGAGCAACTGATGTTAACTACCATAGTTCAGCTGCACAGAGCTTTACAGTATCAGAGTAACACAAAGGAGAGTTTGCCTTTTCACAAGGCTGGCAGAAAAGAAAGTTACATGCCTCAGAAACAAGTTTCTCTAGCGATAAACAGGTGACAGTCTTCATTTCAACAGCAGTGGTTAGGTGAATTCATGTAAAAAATTTAAGTTAACTTTGGATTTCAGTGACCATAAAAAGAACTTAAACACCTATAACCTTGACGATTAATTTCCTCATTTAGAAAAAGAATGATTACATGTGTGATGTGTACTCTCAAAAGGACTGGCTCACGGCTAACAGTGAGGATATAAGGGAAACACAATGTATTAGCCATTGAAACACATGGTTTTCTGTAAGAAAGTAAGCACAAAGGTTAATATATTTCAATTAAGTCTTTCAATAATGAAATAAAATGGAAGCATATTATTTTAAATTTGACTTATTTATGTATCCTCTCTGTATTTCCTGGGAGGCTAGTAAAACAAATTTAAGTTGAAATAACTTAAAAAAGGTTTTGTGACAAACATGATTGAAAAAAAAAATGCTAAATAAAATGGTACTTTAAATTGTTAAAATATAATCTCTATTGTACAACAGATGTACATATATTTTGTTAAGATTGATATCTTTGTTTCAGGTAGCCAACATCTAGTAAGGTAGTATCTATCTTATTACCTACATAACATACTAGAACCTCCATTGAGAAAAATGTCTACTTTTTGTACATGTAACTAAAAATATAATAGAGGTTATTGATTTATCTGGATGTTTCTTAGATAACATGTTACATTAAATTTTATATCTAAATTTATTTCATATTTTAATTGGTTTTGTTTTATCCTGATTTATTGATTTATTTCTTATTATGTGTGTATGTGCAAGGAGCAATAAGATAATTAGTAATTTTACTGATGATCCCACGTTTCCAAGGAATTCTTAATTAAGTTCCATTTACAGTTAGAATCCCCACTGACCTGATGATTTTTTTTTTTTTAACTCTCCCTTAAGGAAAAGGATATAAATAAGAAATTGTGAAGGAGGGCTGAATGAGATGAGAAGCTCTTGAACTTCCCTCCTCCCATGGACACAGTGAAAATATAACTACACAATGAGAAGTTACTTCTGAAAGAAATTCAGAAAGTAGCTAATACATCAGGTAAATGAGAAAATATCCACATTGAAAGGGTAGGAAAAGTTGAGACACAGTCTTACCTTAAATGCCACTCTTGGCAGAAAGCCATAAAATTAGGAGGGAACTCGCAACTCCCAACTTCACCCTGAGGAACAAAGGATTTGGAACCCACATTTAATACCCCACCATTTAAGACTCCCACCCAAGGTACAGGTCTCCACCTAGCTTTGAAAACCAGTGAGGCTTGGGTTCACAAGACTCACAAGACTACCGGAGTTGTTAAGAGTACACTCACAGCAGCAATTCCTCTCAGGCTCAGTGTAGAGGGAACACACAAAAATGCTCATCCTCAGTAGAGACGGTCATATTCTGGTCATTTGGAGCTGGCTGTGGTCCAACTTGGACCCTGGGAAAACTGGTAGACCTCTTCCCCATCAGCTTCCTCTGGCCTACCCCCAGCCAACAGTATCTTCCTAGAAGGAGCTTATACATATGTCTGTACCTCAGTTTTTGCACTTGATGCCCAAGAGACAGCTCCACAGAGCATATGACTCTGATAGCCAATGGTGATTGCATCCTGGGATTATAGCAAATAAAGAAGCCATTCTTAATGGGTACAAGAGCATCCCCTTCCCCTTGTGGCTAGACACCCCACTATATTGTACTTCAATAAAGCTGAAAGGTTTTAAAATTTAAGGTTTTAAAGGTCTTAAAAATTGTTCTCAATACATGCCAAGTAAGTTGTGCTTTTATTTTTCTTCTCATAAAGATAAATATATCAGTACAAATGAAAGGTGTAAGATAAAATTCCTGTGAGACAATTTTATACAGAAAGTGTGCTGGGTTATTGCTTAAAGTTGTTACTAATGGGGGCACCTGGGTGGTGCAGTGGGTTAAGTGTCAGACTCAGTTTCGGCTCAGGTCATGATCTCAGGGTCCTGGGGTTGAGCCCCATATGAGGCTCTGTGCTCAGTGTGGAGTGTGCTTGAGATTTTCTCTTTTCCTCTTCCTCTGCCCCTTCTGCTCTTGCTGTCTCTCTCTCTCTAAAAAATAAATAAAATCTTTCTTTAAAAAGTTGCTCCTAACCAACGGAGGGACTTGGTTTTTGAATCCACCTTAAACAAAGTATGGAAATCTGATTGGATATAAAGATACTACCGGTTTTATAGCTTCTCTTTGTACAGAAATGACTGGATGAGGAGATATCTAATCTGACTGTTATCTATTCTTTGATTCCTAAATCAAACAAATCATTAACTTCCCTGGGGAGAAGTATGGCATTTTACATTTATCTTTTATTTTGACAACAAATAAAAGTTTTATTTATTCCTTAAAAATAATTACTGAAGAAGTAACTAAATCATTGGGATACAAGTCTCACTCTCAGAAAAGCCTTTCTATGCAACCGTTCTCAGTTACTTTCCATTACTTTGCCCTGTTTCTTATATTTATAATTCTAATTAACATCTCAAATGATCTTGCTTATTTATTTATTTATTTCTGATTTCTCCTTCATCTTCAACAAAAACTCTAGGAAGGCAGGGACATTCTCTACCCTTTCATCACTGTGTTTCTAGTGCCTATCTCAGTGACCAGAAAATGGGGCCACCCAATAGAGAACTGTATACCCAGTAAGTATCCATCAAAGGTTTTGGTTTTTTGAACCTGTATTTTAACTCATTTTTTTTTTTTTTTGTAGAAAAGAAAGAAAAAAAAATCTTAATAAAACAAAGAATATATGAACTATATAGTTGGCAAGAGGGTTAAGGAAGCTGAGGATTACAATATTGACAGAAGGGATAAGACAGAAAAATATAGCTGGTGTCTTGAGGAGACAATGAGTAAAACTTTAAGCCCAAGAGTCTCTTCCTACCTTCATACTTCCTTTTATTTTATTATTTTTTTAAGATTTTATTTATTTACTTGACAGATAGAGATCACAAGCAGAGAAGCCCGATGTGGGGCTCGATCCCAGGACCCTGGGACCTTGACCTGAGCCGAAGGCAGAGGCTTTATTCCACTGAGCCACCCAGGTGCCCCATACTTCCTTTTAAAAGGAAGTTTAATATCATATTTCCATTTTAAAAGGATAAGGATGGTCAGTCATACAGAGATTCCTAGTAGAGATTCTGCCTGAGCTAAGACTCAAAGGACAGAGAGAACTTAGTTGAGAAATGTATTTAATACATAAATTACAAAAGGAGTTCTCTGACAATTGTTATTTCTACTAATATTATTTACTATTCAATTCCTTTAAGAAAATCAAGTAAATAATTATTAAATAAAATAAATTTACCTAAGAGTCCTGAAAAACTGTTGGATAAACCAAAACAGAATGCAATGAAGTTATGTTAAGGCAAAGGTGCTGAAAGAAGTAATTGCATGGTTCCAATTTACTCACTCTGTAATTACAAATTATTTCATATAATCCCAGGACATAAGCACCTGATTTATTCACTTTAGTATGCAAGAACAAGTCTCCTTTACTTAACTCCCTTCCCTTAACCCTCTTATGAAGGAATGGATTTGTAGTCAGTTTATGACGGGAAAAACATGATATCTGATAGTTCATGAACATCAAAAAAAATCTGTTCTTTTTTCATCCCCATAATCCTGCCTCTGTTTACAGAGAAAATTCCCTGGATAGAGAAAATTTTCCTACTTAATTTTTATTTTTCTGAATTTCTTTTCTGACCTAGTACTTTCATGGGGCCAAGGTTTCTAAATAGATCATTTTGGCTCCCATCTTGCTGTCTTTGGGGAAGGTGAAATTACTTACAGAGAAGCGTTATATATCCCTCCCTCATTTTCTCAGGTGGACAACGCCGTAGATGATAGCTTCTTTCTTTCTAGTTCGTTATTAGGTAAAAGTGACTTGAACAAAGGTGATTTGGGGAAGATAGCTTACTTGAGGGGCCATTTGTCTCTTTTAAAGCCTTATTCAGCTGGTGAGAGAAAAGGGATCATGAGTCAGATGCAAGTAGAGCTCATCTGAAGCCAGAAACTGCTGGGGGCTGGGGGATAGTTTGGAGTGTTATTTTGAGTAGGAATATGGACTAGAGAGTTAAAATGTTCTGCATTGTCTGATGAGAAAGAAGGAAACTTTGGAGGAAGAGAGCTTCCCTGTTTTCTCAAATACCATGTATGAGATTCCTAAGGCTGACATAACAAATCACAGTAAACCAGATGGCTTAAAACAACAGAAATCTATTTTCTCATGGTTCTGAAGGCTAGAACCTCTGCAGGGCCATGCTTTCTCTGAAGTCTGTAGGGGGTAGTCTTTCTCACACCTTTCTCTTAGCTTCTCTGTCTCATTCCCCAGTGCTTACACTAGGATCTTAACGTATTTGGCAAACTGAGTAATCTGAAAACCTAACAATTGATTATAACATGCTTTTCTAGGGGACATGTGTTCTGAATTCTGAATGGCTTATTAGTGAAGCTTGGGGAAACCAACCTATGTATGAACTGGGAACTTCCTGTATATTTTTCTGAGAGATTAATAGACATTTCAGCTGCGTTGCCCATAAAAAGCCCTTCATTGGTCAGAAGTAATTTGATTGATTGATTGATTTTAAAGTTATTACATAATTACATTTTAAGAACAATTACAAAGTTACTTTGCTGCTACTGTAACTAACATGTAGGCAATATAAGTCCCTAAAAGAACATTTAGTAAATAAAATTCTTATTTTAAAAGGAAAGAAAGAAAAAACTAAAATTACAATCAATCTCTATTCTCTCCATACGGGGATAAACACTCATAACACTTTAGTATGTGCCATTTAAAAAATCTGATGCATTCACTTACAAAAATGACATCTTATTTTACGTATCTGTAGTAACATAAAATTTTTGCTCAATAATACCTTTTGCTTATTTTTGATGTCACAAAATGTAATTACACAGAGTAATGTTAACAGCTTCATATTATTCTACCATATAGATATTTTATGTCATGACTTACTTAATTACCACTTGTTATACTGTGATCTCAAATAATGCTTTAATGATACTGTTGTGGCAAACTCTTAGTGTCTTCATTATGTTCTTATGATAAATTCTTAGAATTAGAATGACTTGGTGACAAGAGGATAAGTCGAGTTTTAAGATATTTTCTTGACTTGATTTTTTAAAAAAGATTAATTTGTTTAGAACAAAATACACTTTAATTGATTTGAAGTTACTGATGAGAACAACAGTCACTCAACTAACATCTCATAGATGCACAGACTTGACTATTTCTAGTCTGTGAGTAATGAGTTAATGTTAAGTGAATATATATGTATATGGTTTAAATGCTAGTACAGTACCTGGTGGTATTAGATTGAGGATGTTCTTCTCCATACTTAATCCAAAAGTAATAAATCAAAGGTAATAATTTGTGACTTCAGTTATCACAGTTAATTATAGGAGAAGAAACTAGGGCGTGTTTTCCCTGGCTACTCAAGCAAGTTATTTAGCACTTCTGAATTCAATACAAGAGGAGAACTGGGGCAGATGTTTGCATGAGGTGGTTCTGGTAATTGTCCATTTAATTGGTCATTGCCATGACTTTTCACAAAATGAAACAAATATGCTCTATCCTAAGCTCTTCACTTTTATGTATTTTTGCCACTTGCTCTGTTACTCAGTTTTCTAAAGATCTGATTAAAGTAAACCAATTCTGGGGGTTCCTGGATGAGTCAGTCAGTGAAGTGTCTGCCTTTGGCTCAGGTCATGATCTCGGTCATGCTCTTGGAGTCCTAGGATCAAGTCCTGAGTCTGACTCCCTGCACAGGGGGGAATCTGCTTTTCCCTCTCTCTGCCCTTTAGCTCCCCTCTCTAAACATTCTCTCTTTTCTTTTCTCAAATAAATAAGTAAAAATTAAAAAAAGAAAAGAAAAGTAAGCCAATTCTGAAAGAAAATATAATTAATGACATTTAATAAATCAAAGTTAATATATATCAAAGGTAATAAATCAAAAGCCACTATTTGGCAGTTTTTAGTGTTTTTTTTTATTACTTTTTTTTTTTAACATATAATGTATTATTAGCCCCAGGGGTACAAGTTTTTAGTGTTTTATTTTAGGACATAATTTTCTACCTTTGATGATAAGTGATTATTGTACCTGAGATAGGTATGGATGAAACAAAGCAAATATTCTGAGTGTAAGTTTACTATTTCAATTTATTGCATTCCACATTAATGGCAAAATCCAGCAACACACATAAATATAGCTTAACATTCACTTAGAAGTCAGAGAAGGAGGAATCAAAAATAGTAGACTGAATAATTCTTCCCCAACCAAGCCCTGTTCAACAAATTTACGGCTTTGTAACTATGCATCCTTAAAATTTGGTTTCTTCATTTTAAACTGGGATAATTAAAAAAGGATTTCTTATGACTTACTTATTTCTGGGGGTGGGTGGAGAGAATTAAATTTAGTTAGGAAAATGGACTCATGATTAATTATACTTTATCATGTGAGTTTATATTTATTTTGAGGGTAAACTAAAGAAGGGAGATATTGGATAAATAGGAAAACGCTGCAAAGACAAAATGGATGGGATTGAATCAGAATGGTCAAGAAATCTGTTGGGCTTTAAAAAAATACTTAAGGAAGAGATACTAAGTTTGTAGCACATTTCTAAACACATAAATAAAAAACAACATAACATGAAAACTTCTAGCAATATATTGCTTCTTACATTTTTATTCATGACAGTACCGATAAATGTCTATTTTATCATCTTTTCTAAAGAAAAGAATGTTATATATTTGATTTATCTAAATGTATGACTATAGATTTAATTTGAGGCAAAATAGCTTAGTCAGCTATACAAAGAAGTACTATGTTGAGCTTTTAAAAAACATGTTAGCACATGCCTTGCTTCTCTTCCCAATTTTTCTACCTGGGAAGTATTCACTTGTCTCTACCTTATAAGGACTAGGAGCTATGAGGAAATATTATAATCTTTTCTGGCAAGATTAGTGTGGGGAATTGTTGTCTCAAAATCTGCATTTCTTCAGAGAAATATTTTTTTCTCCTATAGTAAGGAGACAACTTGTATGTGTTGATGTTTATTGCTAATGTGTTACGATGGATTGAACTGCAGGGAAGCATTCATCAAACCCCACTATGACACAAAGGTCAACAGCCAGTAGCAGTAGGAAGTCATTGGAGGCAACAAATGGTAAGTGGTAAAATGTGGCTGTTGACACAGTTTGGGTAATGGTAAGGCATGGTTGAACCTTACCCTTCAAAGTAAGTGGTGGATAGAAGTCCAACAGAAACTTTCACTTATTTACCAACTCAGAAAAAAGTGGAGAACTAGATAGATTTTGCTATTACTGTATTTTATAGTCATTGTTACATATTCATGTTCATAACTTAGGTAACTTTGTACCCAAATTCCTGCTTATAGTCCTTAAAACAAAGGGAGCTTTTTTCCCCCCCTCTAGAGGCCTAAAAAAGGGACTATATAGATGAAAACCTAAAGACAGCATTTAATTCCAGAACCAAGCATAAGGGAAAGACCCCAAGGAATGAAAGGAATAGTTGGGAATCAGAAAGAGAGAAAAGCAAGATAAGAAGACCTTTGTGCCTGTGTCAAAAGAAATAATAATAATAAATAATAATAATTTAAAAATGGGATATAGAGAACTTGACTAGGCCCACTGATGGGTGCCCCAGAAAGATCTGGAGTCTGCTACCAGAAAACAGGCTCTCCATTACTGCTGCAGGTAAGTACATTAGGCCCTACCTGAGACTGTGTAATTTTTCCACTTCCACAAATCTTATAGAAAAGTTCAACGTAGTAATCATTAATCTAAGCAATATTTCTTATGAAGAGGCTAAAACAAATTGGAGTGTCAGAAATCTGGAAAGTGAATGACATTTTGTAACTTTCATGATTGATTTCACTGTTATGGAAGAATAAGTAATAAAGCAGCTCTAATTCTGACAAAAGAGTGGGGGAGGGGAGATAGGAGGAGATTGAGTCACAGTCAAGATAGTAGAAAGATGGTGGCAGCAGGAAAACAAATTCACATACTCAACTTTGGCTTTTTAAGTAAGTGATTTCTTTCTCTATTATGAGAATAGGGTTGACATTAGAAAAGTGGCAGAACTTCATCTTTAAAATAAAAAAAATATATAATCTGTAGAGTGTTGATTTATCAACTAAATGCAATGACTTCACTAAAGGATATGGAGCTTTCAAAAAATTTCTGCCTTTTTGTTTTTGAGTTTTGAACTCATTTTTTATGGGCCAGTAATTCTATATCTTCCTTTTAGGATCCAGTTATTTGATTTCTAATGAAACATTAGGTCTAAAGTATTCATAGAAATTTTAGACTTTCTAAAAGGTTTTAGAGAGCCTGTAGATTCTAAGCTACGGTATCTCTTCATTTTTCCCTTCTGAGCAATTCTTTGCACTTTTCCCAGCCCCCATTCTTCCTCAGGACTCTGTGAGGTAAAAAAAAAAAAAAGAAAAGAAAAAAGAAAAAAAAAATTATCTCCACTCATTACCAGTCTCATTTTTTGAAATTTGGAGGTAACACAGGATGTGTACATATGTCAATAAGATACCATTTGCCTTACAGGCACACATACATCTTTTCACTGTAGTTATTCTGGCTTAGGCATCCCTCATATTATGTTTTTGTTGGTTTGCCTACATTGTGTCTCATGGAAACCACACTTGTAATAAAGCAACCATATAATTTATAGTGACAAATGTTTCTTAACTAGATTGTAGCATTCTACTTAGAGATTTAGAAACATTCTTAAAATAAGGTAGATCATTATTTTAGTTGCCTAAGGTAAAGAATTCTTGCCAGAGCTCTGAGAATTTTGGTTTGGATGACTTTTTTTTCTTTAGACACATGATGAGTTCACTATTTCAAAACAGTAAAAAGAGTTCTTTTTCTTAAGGATCCCTGCTTATTCTCATGACCTCTTTTTCTAAAAATATAACAGAAGCAAAACCAATAAGGCAGTATTGGACATATTGAAACTTTTATTAAATTTTATTTGTTAAATCTTAAGGTATGAAATCCTAAAATAGAATTATTTTACTTTTTTCAATTTACTGTCATTGTTGCAATAAAACAATTGGGAGAAAATAACTTTCGGAACTAATGCCTTGTTTTTTAGTTATCCATGATTATTTTGCTGTTTGTCCTGTTGTTTTTTTGTTTTTAACCATCAGTGATTACTTTTTTGCCTGTCTTTCCACAACTTTTAAAGCATTGTACTTCATTAGTAGTAGGAATAGGTAGTCTTCATAAAAATATTTTTTCACAATGTGAAAGTAAATTTTAAAGTGCCAGCAAATTGGTTTATGAATTTCAAGAATATGCTTGTAAAGCCAAGTGTATTGCTATGGTAACAGTAAATTATTGCAACTCTATAATAATTGCTGTAATAACATACTCACTATGTCAGAACAAATTAAGATAGTTCCTATAACCTATCAAATGAAATCATTATAGTTCTTAAACACTAAACATAAGGTTTCTTATAAGTTGATTGGTTTCTATTTAAAAGGAACTATCTTGCTGATCTGAACATGCTTACATCATAATAATTATAACCTTATTTATTTTTGAACATAGCAGTCAGTAAATGAATTACTGGGCACAATATTAGGCAGATAGTTCAGCTTAAATTCAATTAGTATTTCTGTGGACCCTTCTGCTTATAGTTTTTAAACTTTATTTTTTTATTTATTTGAGACAGAGAGAAAACGGGAGGGGGCAGAGAGAGAGGGAGAAGCAGACTCCCCGCTGAGAACAATCCCAGGAATCTGGGATCATGACCTGAGCTGAAGGCAAACTGAGCCATCCAGGTGCCCCTGCTCATGTGGTTTTAACACATAAAAATCTGAACACCATTTCCCTGTTGGACTTTTCCCTTTCTTCTTTAGATCTTTTCCACATCTCATTCGGTTTAGAGCTACTGGACTCAGATGTTAGACTTCTCTCTGATTCTTAGATTTAACTTGCCACTGACTGCTTAATTCTTCTATCACTTTATTCTCTGAGCTGGGAATTTCATTATTTTTCTCCTCATAGCTTTTCCTTCAGTAGGACTTGGCTGTTATTTTTTTCTGAGCCCGGTTAGACATCTTCATAATTTGGTGTCAGAGAAATACCAACGATACTGGGGGTTTTTTGCTGTAGAATTTGCACTAGACAAGACATTTGTAGATCTGATTTCCACCCACAGCTTCCACTAAACTCTGGTTGGATGATCATATTCTTGTTCAGGGACTTAAAATTGTCCTATAAATAGAGGAGCTGACCTAGGTTGTCTTTAAAATCTTTGCAGCTTTATGCTCCGTCTACCAATACCAATAGGCCTCAATATATTCCCATTTCTTCAAAGTGAATATAATGGAACAAAAATTATTTATTCCTTGGACCATCTTTACTCTATGATAAATGAGTCTTTTAGGAAAATTCTTTAAATAGGGCTTGAGAACTGCACCCCAGCCCCCACTCTAATTACATTTTTCTTCTAATGGGCAGTCCTGGGAATTGTTTATATCACCACTTCAGCTCATTCCTTTATTTCATGAACTACTACTTCTGGCACAGCCTACCAAATAGCATAAAAATCCTCCCTTTCTAAGTTGTGAAGAGTCATCTTTTCTGGCTTCAATAATTTCCTGGAATTTTTTTTTCACACAATGCTGCATTCCATACGACACAATATAGGTAATATTCACTTCTCACTGAACTTAAACCTCAGCATTTCTCAATTTCATCATATAAGACCCAAGTTAATTTCATATATAAAGTATATAACAGAAGGGGTGCCTCTGCCTTGGCTTGGGTCATGATCTCAGGGTCCTGGGATCGAGCCCCACATGGGGCTCTCTGCTCATCAGGGATCCTGCTTCTCCCTCTCTCTCTGCCTGCCTCTCTGCCTATCTGTGATCTCTGTCTGTCAAATAAATAAATAAAATTTAAAAAAAAAATATGTAACAGAAAAAAACTTAGTAATCACTGATTCCCAATTGCCTTCTAAATAGTTTATATTAATTGGATAAGTGTGACAAACATTGGCATTTAAGTACTTCAGCATTAAAAAGTGGGCATATGGGAGTTAGTCAGTTAAAATTACAACTTGATGCAGTTTGTATTCTAATCAAGAACCTCAACTCAGGGGTGATGGGTTAGCATTTTATCAGGAAGGTCTCAATCCATATTTAATTATTATCCTGATGTAAGCCAGATGCTTTGCTAATTAGCATAATAAATGATATTAATAGTTTGTTACATTAGCATAATGAATGTTAGATATGGGTTTCCATGGGTGAAATTAAAAATATTCAAGATCTGTGGATTTGCTAAATTCTTTAGAGACACTTCCATCACTTGAACAGTATATAGACTCCAGCCAGGTTTGGGGTCTTTGTCTAGGAACGGAGGCCAAAATTTCATTTCCCAAGTGGTTTTACATCCTGCCATCATTAGAAGGACCCCTGGTTGCGTGGTGACAGCTAGGTTAAAAGGTTTCTGCTTCTGGCATATGTCCAAATGAGCTCTTTGGAATGATGTCAAGTGAACATGTCATGGAGACAACCCTGCAAAGACAGTAGTATATTATGCGTCTTGCCAGTGTGAATGAAAGTTTTATGCCTGCACAAGAATGAATGATTATTTACTAAATGTCTATGTGTGGCAGATATGATATGAGAATCTCTTTACTTTCATTATAAACTGGGTGTGATGCTACATGGTAGACTAAATTCTGACTAACACAACCTGCTTCAAGAGCAACTAATAAATGAGCTAAGAGCTATTGATGACGTTTTTTTTGGCTTGGGTTGCTTGGCAACAGAGCCTCTGTTGGTGATCACCTTGAAAGGTTGGCTGGCAAGTTGGAATAGGGAAGAAAGAAACCTGAATTATACTGCAAAAAAAGGGGGAGATTTTGAGAGTGGGACTGTTTAGAAAGAAAGAGATGAGGACAAGAGAAGTGGTCTCATGTGGTTTTGAGCACTTAAAGTGTGGTTAAAGTGTTTCCTTACCTCACCACTCATATTGAAATGTTAAATATACTTATCAATATTGATAATTAAATGTAACTAATGACAAAATTAAAATGCTGGAAGAATACTTTGTTGAATTAATAGAATTTTAGAGTAAGGCACAGCTTTCCCAAGCAAAACAAAAACCAGATCTAATTTTTGAAGTTTTTGGTACATAAAAACTTAAAAGATACACAGTGCTTTTTTTTTTTTTTTTTTTTAAGGAGAAGATGTCAATTTGTGTTGGGAGCATAGAGCAAACAAAATACCAAATAGCTCATTTTCTTAAGTTAAATAGTATATATACACAAAGTCATAATAAAGTAATATGATACATTCTGCAATTACAATAGGAAAAGATTAAGAAAGAGTAGCTTTCAAAAAAAAAAACCCAACTATAGATGACAAATAGATTTTTAACCTCATTCATACATAAAAACGTACAAATAAAACATGAGATTCCATGTTTTTCCCATCAGATAGACATATATGAAAAGTGGTCTAATACTCAGTATTGGTGAATAAGTACTGTCACAAATTTTTGGTGGGGATGTAAAAGGATGCAAAGAAGGAAATTTGGATATATCTATCAAAATCTATAATGCAGGTATTCTGTTCCAACATTCCATATCTATTAATGTGATCTTGGACAGACTCACAAGAATTATCAAAACATGTGTTCAAAGCTACTCATTGCAACATTATAATTTAAAGAACTAGAAATAAACTCAGTAACCAGTATTAAGTAGAAAACTGGTGAAATGAGTTATAATGTGTCAGTACCATGGCATATGATAAAGCTTTTTTCTTTTTTTTTTTTAAAGATTTTATTTATTTATTTGTCAGAGAGAGAGAGAGAGAGAGAGAGTGAGCACAAGCAGATAGAGTGGCAGGCAGAGGCAGAGGGAGAAGCAGGCTCCCTGCTGAGCAAGGAGCCTGATGTGAGACTCGATCCCAGGATGCTGGGATCATGACCTGAGCCGAAGGCAGTGGCTTAACCCACTGAGCCACCCAGGCGTCCCTGATAAAGCTTTTATGCAGACAAAAATGACTATCTATATTGATATAGATAGATCTCAGATAAAAATTAAAACAGAATCATTGCAAACATATTTGTATTATTTTTTAAAGTATTAATTAAATTATTTTAGTAGAACAGAAGAAATTCAATTTTTAAGAGAAGTCAGAGTCAGGCCAGGCAGGTGAAGTAATTTTATTTTGTACCGTTTATAATGTCTGAACCACCTGAATGATATATGGTACTTTTATTTTAAAATAATAAACATAGTTTTTCTTTGAGTGTCCCATAATATAAATTATGAAGAAAGATTTTAAGCATGAATACACATTTGATGAGTTTGAGGCATAATACTATTACAGGTACATGTTTTAAAAGATGTTATAGCCTGTTACAGCATAGGCATTAGTTATCTGAGAGATCAAATTCCTTATTTGAATATTATCCCTAATTAAAATAATAGTAAATATAAAAATGTATGAACTTTGGCCCTAAAATAACTTATAAAGACTATAGTTACAAGAGTGGAATTTAATGATTCGTCACTTACATATAACACTCAGTTACATGACTCCTGAAGCCAATATTACCCTATATGTTTAACGAACTAGAATTTAAAATAAAAAATTGAAAAAAAAATATATTTTTAGGAGGGGCAGATGGAGAGGGGGAGAGTAAATCTGAAGCAGGCTCTATGTGCAGCGTGGAGCCTGATGTCACAAGCTTGAGATCTTGACCTGAACTGAAATCAGGAGTCAGATGTTTAACCGACTGAGCTACCCAGGTGGCCCTAAAATATTAATATATTTAAAAAGAACTAGAGGGGCACCTGGGTGGCTCAGTGGGTTAAAGCCTCTGCCTTCGGCTCAGGTCATGGTCTCAGGGTCCTGGGATAGAGCCCCGCATCGGGCTCCCTGCTCAGTGGGGAGCCTGCTTCTCTCTCTCTCTCTCTCTCTCTCTCTCTACCTGCCTCTCTGCCTACTTGTGATCTCTGTCTGTCAAATAAATAAATAAAATCTTTAAAAAAAAATAAAAAGAACTAGACTTACATGATAGTGGGTAATTAGAAGAGATCTTTAGATATTTTAAGAATAAAGTAAGTTCAAAAATGCTATTTATAAAACTGCAAATCTTTTGTCATGGTTTTCATATTAAAAAAAAAACTAAAACATTGGTTATAATAAATACACATGAGAAATTTTTTCTAGATGTACAGTAGGTATAATCCAAGTTACACAGTATTTAGAAGAGAGAAGAAGCAATTTTCTTTTCTTTCATGAGACCATTGGATTCCTGGAACAGAGAAACCATTTTTTGTACATGACTAATCTGGATTGGATTGTATAATCTGATTTATCAGAAGGAAAAGAGATTTGTAGCTCTCTTTTAATTAGATTTGAATTGAGATGGGAATAATTATTTATTATCAAATTTTTAGAAGGAAAAAACATTCAATAAATATTTGTGGAAGGAATTAATAAAAGGATAAACATCTAACCCATATTTAATACAAAAAGCAACTTAAAATTTCTTATTATGGATTAAAAAATGTATTTTATTCTAAATTAAACATTAGCACTCATCCATCTCCATTTAGGCCTAATGAACACATGCACATACACACACACACCCACACAAGTGGGATGGACACAGAGGTTAGAAAAACTTGATATCATTATTTAGAATAAAATTAGCACATATAAGGTTGAGTTGATGACCTAGTAGAGGATATACAAAAGATCTAAAGAACGTAATAACTGACAAAAAAATAAACAAATGATAAAATAGATATAACTTACTATCTGTCTCTATCTAAAAAAAGTGATGACTTAGGAGAAAGGGGAACCCTCCTACACTGTTGGTGGGAATGCAAGCTGGTGCAACCACTCTGGAAAACAGCATGGGGGTTCCTCAAAATGTTGAAACTAGAACTACCCTATGACCCAGCAATTGCACTGCTGGGTATTTACCCTAAAGATACAAACGTAGTGATCCGAAGAGGCACGTGCACCCGAATGTTTATAGCAGCAATGTCTACAATAGCCAAACTATGGAAAGAACCTAGATGTCCATCAACAGACGAATGGATAAAGAAGATGTGGTATATATACACAATGGAATACTATGCAGCCATCAAAAGAAATGAAATCTTGCCATTTGCGACGACGTGGATGGAACTAGAGGGTATCATGCTTAGCGAAATAAGTCCATCGGAGAAAGACAACTATCATATGATCTCCCTGATATGAGGGAGAGGAGATGCAACATGGGGGGTTAAGGGGGTAGGAGAAGAGTAAATGAAACAAGATGGGATTGGGAGGGAGACAAACCATAAGTGACTCTTAATCTCACAAAACAAACTGAGGGTTGATGGGGGGAGGGGGGTTGGGAGAGGGGGGGTGGGATTATGGACATTGGGGAGGGTATGTGCTATGGTGAGTGCTGTGAAGTGTGTAAACCTGGCGATTCACAGACCTGTACCCCTGGGGATAAAAATATATTATATGTTTATAAAAAATAAAATTAAAAAAAAAAAGTGATGACTTAGGAATAATCATGTTATTTTGGTCAACTTAGATGTAAAATTATAGAAATGTAGAACCAACAGTTTCATCTGAATTTTTCCTTATTGAATCTTACAAGGATCAGATTAACTAAATTATTGCCATATATCCATTTACCCTGTGTAAAAAAGTTTACAAGTAACATATTTAGTGTTTTCAACAATATTTTATATAAAGATGGACATATTTGGGCAGAATTCATAATGTTCCACTCCATAGAAAGACCAATGTGAATAAAATCACATATTCGTGTCCAGAATTCTTTCTTAATTCCATGAATATGTATTTCTTGGTTGAGTTAGAAATATTAATTCAAAAGAGTAGGTATTTTTTTGTTTTTCATTTTCATTCCCTAAAGGTGATATATTTCCCTTAACATTCATCCTGATATCCTGAATGTTATAACATGACAAGAACCATTGTTCAGCTGAATAAATGTTTTCAAGGAATGATAATATTTTGATAAGCACACATATGTTCTCTACGGAAGAAAACAAGTTTGTAGAAAACATCCCCTGTTTTCTAATTGATAATGACCCCTAACCCAATTCAGCTTTCTAATTGGTTGCTCTAGAATAAAAATTCCCATAAAACAACTGTGTAATCTCAGAGGACAGCATCACCATCGGCCTAAATCAAAATGCTATCAGCAGATTCAGTGTGTTGAAATTAAGAAGAGAAAGTATGAGGATCAGACTCAGGTGGGGAACACTAAAATTTCATTTTTCTGGGTCATTTTCATCATGTCTGCCAGCCTTAGCAGAAGGAAACAAATTTTAAATCCAAGGTGTATACCTACATACTCATTTAGGGAGATGTCATCACCTTTTCTTAATTGAAACTCTTTTCTACTCAAGTTCAGGTCTTAAAAACTGAAATTTAAGAATTCAGTTATGTGTGTGTTTAGCACATATTTGGATTGAGAATACATTTATATGTGAAAATATGACATGCCCAATCAGATGTGTGTTGTAAACAGATTAACAAGCCATTCTATCTCTATTTAGTGTTATGTTATCTTCAAAAACTTATTGTTGGACCATTCTAAAACTTCCATAATTTTGTTACTATGGAACTACCTAAGGGCAAATAAAACAACTTGCCAAATTGCAAAATATAGTTATTTATCATAAAACATAATTCAGTCATTTATTTAAATATCCAGGATACAAATCTAATTTGTATTAGACTATATTCAGACTAAAGGACTATCAGTATCAAAGACTGGGCATAATAAAAGAGTATAATCAAGTCTAAAATAATAGGACAGATCAACAAAGGAAATTGTATTGAATTATGTTGGGAAAAATTGGAGTGGTAACATTTGAGTTGTGTCTTAAAGAAATAAATTTGACTTCACTTTAAGAAACTATTCCAATTGTTTAGAAAGTCTTTTACCTTTTCATAGGTACTAATTACAATCTTTATTATGAAAAGAAACTTTTACATATTATGTTAAATATACCTATAAATAGCTAAACTTTTCAAGAGAGCCCTATCTAGTTTTTTCCTAAATGATATCAACCCTGAAAAAAAAATGTTTCTCAAGATTCAACAAGATTCATAAAACAGCATGTGTTTATTTCAAGGTCTGTCATTCCTGAGAGATACAGGCCCAAGCCTGCTAAGTTTGTGACAGCTAATAATATCTCAGAATTGAAAAGAACTATTATTTTTATATTAGTTATGCTCTGTACCTGTACCTGTTTGGTGAATTAAGTCCCAAGCTTTGAAAGTCTGACTTCATGAGCAAGCTCAACTTCTGGTCATCAAAGGCAATTTAGCTGCCCCACAACTGAAACAACCGTGGTTGTCCTAAGTCTGTTGCTGCCTGAGGAAAGGAGAATGAGACAGTTTCTAATTTGAATGGGACGTGGGTGGTGGGTGGTGGGCAGGCAAGCCCGTGTCAAAGGATGGAGCTCTTATGAAAACGTCATGTACACAACAGGAGCCTTAGAGAGAGTTTTTATTTGAGACAGTGGAAACTTAACTTGAAGGAGGGGCCAAATCACCCGTGTGCAAGAAGCCCATCTTCTGGTAGTGATCCTTCTTCGGAGGAGAGCAATGTAAGAGAACTCATCTTCAAGGGAAGCCCAGCTGCGCAAGTTTTTTGGGAACCGTGTCCATGGTGCCCTAAAGTACCAAGCCATCCAGATTAGAAAGCCCAGGCCTGAATCAGTGAGGCAGTTTCAATTGGATAGGAACATAAAGAAAATGATGATCTAGTCCCTGGGGTTGTTCAAAGCTCTTTAAAGTTCATTGACATTATAAAACACCAAAGGCATATTCCCTCAGTTCATTTTAAACTTGAAAAGAAAGATGGGTGGGGGGATAATTTGAGCACCTTCATCTCAGTGGGGAGTTGTAAATAACTTTAATTCTTAAAACATGAAAGGAATGTATTTCACTGCAGAATGTCTCTTAATTTTGTAGTTCTGTGGATGAAAGGCCTTTCCATAGAAACTGAAAAAGAATATTGTAATAGAGCCGCTAGCATAAAAACATATAAAGTTAATTCTTTCATATGGCTTTTTTAAATATACCAATAAAATTCTGTAGCTTTTGACGACCTTGTAAGCAACAGAATTACAAATGGGAGTAATTTAAGTTTTCATTATCTGGTCCTCCTGATCCTGAAAGGTAATAAAGGAGTAAGTTTTAGTGAAAAAACCTATCGTAAGAGGCCAGGCTTGAAACTTGCAATAAACATGGGACTGCAATGATGGCAAAGGATTCTTAGCAAGACCTAACAGGGTGGAATTAGTGTTGGAGCAATTATTTTAGCAGTATGCTCATTTTCTTTATGTAATTTATGACCTTAATCACTTGTAGGCAAATTCAATCATGAGGCAATGCTTCTGCTATTTACACTTAGTAACGTTGGCAGTGCACGGTGGATGAAAATTCTTCACACATGGCTTCTTCTTCCACAAAGGAAATTTCCTATAGCTTTTTATTTGTTTTTGATTTTTCGACTCAACAAAAGGATGGGGATCTGGCTTTTGAAAATAAGCCCTTGGAAGGGAGCCACAGATAGGTGTCAACAAGCCTAGGCCTGCTTTCTCATCCACAAAGCGGTGCGTTTATTTTCTTTTGTGCTAAACAATATATGTAAGGAAATAGACCCCAGGATCATGTGAAATTGAGACTGAACTTGATTGCTCATCAGCATTCTGAGTTAAATTCAAGAACGTTCTGACTGTAGTATACTAAGCCCAAGAACACAACCACAACAAACATATAAAAGACTTGGTTGATGAATATGGGTGTGGGTGGCAGTTTCATGTTGGTGGGCCAAGACAGGTCTGATGCAATGCTTCATTGAAGTGTTTGCCTCAAAACAGACTTTTCTGTAGAATAAAAAAAGTTTCAGCCAAACCTCTATAAAAGTAGTATTAATTTGAGAACACTATAAATTTTTTCAGATTTAAATTCCAGTTGGCACATGCTTCAGGTCTTCTATATTCTCATAATATTTTATTTACATCTCTTACCATTCAGTACTACCTATTTAAATACCTAGTTCTGTTAATAGATCCTTATTTAGTTCCTTTAGGATAAGAACTACATGTAGTTTATCTTTGTATCCCCAGTATCTGCTCTATGCTTGGTACATATAATAGTTAACAAAAAGTGACCTTAATATATGTAAGACATAATGAGTCCTCTGTTTGATAAATAAATGACTCGAATGAATCCTGAGAGACAGAAAGATATTTATTGTCAGACCATTTATAAATTAGACATTAGCTTTTATGATTATCCCAAACCTTCCACAAACTCTCCAGTTAAAGATATTCTAGAAACTTTATATTAAAACTGTTAGTCAAAATACTCATCTCAACAAAACTAAATGACCAAAGATTTAGAGTTATGTGTTGAAGGGCTTGGAGGAAATAGGGAAACAAGGGCATTCAGAGGATGGATTTAGCAAAGTGTTTTCATAATACCTAAAATATATACCTATAATACCTAAAAATATTTAAGTATGCTATATAAATATCTAACATTATATATATATAAAACATTATGTTATATACATATATAACATATATATCTAATATTATAATATATATATATATAACCTATCTATCTATCTATATATATTCTAGAACATGTAGATTTATGAGATTATTGGACTCAAGTAAACAGACTGCATAGTACTAATGGAGCAAATCTGCAACATCGTTTATGGATACCTATAGATAATACTTAAAGGTGGAAAAGATGATAGTGCAGCTAAATCTAAGTGAAAAAAATCACTCTACATAATGGGCAGCAATTTGAAAAGAAGTTTCTAACATCATGCCACAGGCTCTATCTTTGTTTTATTTCACATTTGTAATTAACACTGGTGATTCTAACATATTGACATGTTTGAAGACACAACTTTGGAAAGGATTATCAGTATAATGGATTTATGATGCCATATAATATTGACTGATCAAACCTAACTATATTTCACATACACACACATACAATGGATATTGACAAAGAAAATCGGGACTTTATCGGAAGTTACTTCAACTTAAGTCAATAGTATGACGTCAAATGAGCTAACGACAGTATGCTCCTGAACTTAAACTCATCTTATACATTGGGGATATCTTAGTCGTCTTGTCTAGTTAGGTTAGGATACCACTGTGTACACTATTTCTGAGTACCACACCAAGAAGGACGTTGAGAAAGCCAAATCTTGCTCAAAAGAGAAAATCTTGGATGAAAAGGTAACCATGCTATAGGAGGTCATTTAGTGGAGAAAAGGGGAACATCTAAAAGCTGTTCATAAAGGCAAACGATATACTCTAGACTAGAAGCAAGAAATTCCTTCAATCCTGACTCCAAAAGAATTAGAAGCCTCCAAGCCTCTACCTGGCTTCTCTTGCTGAGACACGAGGAGACTCTGTGCCCACACCGATGTTAGAGTTCCAAACTTACTGCCAGATCTCTGTAACTTTACAATCGTGATCTTCACATCTTGATCATCATTCATTATGGAAACCTCTCTTTTACATACTATTTGCCCAATTTCACTCTCTCATACAAAGCTGTTCTTTCCCTCACCTCCCTTGCCATATCTTTTAAATATGCCTAATGAATTATGAGTCTAATATTTTAAAATATTTATTAAAGAAATAAAATAAAAAGCCAACTCTTTCTGCCTCTCTAGGAGAAAACGTAAATCTTTCCCAAAAGAAAATATTTGTTTTTCCACATGTTCTAAGGTCTGGAAGGATCATTATCATTATTGATTCCCAAATGCTTATACTTTACTCTCATGTAATGTCCTGAAACCACTGTTTACAGAGATTCTGTTTACAGAGCTGCTGATACCTTTGAGTCATCTTAGACCCTGCATTCTCCCTCACACCTAATTCATCACATCCTGCCAAATATGCTTTTGAACTATGTCTTCTTTTCTATAGCAATTGCCCTAGGTCCAGACTCTCATTATATCTTAGGTGGACTATTGAAGTAACCATTCAATTGGGCTCCTTGGTGTCATTCTTACCTGTCTTTAATTTACCTATGATACCCCGCAGGTAACAGCACATGAAAGCTCATTTAATTTAAATAGGTAGAGTGTGATTTGACTATATTTGAAAGTAGCTCCAAGGAGCAATTAATTGTATTGTTACACTTGGTATATAATCTGGAATGTCATTCTTCTGGCCACCAAGTATAGAATACGATTAGCTTGTAAAATAATTAGTTCCTCATCCTCATAGCTATACTCCTACAAACTGAATCCTTGGAAATCTGGCTCTGTACAAATGCTCCCTCTGACCCGAAGAGGGGCGATGTTCTCTGAAGTGTTTTTTAAAGGGATTATCATTATCTATTTGGCTAAGACATGGCTCTAAGTGCATGTATCCGCCCCTCACCACCACTCCAGCAAGTGAAACTCTTCTGGCTTTTGTCAAGGAATAAGTGATCCACTGACATATTCTATCACAGAAAATCTATTTAAATTCCCCTTCCACTCCCACTCTTGACTCTCTTTGACAGGAAAGAAATTTGTCCTGGCCCATGTGTCACAGGACTTAAAGAACTTCTGGACATGGAAGTTAAGGAGGAAATAGAATGAGTTTCTGATCTTGTGAACTGGAAATAGCTTTGAATTTAATCTGGGGATTGGGCTCATAGTTTAAAACAGATGATGAATCCTTGCTTACTGGTTAGAGAAGCAGAGAAAGGAAGGTATAGCTTTGACTAGAAAGGACTGAGCTCAGGAAAGACACAGAATAGGAAATTCCTAAGAGTTCCCTCCTTAGTTGATTGATTCTTGTAAGTAGCTAAATCCTGAAGCAGTAAGCTGCCCATCAAAGGTGAATACCCTCCAAAAAAGCAATCATGTTGCTGAATAAGTGTTAGCTGAATAGTAGAGCTGAATAGTCTCTACTGCTGAGAAAAATCCTGAAAAAGATTAAATATCAAGATCACATTCCAACGTTAGATAAACTTTCAGGAAAAAATTGCCCAAACTGAAAGAATATTGGATATGCTTTTAGCGGACCTTCTGGGTTTTAACTCATTCTACCAGGGTGTGCAGCTTTAACTGGCTTTCTTTTGAGTAGGCCATTTTACGTCCCTGTAAAAATAGAAGATAACATTAAAAACATGTTAGTAGTCCAAATCAGTATGGCCCAGCAAGAAAGATAAAATTTATTTCTGCCCTCTAGAAAACATAACACCAAATATTAGCCATTACTGCTGTATGGAAGATTAAGCAGTTTTGCATCTAATTATTTTTGCAAGTTAATTTCAACATTTCTGAAGGTCCAATTGCCAAAATCTTCTCTGAATTCATTATAGTATCTTATGGTTCCCTCATCAATTCATGTCTTAAATAAAATCTTTGGGTCATGTTCATTTTATGTGAGAGTCATGATTTTACATTTTTGTAAATTATAAAGTAATAGCTTTATAGTTAGAAGGAAACCCTAGGAAGACCAATTAATAAATTCAGTGAACTCTCTGATAGGAAGGTACAAAGATTCACCTAACCAACAAATGGTGATCGACTAAGTTATTTCATGCAGATATCTATACGTCAAGAAGATGAAGTAGGAAAATCTTGCCAAGCGAAATAATTTTACACTTTAGCTATCTAGATGTGCAGTGTGTCTAAACATAGAAAGCTTTAATTCAGAGTTGCCTAAAGGCAGCAGGTGCTGGATATTTCTCATCATTTGGTTTCTATGTGAATGTTTCTTGCCAGCAATGAAACTCCCCATTTTCTACTAGAGTGATGAAATTTTGGTAAAGCAATTTTTGTGATCAGGTTAATGTTGATTGGAATATACATTTCTAAATATAAATTGCTTGGACCTTTTAATTAATGTTGCAGTGTATAATCACAAAACAACAATACTAATAAATACATCTTCCCTCTCCTGTCACGAAATTTAGTCGAATGCAATTTGACTCAATACATTTTTTATGTACCTACTCTGATGAGTAAAGCAATGTATTACGTTCTGTCAGTGCTAAAAGATAGAGGTAAGGCAAGTATTTTATTTACAGGAGCTCCAGATCAAGTAAGAGAGAACGAAATGCATAACTATGTGTAGAATGCTAAGAAGACTATAAGAATCCTAATGCTGTATACCTGCCTTTCATTTATGGATGATTAATTGATATGATTGATATGCTTCTTGAAATACTATGGTGAGGGAAGCCTGGGTGGCTCAGTCGGCTAAGTGTCTGCCTTTGGATCAGGTCATAATCTCAGGGTCCTGGAATCAAGCCCTGCACCAGGCTCCCTGCTTGGCTGGGAGCCTGCTTTTCCCTCTCCCTCTGCCCTGCCCTATCCCTGTGATCTCTCTCTTTCTGTGTCAAATAAAGAATTTTATTTTTTTTTAAAGAAATACTATGGTGAGATGAGATGTATTCCTTTCTTTAAAATGTATACTCAGATTAATAAGAGAAATTCAAAAACTAAAAGTTCCCATTATTTGAGTATTAAGCATTTGTCCTTCATAGGAACCCATTTCAATATTCCCCCAAAGAAAGGAAGCAAGATAAGTACTGAGTAAGATGATAGGTGACTTCCTAAGTGGAACTGACCTTCCAAATAACACTGAATTCATATTGTTCAGATGCTTGGTAATATATTTTATGAATGTAGAGTTATCACAAGTTACATTTTTCTTTTTAATCTTTATTTTAAATTAAATCAAAAATTAAAAAAAAATCCTTTTGTTTCAAAAGAAGACCTCTGATGATAACTGTTAAAAGGCCATCACCACAAAGGAGAAACAGGGCTCATCAGACATAAAGCAAATAAAAATGTGTTGTTGCTATTAACTTACTTCGCCATAGTGAAAACACAACCAAAACAATGCTGGTATAAGGTGAGAAAAAACTAAATATGAAAAATCATGACAGACACTTGAATGTAAAAAAAAAATCATAATGGACAATCAGGATAATAAATTTATAGTTATAGACTAGTGCCATCTGAAGTTTCACTTTTCTTTGTAATATTAATATTTTATTCAGATTCATGTAATATGTAAAAAAACACAAAGGATTTTCTCTTGTATTTCTATCATTTTTTACTTCCTTTGAGAAAATTCAACTTGATTAAAATTTTGTAATCACTTCGCAATTTTCAAGAATGTCTCTCATCTAAAAATTAGTGAGTGGAGATGGGATGTGATCAGAACTGTGCTTTAAGTAGATTATATTGGTCAGATTTTCAAAGGAGTTGTTATGGTATGTCAAGATTGAAGTTGGAAAAGGAGAAATCAAGAAGGAAGGAGAGAAAATGGTGTCTACAGATTACATTACTCACAGCCAAGCTGCAGCCCAATAGGGCTACAGTGCATACACCACTCAGCCCACTCAAAGATACGCACAGACCATCCAGGCATATGGGCAGCAAAGTTATGGAACCTATGACAGCCCACTGATGTCAGCTATACCCAGGCTCAGGTCCCTGCAACCGACAGGCAGACCACCTATGAAACTTTTTTATGCAACAGCTTCCCACTAGTTATACTACTCCATCTGCCCACCTCTACCTGCCCCATGTGTAAGGTCAATTTGTCCAGGCGGACAGCACTGGTGTTCATGATATCACCACTGCTATGGTCGCTAACACCCAGGCTTCCTATGCAGCTCAGTCTGCATATGGCACTTGGCCTGCTTACCCAGTCTATGGGCAGCAGCCAACAGCCACTGAACCTGTAAGACCACAGGATGGTAACAAGTCTGCTGACACTAGTCAACCTCAATCTAGCACAGGAGTTTACAATCAGTCCAGCCTAGGATATGGACAGAGTAACTATCATTATCCCCAGGTACCTGGGAACTACCCCATGCAGCCAGTCACAGCACCATCATCTTCTCCTACTAGCTATTCCTCTGCACAGCCAACTAGGTATGATCAAAACAGTTACTCTCAGCAGAACACCTATGTGCAGCCCACCAGCTGTGGACAGCAGAGTAGCTATGGTCAACAAAGCAGCTATGGGCGGCAGCCACCCACCAGTTTTCTCCACCAAACTGGATCCTACAGCCAGACTTAAAGTCAATAGAGCCAACAGAGCAGCAGCTACAGGCAGCAGAGTTCATTCTGACAGGACCACCCCAGTAGCATGGGTGTTTACAGGCAGGAGTCTGGAGGATTTTCCAGACAGGAGAGAACGGAACATGAATGCGCCTGATAACTAGGGCAGGGAAAGAGGGGTATTTGATAGGTGGAAGCATGAGCAGAGGTTGCAGGGAGAAGGATGCAGTGGAATGGGCGCTGGAGAGCAAGGTGGCTTCAATAAGCCTGGTGGACCCATGGTCAAAGGACCAGATCTTGATCTAGGCCCACCTGTAGATCCAGATGAAGACTCTGGCAATGTGCAATTTATGTGCAAAGCTTAAATGACAATTTGATTCCAAATGATCTAGCAGACTTCTTTAAGCAGTGTGGACTTGTTAAAATGAACAAGAGAACTGGACAATCCATGACCCACAGCTACTTGGGCAAGGAAACAGAAGAGCCCAAATGTGATGCCACAGTGCCCTTTGAAGACCCACCAACTGCCAAGGTTGCCAGAGAGTGGTTTGATAGTAAAGATTTTCAAGGGAGAAAATGTAAGCTTTCTTTTGCTCAAAAGAAGCCCCTAATAAACAGCATCTACGGTGGTATGGCTCCCTCTGAGGTCAGAGGGATGCCACAATCACTCTGTGGAGGTCAGGGGACCCAGAAGGTCTTAGGGATCCCTTTGGGTTCCATGGGAGGCTGTGGAGGAGACAGAGGTGGCTTTCCCCCAATAAGGCCTCCACAAAAGCCTCCTCTTTCTCCACCATGACCACCTCTGAACATCCCACCAGGACCACCGCAGTCCGTGAGGTTGCCTCTTCCTCCCTGCATGTCACCAGGGCCACCTCTGCCACGGTCACCACCTGAGGTTGGAAAGGGTGGTAGAAGGAACCCTTTCAGCTTTGGACTGCATTGCAACATTGGTTGCATTCTGTTCTCCAGGAGAAGTTCTGGTTTCCCTAACCTGGACCAGGGCACTGCCAGTTTCCAGATCAGAGTTAGACGTTCTCAGAAAATGTGTATTTTTGAATGTCATTGTTAACTTAAGCCTGCTTCAATTTATAACACATCAAAAAGTTTGCCATATTTGGTTCTAAACAACTATACTGATTTTTACAATGGCTTTTTGAAATTGCAATTGCCATGTGTTTTCCTAAGAAACTTGTCATATGAGCATCCTAATGCTTCCCTTCTACCATTTTATAGATCCGAAAATTAATGGAAGAGTAACTACCTGAAAAAAAGGCTTTGGGTCTCATTAAACTATAAAAATATTCTTAATTAGAATATGTATTTTTCTACTAACTTTTCCGCTCTCCAGGATATAAATTCTCATCGTAGCTCAAGTATCCCTCACATATAAATGTGCTGAAGAGCAAGTAAAAATCTTTTGTATTCCAGGCCTAAAGTAAGTCAAAATCTAAAACTAAAAATGATTTAAATAACCTACTTCTTACTTCCTCTTTCATCTTATCCTCAGGGGATACCTTGCTCCCTGGTAGTAGAGGTGGTTTTGGCTCAGTCCAGGATCTTAGGGTCGAGGGATCCAGCCATCTGTAGGGCTCCCCACTCAGGGAGGAGTTGGTGTGACACTCTCTCCCCATCTCCCTCTGCCCTCCCCCCTGTGCTTTCTCTCCAGGGCATGCTCCCTGTCTCTCAAATAAATAAATAAATCTAAAAAAAAAAAAAAAAAAGATGCATATGTAAACACGTTAACAAAACCGGCTAAGCGATTTCAGTTCCTTGTGGGCCTTAAGATGAGGAAAACAGATCCTGATTTCAAGGAGTTACGGAAATAAGCTTACCACGCATCCACAGACGCATATGACAACAAGGCCTTTACAAGTATATATTTACATCGATTTGTGCAAAATAAAAAGTGCTATGTGCAATAAGTACAGAAAAAGTAGTATCATTTCCTACAGAAAAGACTTATAGTAAGTGTGAGTGGTTTTCTCCTGAAGTACAGAGAGTTGGTTATATAAACTTTCCCCACAGCTTATTGGGAAAGGTGTGATCTTCTAAGAAATTCTTATCTGAGATAAGGAGGAATCTGCCAAAACCTAGAAAAAGCTCAAGCTGTTTCCTGCTGCTGAGTCACGAGAAACGAGCGAGAGCTCAGAAAGGAGCATGAATTAAGTCTCTAGCAACTTTGAAGCCTGAAGGATTTGGGGCAGGAAGTTTGGATCATATAGATGAAGTTGTCATCTCTTTAACTGAAAAAAATGCATTTTGGAGACAAAAATACGCTTGAAATTAAATGCATCTAGATGACATCAAAAAACTTAATTGTGTTTTCTGGGCTACAGCTCGTCATTTCAGACTGATGGATGTCAGGGAAGGAAAAGGGAACAGAGAAAATGAAAAGATCTAAAGTTCAGGTTTTTCCAAATGCTGCTTCATATAAGAAGGCATTCAACTCATTTTTCTCATTTTTACTGTTTTAGATTTTTTTAGTTTGAGTGAAAAGCTGGAAAGCATATTTTTATTCCTAAAAGTATCACAAACATAAAGATGGGAAGGATTGTTAGGCTATGGATTCAATTGTTTTGTTGGAAAAGAAGAGCCTAATTAATAGCATGGAATGTAAGATGTATTAATGTAAATTCTTACACCTAGGTTCAGAAATTAGTTGGACAAGCATGGAATGATCGAAACTGGCTTAATTGCATTTTAGGTAAAAATAAACACCTGGGTGGATAAAGTTGGTTTTACAATTCTACACAAGCCACCTGTGTGATGTGGCAGCCAAAAATATGTAAGGATTCATTAGCACTAGCAAAATTATAGTGGCCAGGGAAAGCAAATTAGTAATTCTGATTCTTTGCTTTAGCCAGACCACATCTGGAGTTATGTGTTAATTTCTAAACCCCATTGACAGTTAATTATAGTACACCCCATATGATCAATTGTTAGAGACTACGGAAACCCTGAGATATGAAGAACAGTTAGAAGGATCTGTGTTTAACCAAGGAGAACAGACACTCACAGAAGCTTCCTTAAAGTCTGAATGACTGTCATATAGCAACGGGTTTCTATTTACATTGTATAGCTTTTGAATCATGATTAATGTCCATCCAGGGGCAAATTTCATGGGAAAATATGTTGAGCCAACATAAGAGAATTTTTTTTTAAACTTGAACTATCCATCAATACATGGACTACTTCATGAAGTAGTTACAGGTCACTTAAAATATTCTAAATAGAGATAGTTGAAGATCTGTAGAGTGTACTTGAGTCAGCTAAAACCAGCATGTGAAAGCCTATTCTTAAATATTTGGAAATTTTACCAGCTGGTTTGGTAACCTGAAATCAGCAAACTGGGAATATTTACACTAGAGAAATTGGCAAACCGTATAAGTTAGTATTTTTTTTTCTAATGAGATCCAGTTTATTAGCACACCACTGGATTTTTATAGATGATGTCAGTGTAATAGATAAGAGTTTTCACTCTTCCAAATCTAAAAGTCTACAGGTGTATTAATATGTAGCAATATATAAGCTAAGTTAAAAAAATTATAAGTCATATGAATAGTAAACTCAGGGAAACTTATAAAAGGTTGGAGGTAAAATGTCAAAAATAAAAGAAAAATAAATACTAGGGAAGTGGCTGATAGTCTATGGGAACAGGGAAAACAGAATTAGAGAAAACTTTCCAAAGAATTTGTTAGATTTGTTGTTTTAGGGAGAAAAGCATATCCTAGGGCATATCTGTTTTTTTTCTTTTCTTTTCTAGAAACAGATATATTAAGGAACAAATGAATAAAATTTATGTCTAGAAATTGCCAAGTGAATTAACTATGAATTTTGAGTCTAGAATAATTAGACTAGCTTTCAAAAATGCAAATACATTTCACTGTGTTTTTTCTAGTTAAATGTAATGCTACCTGAGATCATTGCTTCTGTAACATGAATTTATATTCTTCATTCTATAATTTAGGGATAGGTAATTATGCCTACATTTAATCATAAACATAAATTACCTTAATTCCAGGGGTATTTAAGATTCTTTTCATATGGGTGGCCCTTTTGATATGTAGTTAATTAGTGCTTGGCTTGGATGTTTTTTGTTGAAATAGCCATAATACAATGTTCAATAAAAACAAAGCTCTGTAGTCCCTTATGTTATAAAAATTTAACTATCTCATGTTTCAAAGTGCAATAGCTTTGAAATTAAAAAAAGATAATACTTCCAAAATGTCCTTAATTGCTCTATGAAATTTTACTAGACTTTTACCAATATTTTATTTCAAAACAGAAAGAAAACTTTTCCAATTTGAAAAAACTTCCTTCCTTTTCCCCATCACAGCAACACAATAGGGAAATAAAAACACAAAACTCCATATTTATCTCTCCTTTCTTTGAGTAGCTCTAACACTGTGTATGTAGTAATGGTAGACCGATGACTGAGTTAACACTATGACTCACATATTATAATTATTTTTACATTAAATACAATTCAAATATTTATTATAGCCTTAAGAGCAATGTCCATGTCTTATTCATTTTTGTGCACATACAAATGCACACACAAAATGATTTATAAAAACATGAACACAGTACATATTTAAAAAAATATTTTTGAATGCAGAGGTTAGTTTACTCAAGCTTCTGTTAACAAGCAGCATGCTGTTTTTTTGTGGATATATTTAGAAGCCAACATAAGTCCATTCCTCTATTATTTTCCCATAGTCTGTGAATGCTAATTTTCTATAAAAGTGCTGATTTAAAATTTACAGATACAGGGGTGCCTGGGTGGCTCAGTGGGTTAAGCCTCTGCCTTCGGCTCAGGTCATAATCTTGGGGTCCTGAGATCAAGCCCTGCAGCAGGTTCTCTGCTCCGTGGGGAGCCTGCTTCCTTCTCTCTCTCTCTGCCTGCCTCTGTGACTACTCGTGGTCTCTGTCAAGTACATAAAATCTTTAAAAAAAAATTTATAGATACAAGTTAAGCCATGATTTTTTCTGTAGAAGGATTTTGAAAGAACAAATATTATGTTTAATAATTACAAAATTATATATTTGCAATCAGTCCACCAAAAGATAAATTGTAATACAAGTAATGTACACACATACATACATGTACATACATATATGTATGTATATGTAATACATAACTACACACATACATATATGTGTAAAAGCATTTATTCATTCAATGACTATTTAAAGAGTGCCTACTGTAAGCCAGGTACTGTTTTAAGGAACATTGATCTATCAGTCAACAAAAAAAAGAGAAAGATGCTGCCCCAAGGAACCTTTCATTTTAGTACAGGAGATAGCCATTGAACAAGAAAATACAATCTTTACAAAGTTACTAATTTTTTTGTAAGAAGATAATGTTTATCATCAAAGAAAAAAAAAACGGTAAAAGAGCAAGGTAGAAATAGGAATATCAATTTCATAACTATTTCAGATAGTAGTTTGGACCCAGTAAAAGGGTCAGATTCCACATATATTTTGAGTAGAGTCAGCAAGATTCCTGGCAGAATAAATGTGAAGTGTAGGCAAAGGAGTCATGAACATGAATAATGCTAGTGGTTTTGGCCAGAACAACTATAAAGTGATAGTGTTACTGTCAACTGAGTTGTGGAAAACTACAGTTGTAGCAAGCTTGGGAGGGATGTACATCAAGAGCATAAATAAGGAAATTCCAAAACAGATGTGATCCAGAATAAGCTTACTACACAAATGACTCAGATTTCAGACCACAGAATGAATGTAAGAGCTAACAGACTTTGTCCCAGTGAATTGTTAGAGACAGTATTCTTCTCCTTGGTTACCACAGAACAGTAACTAACATGTATTTTATATTAATTTCAAAAATTATAGAATGTCTGGCAACATTCCCCTTCGTACTTTTTAAAATATACATGAGATTAAGAAGCTAACTTTTTACGGCATAAGATTCCAAGAGGAAGGCATTCTTCAGAAAGTTGAATATTTTTATGGTGTTAGAGTTAAGCATTCAGTGTATCTACCATTTTAACTGTGCTCTTTCCAACTTCTGTTTGTTTTCAGGTTTGTATGAGCTGTGAATTTTCCACACTGGGTAATAAAAATGTCATTGGTTTTCATCTTAATTGAATGAAATTTGTGACTTTATTGACTGAAATTGGGATTGAGTTGACCTTTATACCATTGACATAAAATGACTTGTTGAGCAAATTAATTCCATACCAAGAACAAAAAATCTTTTCAATCTACTGAAGGGAGCAAAGGTACATTACAGTCCACAACTACATACAGGTAAAAAGTATACCTTTTTCCAAGCAGTGCAGGGATACAAAAAGTAAATACACCATGATTCTAACCCCCTAATTGCTCACAGTCAGAGGAGATTAGGTAGTCAAGACAAAACTCAAGGAAAATTGTGCTACATAAGAGCTTTATAGGACTGATGAACTTCACTGTGGGTCAGAGGGAGTGATTAATTCTGACAATGTGATTGTAATAGCAGAGCTTAGCTCAGGTAAGGCTGGGCTTAGTTGAAACAATAGCTTTTCTTTGTTAAAATTATATCTCTGCTAGACATTTATTCTCATTTGAATTACTATATTATAAAACCAATGATGAACCAGTTAGCCTAGGTTGGGCACAGGTAGCACAACTCTATTCTTTTTTCTTTTTCACCTCTACCTTTTAGATTCCTATTCTCCTCCTCCTCCTCCTCCTCCTCCTTCTTTTAAAATTTTACTTTATCTTTCTAAGTAATCTTCACATCCCATGTGGGGCTTGAACTCACAACCCTGAGATCAAGAGTCACATGGTCTACCAACTGTCCAGCCAGCCAGCTGCACCACTGCCTTTTTGGATTCTATCTGAAGGCTTATTGTTTTGGTTTCCTTTTCCTAGATTAAGTTGAGTAGATCTCATAGTTTTTAGAAAACATTTAAATGACCAGAAAATGTAGGCCTTTCTCATAAAAATACAGATCACTATCCAGTTTAAATTTCTCTCCTACTTCAGCTTAGATATGTCACAGGATACACTGGGGAAGAAAGTCATGATTGACTTCTTTTTTTTTTTTTTTTCCTGATACACTTCTTACCTCATACTCTGGCACTTTTTTTTTTTTTTTAAAGATTTTATTTATTTATTTGACAGATAGAGAGACAGCGAGAGAGGAAACACAAGCAGGGGCAGTGGGAGAGGGAGAAGCATGCTTCCTGCTGAGCATGGAGCCTGACCCCAGGACTCTGGGATCATGACCCCAGCTGAAGGGAGATGCTTAATGACTGAGCCACCCAGACACCCCACTCTGGTGCTTCTTACCTCACCTTTCTGGTCTCCACAGTGTCAGATACTGGGGAGTAGAGGATTGGTGAAGGGTTTAAGGAAAAAAAAAAAAAGGCCTTACGTGATGGATTCAGTAGTAACTTAATGCTGGGTCTTTGTTTTGGATGCTGGCTTTTTTTCCCCCATGGAATGCTTTTTCCTCCAACCGCATCCCATGCTGGCACTTCGATGTTGCAAGGTAATGCTTGCTATAGGAATGCAGTTTGCTTCTAGGGCTTAAGAAAGCAGTCTGCTTCAATTTCTACTTCAATGTTCTGTAACTGCAGAGTGGTAACTTGAAATCCACCATAGTGGGATTATTCACATAATGGAAATTGGCAAATGCCACAAATCAGTGCTTTTAAAAAATTTGGGGGGAGGCAGGAGCAGGAGTGGGGGGTAGTGTCTGGTGATTATTAAATTATACTTGCACACCAGCTTATATATTGCTTCCTCAGTCCTCTTCGGCCAGTCTTTTGTTCAAAAGCTCTTTTTGTGATTGATGGTACATACCAACCATGGTTCTCTTTAGAAATATAATATAAACTGTGAGATCTTTAAAGAGTTCCTTGATTTCGAGGAGTGAGAAGGGAAGTAGAATTCTCGCACACATAATGCAAAATCTTTCCCCCAAATCTCTCACTAACAGAAACTGGTGTTGATAAACTGATGGACCAATGTTCAGTTGCATTTTCTTAAACATTTCTTATAATAGGCTTCCGTTTTTTTATCTCCCTCTAGCACCTGTTTTCATTTTAGTGGGGTTTGAGAAGGGCAGAGAGATAAACCATATTATTCAGTAAGCCTCAATTCTGTTGTTTGAAAAATTAGAATAACTCAATCTGCCTTCTGGGCTTGTTGTGAAGAATAAAAGCTAAAATGCATGTAAAGAACTTAGTACCGGGGCACTTGGGTGGCTCAGTCGATTAAACGTCTGCCTTCTGCTGAGTTCATGATCCCAGCCTCGTGGGATGGACTCCCCTATTGGGGTCCCTGTTCAGCAGAAAACCTGCTTCTCCTCTCTTCCTTGCTTGTGCTCTCTCTCTCTATCTCTGTCTCTCTCTCTCTCAAAGACAGACAAAAAGAAAGAAAGAAAGAACTTAGTACCATGCCTGAAACTGAGTAAGACTGGCTTGTGTATGACTTATTTTATAATACTGAACAGTGGAAATTATGGTAGTTACTTTTTGTCTAAGTTGTGACTAATAATACTGTTTCTGAGGCAAATAACACTATTTTATTATTATTATCATCACATTTAAATTGCTCCGATATATATTATATATATAATTATATTAATAGTTTTTTTTATCCTTGAAGAATTTTTTTTTTTTTCTGAAGAGTTATTTTAATAGCAATTGCTATCTGCTAAAAGTTTTAAGAAGTATTTTTTTCTATTTTATCCAATCCAAGCATGGAGCCCAATGCAGCTTTGAACTCATGACCCCAAGATTGAGACTTGGCCAAAATCAGGAGTCTGAAGCCCAAGGAAAAAGTGAAAAATTTTTTAGGAAAATTTTTTAGGAATAAAGTGAATGACTTAAATTTCTTTATTGGGCAGTTCATTAATTTATTTTATAAAATACTACCACTAGCCATAACTGGAATGCTTATCCTATTTTTACAAGTCACCATGGTGATTTGGCAGGAACTGGCTATAAACCTTTTTATCTTCTTCATAAAATCCCATATACATTAGATTTTCAATACATTAATTCATAAAATTCATTATTTAATGTTAAAAATTGAGAGTATCTGAAAAGTGTATATATGAACTATACAAATATAATTAAAATAAAAGAGTATATAATCAACCATTATAATATTTGAAAAGTAATATCTGACATCTCTTGAGTGCTTACTATATGCCAGGAACTGTTCTAAGCTCATAAAATTTCTTTTCATGGAAAATTTTAGTACAGACTTTCAAATATTATGCTTCAGCTGCCAGCTTCGGATTCATAGAATTTTAAATAATGTCCCAACAGTTTCTTTTTGCTTTTGTTTCCCTTGCTTCCAGATATCTGTCTAGTAAGAAGTTGCACAGCAAAGGTCAAAGAGGTTGCTGCCCCTGTTCTCCTCTAAGATTTGATGGTTTCCTATCTCACATTTAGATCTTTCATCCATTTTGAATTTATTTTTGTGTATGGTATAAGAAAGTGGTCTGGTTTCATTTTCTGCATGTTACCCTCCAGTTTTCCCAACACCATTTGTTGAGGAGACTGTCTTTTTTCCATTGTCCATTCATTCCTGTTTTGTCAAAGATTAGTTAACCATATATTTGTGGTTCCATTTTTGTTTTTGTGTCAGTATCATACTGTCTTAATGACTACAGCTTTGTTGTATAGCTTGAGGTCCAGAATTGTGATGCCTCTAGGTTTGCTTTTCTTTTTCAAGATCATTTTGGTCACTTGGCATTTTTTGTGGTTCCATACAAATTTTAGGATTATTTGTTCTAGCTCTGTGAAAAATGCTGATGTTATTTTGATAGGGATTTCATTAAGCATGTAGATTGCTTTGGGTAGTATAGACAATTTAACAATATTTATTCTTCCAACCCATGAACATGGATTTTTTTTTTTCATTTCTTTTTGTCCTCTTCATTTCTTTCATCAATAATCTTTTATCTCTTAGGTTAGGTTTATTCCTAAGTATCTTATGATTTTTGGTGTAATTGTAAGTGGAATCTATTCTTTGATTTATATTTCTGCTGCTTCATTATTGGTGTATAGAAATGCAACAGATTTCTGTATGTTGATTTTATATCCTTCAACTTTGCTGAATTTGTGTATCTGTTCTAGCAAATTTTTGTGAAGTCTTTCCAGTTTTCTACATAGAGTATTGTGCATGTCATTCACAAACAGTGAAGTTTGACTTCTTTGCTGATTTGGATGTCTTTTATTTCTTTTTGTTGTCTGATTGCCAAGGCTAGGACTTCCAATACTATGTTAAGTAACAATGGTGAGAGTGAACATCCCTGTCTTGTTCTTTTGTTGACAGGAAAACATCTCAATTTTTCTCCATTGAGGATGATATTAGCTGTGGGCCTTTCATATATGACCTTTATGATTTTGAGGTATGTTCCCTCTATTTCTACTTTGTTGAGGGCTTTTATCAAGAATGGATGCTGTATTTTGTCAAATGTTTTTACTGCATCTACTGAAAGGATCATATGGTTCTTATTCTTTCTTTTATTAATGTGGTGTATCACATTGATTGATTTTTGAATATTTAACTACCATTGCAGATCAAGAGCAAAATCTCACTTGATCATGGTGAATAATTCTTTTTTTTTTTTTTTTTTTTCAGGTAAGGTACATGTCCAGCATGGAGCCCAATGCAGGGCTTAAAATAATGACCCCAAGTTTAAGATTTGAGCCAAAATCAAGAGTCAGATGCTCAACCGACACAGGCAAATATCTCATAGGGAATAACTCTTCCAATGTACCATTGGATTCAGTTTGCTAGGATTTTTGCATCCATGTTCATCAGGGACATTGGCCTATAATTCTTTTTAGTGAGGTCTTTGTCTGCTTTTGGAATCAAGGTAATGCTCACCTTATAGAATGAGTTTGGAAGTTTTCCTTCCATTTCTATTTTTTGGAACAGTTTGAGAAGAATAGATATTAACTTTTTAAGTGTCTAGCAGAATTCCCCTGGGAAGCCATCTGGCCCTGAACTTTTATTGTTGGGAGATGTTTGATTACTGATTCAATTTCTTTGCCGGTTTTTGGTCTGTTCAAATTTTCTATTTCTTCTTGTTTCAGTTTTGGTAGTTTATATGTTTCTAGGAATTTATCCATTTCTTTCAGATCTCCCAATTTTTTGACATATAATTTTTCTCCTATAATTGTTTATATTATTGGGGTGTTGATTGTGGTATCTCCTCTCAATTGTGATAAAAGATATTTCTCATCTTTTTGATAAGTGTGGCTAGGGGTTTATCAATTTTATTAGTTCAACTTCCGGGATTCTTCTCCAGGAATACCACATGATTTTTAAATGAAACATGGGGATGAGAAGGAAAAGAGAATGAAAATACTCACCTATTCCTTTTCAGACCACCATGGATTTATGCATTTATTCAACAAACAATTCTTGAGCTCTTATTCTATATCAGGTATTGTGCTATGTATTGTGAGGGATACAAAGATGTCCTTAAAAGTCTGAGCCTAAAACCCATTCAGGAAATGGCATTTCGTGAATGCCAGTTTAATAAAAAATACCCTTCCACAGATGTTGAATTTAACTCAGGATCTAAGTCATTAGGGAATGTAAATTTTTTTAAATTACATACCTATACAATGTATCAAACCATGAGTTTTTAAAATTAGTTATTACCTAAAAAATCCATAGGTAATTATTACAGTTTAATAATAACCTGTGCTACTAGTTCTTAAATGTTAATTCTTTTGAGAAACAGAGGGCCACAGACATTATTATGCTACTTATCTACATTACTTATAATTTTTTTGGTAAGATTGTTAAAGTTTAGGGCAACAGAACAATGCCAAGGAAATGTCAAAATCATGAAACAAACAAACAAAAAAGCTTTTAAATGTAGAGGATGAATAGTTATTCCAAAGGTACTAGCAAAATTTATGTAAAAGAGTGAACCATTTAAGTCCTGAGAAATCATGAGTAAGTTCATGAAGAGCTAATAAACAGAAGTAAAACAAAGAAGGAAGTCTTTTATACTGTTTTCCCCTAGTGTTTATCCTCATTTACTCATTCCCCAGAATAGGTGCTTTTATGGACTGTCTTTCCAAAGGTCATGCAGGAAAGAACCAAGAGCGGCCTTTAGATTTCCCTGGATCACAGCAGCTTCCAAAAAGCACTTCCATTGGAGTGGTGACAGTAGACAAGGAAGGGACAAACAGAATGTGCTTACCATCGCTGACAGCTGGCATGATCCTTGTCTTCGTGAGGTTCGATATATGCAGAAAAGGGAGAATCTAAATATTCCAAGACACGATGACATTAATGAAAGCACCGAATTTATTTATTTTAAATGCAAAAGAATCCTGGTTGTTTGGAAAGCTGCTGAAAAGTCAGTGAAGTGGGACAGATGGAAGATGTTTGAAAGGAAGGAGAGAATTTTAAGACAAGAGCCTATGCCATGTCATCAAGTCAAAGATCAGGTGAGAAGCCAGCTGAGTTAGGGACGGAATGAAGTGCCGAGACATAGAGATTGGGTACCGTGGAATAAGCACAGCGAATGATGGGGAGAAGTGAAGGGTGTGGACCCTGGAGCCAGACAGCCTGGGTCTGAGGCTGAGCTCCTCCAGTTTTCAGCTGCGCTATTCCAGGACAATTGTTTTCACGTCTCTGTGCTTTCATTTCCTCACATGTAAAATAGGAATACTATCAGGGTCAGTATCTTCACCTTAACCTCTGTGAGAAGGAAATGCAAATACTTACAAAGCATTCAGAATAGAGCCCGGCATATGATAAACCCTAAATGCTAGCTATATTTATTTTTAAAAAATTATTTACTGCACTGGGAGGGTAGAAGAAAGGAAATAAGTCTTTAAGAGAGAAAAGTCTCCATAGTGGTCTATAGTGTTATCCACACATAGTAGATCCTGTTACCACCCAGTGTAACATGTAACACCAAGTCACCAACAGGATGCTTGCTCTTTCCAGGGCTTGTTTACTCCTGAAATATTCACCACAAACCTTGCAGTGGATCCTTTAGTTATCCTTGTTTACAGATGAGGAAACATGCAGATTAAATAACAAAATGGGTGTCAGATATCAAATGAGCTCTGGAAGATTATTCTGAACTGCCCTGAAATATAACAAACTCTACAGCTTTCATAATTTGTTTTAAATCTTACTCACATATGAGGATGTCCGGTGAAAGTTGTGAGCCAATTATAGCATTAGCCACATACTACAGAGGTGATATATTTATTAATAAATTTGTGTAATTGGTATAGGTTAATGATGGGATGAGAAAAAAAACAACCCACTAGGATCAGCAGAGAAGAAAGGAAAGCTAAGCCAGGGACTACAGGCTTGATTGTGTATGCAGAGGAGAGCCGTCCAGTGAATGAAATGTTGAGATATGCTCAGCGGTGAACACAAAATGCGTCTCTCCCTGCCTCATTACAGAACTCTGTGTCCATGCTGCATTCTTCTCATGGTGTACACATTATGCAACAACAAAATTATCAAATTCATTTATTCTCTCCTTAGGGAAGAGTAACAAGCCCAGTCCACCTGCCATATTAACCTTTCCTTTCCTTTTTTTTTTTTTTTTTGTATTTAAGTTTTTGCCTCCCGTTCACTCTTCCTTTCCTCCTTGCTCATAAACATTCAATCTCTATAGGCTTTGTTGAAATTTACAAGTTTTCCCAGAGCTGCAATCCCAGTTGGTGTATCGCTAGCTTTTTTTCTCCACTTATCTGTGATATGCAAGTAACCATCTGCTCTTTGAAATTGCATTGTTGCCAGCATAAACTGTGAGAGGTATGCTAGGACAATTCAAATCTTTTACTACTTTGCAGAGGAGAAAACTCGTTTTAAATATTTCTAAAGGTTGCTCTATATCAAATGCTTGACTTTTTTTTTCCATTTAAAGGAGTTAAAAAAGAACTAGTACTGAAAAACACCGATAACACTACCTATAGGCAGCCAGCCTGGAGATAAATACCTCACTGGAAAAAGCATTATTATTTTTGGTTATACGGCTCTGAAGTTATACAATAGAAGGAACTCTGTAATCGTAGTTTTGTTATTTTTTTTTTATTCATAACTCTAATAAAGCAATCCTTTGTGATTTTTTTCATGTAACATCTTATTGCATGTTATATTGATAATTTCATTATTATTTTTCCTGAGCACCTTTCACTTTATGTTTTTCTTAATAGCTACAGACAACCAGTTGGCCAAATAAGTGGTTTAAATTTGGAATCTTTAACAAGAGGATGCTCTTCAGCCCAGGCTTTGAGGTGTCTGGATGGAAAGGTTATTCTTACCCAGTTGACCTGATCAGACTACAGTCAAAGACAATGCCTTTCTTAGGTCAGATCACACCTGTCACTGAAACTACAAAGCGATATCAGCTGCAGCAAGCATACAAAAGTGATCATTATGGTTTATCATGTAAAAGATCTGAGAGGGGCACCCAGGTGGCTCAGTCAGTTAAGTGTCTGCTTTTGGCTCATGATCTGAAGGTCCTGGGATTGAACTCTTCATCAGGCACCCTGATCAGTGGGGAGCCTGCTTCTCCCTCTCCCTCTGCAGCTCCCCCTGCTTGTGCTCTCTTTCTCTCTGGCAAAATAAATAAATAAATAAATAAATAAATAAATAAATAAAACCTTTAAAAAAAAAATCTGAGATTTAGGACCCAAATTACTTGTTACCAAAGATTAAATAGGTGATTTCTATTTTAAAAATTATATTTAGGAGAAATCTTTCTGTATGATAAGCAGAAGGGAAGACAGCTTTCAATTTTCTACCTTGCAAATTCCTCAGGAAAGTCTGTCCTGGAAAAAGACCATAAATACCTTTCTGAAGCAGCATCTTGGTGCACAAAGGAATTATCAAATTGCTTCCTTTGTTTAGACTAGTCACTGAAAAGTTCTTGATAAGAATTTTCAAGAAAAGTAATAGAAGATCATTAAAAGAAGGGAAGTCATAATCATCAGGGAATCTGAGTTGTATATAGTCATGGTGCTTAAAAGAACAACTGGGGGGAAAATGTCATATAACATAACACTCAATGTCTAGAAGTCACTTAGCATTTAACATGCAGTCTTGGAGTCTGGGGAAGTGTGGAGATAAAGTTGATTAAAAGAAATCTGCATTAAGATTCTTTATATGTTTGATGTGTGTGTAATTTACAGAGATTTAGGGTGAGACTGTGGGACCCAGGTCAAAGGCACTGCACCACAACTGAGTGTACTCACTCAGGTCTGTTTTGGAGTGGTTATGCTTCCCATCTCCTCTGAGATTTGCTCACCTGTGTAATTTTGTTGAAAGTATACTAAGATACATCCAGCTATATTCTCATGGAGAGTTAAAAATTTTATTCCTAGGGTAGAAGAAAGAAAAATGTGATCCTGAGGCTCTCCACTCATTGCCTTGGAAGACATGTGACACATAATAAGTCCTCAAAATCTTTGTTGGATGCATTATTGAATGAATGAATATGCCAGGTGATATCAAAAGCAATTTTGAAGGCATAATGGGAATGAAGATCTGATTATAGTGAATTAAAGAAAACATAAAAAGAATAGAAAGGGAGAAGGCAAAAAGGCAACACTGCTGAAGAGTTTGCTGTAAAGGAGATGAAAGAAATGCGATAGGAGGTCAAAAGGAAGGTAGAGTAAATTGGATTTTTTTAAAGTAAATTACTTGTTATTGTACGTGGCTATACTATAATATGTTTGTGCTTTGATAAGAATGACCCAGTGAAGGGGAAAGAATTGATAGTGAGGGAGAGGGAGAAATTACTGAAGCAATATCTTTAGGTGGATGAGAAAGGCTGACCATGAACAAGATAGGCTCTTCCTTTGTCCATTTGTTACAAGGAGTTGAGTCTATTTAAGCAGATGGATGCAGGGTAGTAGATGCTGGAGTATAAAATCCCACTCTCCTGATTCCTTCCATCTCCTAATTGGAAGGGAATCAATGTCATCAACACAGAATGAGGCAAGAAGTATTTTAAATTTAAGAAAAAAGAAAGGGTATGAAATATTCCAGGAGGGTAGGAGTTTGAATAGACCATACAAATATCCTGAAATTACCAAAAAGCCTAACAAAATTTTTGGAGTGTTCTTTAAAACTTATTTGCTGATCTCTACCTCCAAGGTTTATTTAGAACTTGAAACTAGGTTTATAAGAAAAAACTTTGTAAGAAAAAAATCCTATCACATATTTGACTGGTGATGTTTAAAAGTTATACATTCTTGGGAATGTGTTTATCACTATAGTCTTTTAATCATATTAATCTTTTATAAATACAGCAGAGCTGGCATATTTAGTTAGGCTTTATATTATTATTTCTATAGATGAGCAGTTATTTTCAGAACTGGGACTTTACCCTGACTTCAGGCTATATAAATCAGTGAAACAGTATACAGACTTCAGTTCAATTCAATCATAATAATACGGTATTGCAATGTGTTATCAATTTGCAATTTTGAACAACTTTGGATATATTTTGATGTTAGCGAATATGAAAATAGAGGCTCAAAAATATCATAACAAGAATATGAAAATAGAGGCTCAAAAATATCATAACAAAAATAATAAAATCTGGGAACAGGGGATGTTTGGGTGTCTTGGGCTTCTAGGAGTGAATTAACTGAATTACCTGAAATTATTTCTGTTAAGTTTTATTGGTCCAATCCTCATACCACTGGAGATATCTGAAGGGGGAAAAAAATGGAGATTATGGCTAAAAAAATCCTTGATATAAGATTGCCTGGAAATGCCATCCAGGGAATTGTTTTCTATATTGTTACATAAAAATATCATCCATAAAATTTTTCTTATCTGCTCAAAATTATTTTATGAAAATTTGGGGAATTGTAAAAAGGTAGATAGGGTAGCTAAATTTCACAGATAAAATTAAAACAAAACAAACAAACAAAACACATTTCAGCCCCTGTCTTCTGGCTTAATTTACTTATCTTTCTTCAGACTGAAATTGCCTCTGGTAATTTCTGGCTACAAGAATTGCAATTCTTCTGGAGATTCTGTATGGCATTCGTGAAGAATATAATTATTATTTTCACTAGTGTGTGGAATGCACAGAAAATTTATAATAAACTTTCATATGTTCAAGGTCATTACCACCATTAGTTCTATATGATGTACTGTTTCAGGAATGTTAACACCTCATGTGAAGAAACTGAGGCATAAAACTTGTTGAGGCAGTAAATGGAAGGCAGTGCTTCATTCTGCAATCTTGATCCCAGGGAAGAAGAATTCATGGTCTTTATTTTACCTCTCCTAATCCATTATCTTCTTTTCTGTTCTTTGTCTAAAGCACTGAGATATTTTAGAAAAAAACTCAGTCCTGGAACACATGCTGGGATGTTCCTATAAATGACTCTGAGAATTCTGGCTTTAATACAGCTTGACATACATCAGTCAGGCAAGTGACAGGCTGCCATGCACTGAACATGAAATGACTCACAGACTTTATCTTAGGGCACAGTTTCAGGGAGAGACTGAGTGTCCATAGGCTTTTGTGTCATTGTACCCCCGCAGTTATTAAGTGTTCTCACCGGTAGAAATGGCAGTGGCTTAATAAAGGATTTTCCTCTGATTATCCTCTTCTACAAGTAGGAGCCAAGAACATTTTCTCCCTTGAGAAGAGTGAGAATCAGAGGGCAGCAGGAAGACTCAGCAAAGGGAACTCTGAAAGGGAGTTCAAAAGAATTTCATGTTGCATATTGGAAAGGAGAAGATTATAAAACTCAGGGAAATACCAGATGAGTAATGTCCTGGTTGCACACGAAGTAGAATAGGGCTAAACACAACGCACTGGCAAATATGCATAAATTAGCTGAAATATTTGAGTGAGGAGGCAGATTCGAAGAGGAAATTCCCTGTAGGGATATATTATTTGATCAGTTTGATAAGTTGCTATGCTGGGAAACTGTGAAGGTAAACATAAATCAGTCCAATCCAATGACTTTGGCATGTGTAGTGGAGTGTGATTTATAAGGTGTATAGATTCAGGCATTTCAATGTGACATATGATTATTGATGACAACTTGATCATCTAATTCCAAAGTAAACATGGTTGGCATTATTAGAAGTTCAGAAATATTTATTGCGTGGTGTTCAGGTTGATGTTTGAGGATCATTCTTTCAGAGCTTTCTTTATGAGAGAAGAATAGGGAGGGAGCCAAAAACACGAGTTATTATCTCTGTTATGATTTGAATCATCTCCAAAATTCATATGTTAAAGCCCTAAACACCAATACCTCGGAATAGGACTTTCTGAAAATAGGGCCTTTAAAGATGTGATTAAATTACAATGGGGTCATTAGGGTGGGCCCTAATCCAAAATATCTGTGTCCTTATAAGGAGAGGAGATCAGAACACAGACAACACAGACGAAGAGACAATGGGATGAAGACAGAAAAGGCAGCCACTGCAAGCCAAGGAGAGAGGCCTCAGAAGAAACCAAACATGTGGACACCTTGATTTTGGATTTCTAGCCTCCAGAAATATGAGAAAATGCATTCTGTTGCTGAAGCTACCCGGTCTGTGAGATTTTGTAGCCTTGGTTTCCTCTAGTTGCCCTCTTCTCAAATTTAGAGAGAACACTTCAGGACTATTTTCTTTAACAACTTATTGAGGTCTCATTTACATAAAATGTACCTATTCAAGGTACATTTCAAGGTAACTTTTGTGACTATAGGCAATCATTTATCTGTTCTTTGTTACTCTCCATGACTTTGCACTTACCAGAATTTTATGCAAATATATATGGCCTCTTTTTTGGCCTGACTTTTTTTTTTTTTTTAAGATTTTATTTATTTATTTGACAGAGATCACAAGTAGGCAGAGAGGCAGGCAGAGGGGGAGGAGAAAGCGGGTTCCCCACTGAGCAGAGAGCCCTATGTGGGGGCTCGATCCCAGAACCCTGAGATCATGACCTGAGCAGAAGGTAGAGGCTTAACCCACTGAGCCACTCAGGCGCCCCTTGCCTGACTTTTTTTCACCCAACATAATGAACTTTATATTCGTCCAGTTTTGGGTGCCTCAGTAGTTTGTTTTCTTTTTAGAGCATAGTGTATTCCATTGTATGGATATATCTTAACTTACGTTGTTTTTTCACCTGTTGATGGGCATTTTGTGTATGGTTTTTTTCTTCTTCTGGTTTGAGACTATTACAAATAAAGCTATATTCAAAAGTTATTCTTCCATAATCATCAAATATTGATTTCAGCAATAGGTTTGATAATTCAAATCTGTCACTATAAATTTTTGTGTACATTGGCCAAGTTTCTTGTAAGTGCTTGAAGTATACTGTGTGTTGTTTTTCTTTTGTTTTTGTCAACACCAGAAGAATAATTAGTATTTAGAAGTGAGTTTCTTTGGTGGAATGAATAACATTCAAGATACATAGACTGTGTAGAAATCTTCTGTAGGAACATATATCCTTGCATGAATAGATAAAAGAATGTAACATATCTGCTACTCTGTACCCATCAGAATGATCCAGAATGGGAAGACTGCTGGCCTTATGTTAAAATACTTAATAGAGGATTTTCTCTTTGACTCCAACTGGGAGATTGGTTGATTTCTGCTACTCTGCCTGCAATATGCCTGCTTTGGCCTTGGATGAATCTTTCATAATATGTGCTGTCAGAGTGCTTAAAAGAATAGAGAGCTGAGAGTTCATCAAGCATACATAACAGGTGGTATGACTATTTTTGTACCTATTTGCTGTAAACTATGAGACAAAATTCACTTGGAGACTTGAGTTCATTATAATTCATGCCACCTGTATCAAAGTTGACTCTCAATGATATTTAATTATAACTACCTAAAACAATTTAATAATTGTGAACAATCAAATTGATGTAGTTTGGTTCATAACAGTTACCTCCTATATAAGATGGGGGAAATAACAGTACTGAACGTCAGAGTCTTTGTAAAAATTAAAGGAATAATATATATATAATGTGTTTAGACCAGTGCCTGGTCTAAAGATAGCAAAAAATGATATGGGTATCTACCTATATATTTTAGGAGTCTTTCATGCTGAAAATTTTATAAATACCAGAACATTGATCAGAATGAAAGTTTTAAACTGAAAGGATAAAGCTCTTGTTAGGAAAATCTAATATTAGCAGATGCTAACACCAGAGACAATGGTGTGGGTTGAATTCTGTAACCCAAAAAAGATACTCTGCCGTCCTAACTCCCTATACCTGTGAATGTGACCTTATTTAGGAATAGGATATTTGCAGATGTAATCAAGAAGTTATCCTGAATAAGGACAGACCCTAATCCAAAAACCTGTGTCTTTGCAAAAAGAGAAAATTTGGGGCACACAGACATATACGAACATAGGGGAAAAGGTCATGCAAAGGCTGAGGCAAAGATTGTAATTATGGTGCCACCAACAAAGGAATGCCAAAAATGGCTGACAACCACCAGAAACTAGAAAAGGCAAGAAAATATTCTTCCCTAGACCCTTCACAGGAAGTATGGTGTTGTGTACATGGCCATTTCAGACTTCCAGACTGCAGAACCATGAGAAAATAAATTTCTGTTGTTTTAAACCACCAAGTTTGTAATACTTAATATTCATTAACTTCAAACTATTTAAACAAACAAATAAATAAATAAATCTCTCACCTTAGAAATCTGTGATTCTTACGGAAATAATCCAGAAAGAAGCAAAATTTTTATTCAACTGACTGAAGTACACATGCTTCATTCTTTGTGTCATTTCCTCCCTTTGTTTAATCATGCTTAGATGACAAAAATGGAAGACTATGTTTTACTTAAATTTTTAATATATCATGTAAAATTTTTATCCCCTCAGGATTATGCCATTGAAATAATAACACTTTATTTATTTATTTATTTTTAATTTATTATTTTATTTATTTATTTGAGAGAGAACAAGCGCGAGCAGGGAGAGGGGCAGAGAGAGAGGGAGAATCAGACTCCCCGGTGAGCAGGGAGTCCAACACAGGCTGATTTCAGGACATTAAGATCATGTTCTGAGCCATAGGCAGTCGCTTAATCAACTGAGCCACGTATGTACCCCACAATAATCAGACTTTAAAAAAGAAAGAAAATTTTATGATAGTGTTTCTTCATTTATGACATAAAGTAAATAAGGAACTAAATTTGGAAACATCACTATCACTCAGTGTCTTCACCAAGCATTTTGACTGTACTTCTATTTAAGCAGTTTATCCTACTTCTGAATTCCTTTCTTGGTCTCAAATAAAAAACTCAAATATCAAAACAAACAAACAAACAAACAAACAAACAAAAAAGCCTCAAATATCTATTTAGGATTGATAAATTTAGAAAATTATATTCAAGCAGATATTTTCTTCTTTAAAAAAAAAAAACTTAACAAGGATCCAGAAGTTCATATAACCCCTGCATAAAAGAATGACAAAAGAAAGATGGATGCAAATCTAAGTAGTCTAAGAAGAAAAACACCACCATTAATTTAAAAAAAAAAATCTCCAGCTTGATTAATGTTGAAAGTGTCACAGTGAGTTATTATTTTTCATGGTTATTAAGAGACAGAATATGCAAATGGAGAATAGCCAGACCATATATAAAAATAGAATTCTGACCCACAATCTGCAGCAACAAGCCCAGGAAACCAACCCACTCTCTATAGGAACAGCTCCAGAAGCCAGCCTGATATCTATAAATCAGACCTGTAGAAAGTCAGACCATCAATGACTAGTAGCAACGTAGGCTGCTAAACAGTAATCCCTATAACAATTGGCCCCAAATGGACAGCACTTGACTAACAACTGACAACTTCCCTAATTTTTATTCCAGCTTCTAATTTAAAGATCAAACAGAGAAAGCCAAATGTGCACCTGCAAATAATCACATAGTATTTTCAGCTTCCAGTGAGCTCCCTTGTAGCTTCCCCTTGCCAACGGATTAATCCAGGCACACCTGAAGCCTTCTCTTTTCTCTAAAACTTCTCTTTTCTCCAAAACTCTTCTGTCCGCCTTTAAGTCTCTGCCCAAATGCAAGTGATGGTTCTGACTCTCTTGCTATAGCAAGCCCTGAATAAATAATCTTTTTTTTATTCTTATATGAACCTTTTAGGTAAAAGAGCCAAAAAAAAGATAAACTTCTTAACACTGCCTATTTCTATGAGTGTTCTACCTACAGATAAGTGTGCAACCACAGTGCTCCAGATACGTAACTGTTGAAAAATTTATTTACAATGGAATTCTAAAGTCATATTACCTTTATTCATTTATTTGTGGAATTAAGGTAGGTGGCATACAATATATTCAATGATGAGCAATAATTGAGGTGTGTAAACACATTCACTTTGGCACAGATTGAAGATTTAGCAATCTTATTTTCTAAAAACAAAAAGGAGCCGCGACATTTTATTCAATTCATATAAGGTGTGGAAGTAATTGGTGAATAATTACAAGTGTGTCATGTATGCATTCAATCCACTGGGACTAAAGTTCACCTGCAAAGTCAAATAGGCAAACAGCATTTCTCCCTTATCTTGGTTCAGGAAATAACATTGGATTCACAAATGATCAGATGAAGCACTTTAAATTAAGAGCTTATATATAATATACGTTATATATCATTGGTATGTTCGGTTTGTTAGGTTTAACATTGAAGTTTTAACTAAAAAAAAAAAAAATGTGTTTTTCTAAGATTGTCTCCATTATAACACTAGAATTTTTTTTTAAATTTTTTAAATTTTGTAATGTATGCTCCATGCCCAGTGTGGAGCCCAAAGCAGGGCTTGAACTCAGGACCCGGAGATCAAGACCTGAGCTGAGGTCAAGAGTCAAGGCTTAACTGACCGAACCACCCTGGTGCCCCTTACAGTAGAATTTTTAAAAAAAGATTTGAAAACTTGCTTCAAATCATACTCTTTTCTTGATATGACTATCAGTATAACTGGAAAGGGCTGAATATTGTGCAAGTGGACTTTAACCGAGTCAACGTTGGATTACTCAACATCTGATTATCTAACTTGTAAATTTTAACACCTGCTCTTTTCTGTATCTACCTAGCATTTCTTCCTTTTCTTTTCCTTGTTATTAACATAGAATGTATAATTTGTTTCAGGGGTACAGGGCTGTGATTCATCTGTATTACACAATTCACAATGCTCACCGTAGCAAAGACCCTTCCCAATGTCCATTACCAGCCACCCTCCCCTCCTACCCCCATCCACTCCAGCAATCCTCAGTTTGTTTCCTGAGATTAAGAGTCTCTTATGGTTCGTCTCCCTCTCTGGTTTCAACCTGTTTCATTTCTTTCCTCTCTTCCCCTATGATCCTCTGACTTGTTTCTCAAATTCCACATATCAGCAAGATCATAGGAAAATTGTCTTTCTCTGATTGACCTATTTCACTTAGCATAATAACCTCTAGTTCCATCCATGTTTCTGAAAAAGGCAAGATTTCATTTTTGATGGCTGAATAATATTACATTGTATATGTATATACCACATCTTCTTTATCCATTCATCTCTCGATGGACATCTAGGCTTTTTCCATAGTTTGGCTTTTGTGGACATTGCTGCTATAAACATTGGGGTGCACATGCTTCTTTGGATCACTACTTGTGTCTTTGGGGATAATACCCTGTAGTACAATTGCTGGGTCATAGGGTAGCTCTATTTTCAACTTTTTGAGGAACCTCCATACTGTTTCCCAGAGTGGCTGCAATGCCTGCATTCCCACCAACAGTGTAAGAGGGTTCCCCTTTCTTCCCATCTTTGCCAACATTTGTCATTTCCTGATTTGTTAAATTTAGCCATTCTGACTGGTGAGAGGTGGTACCCCACTGTAGTTTTGATTTATAGTTCCCTGATGCTGAGTGATGTTGAGCACTTTTTCATGTGTCCGTTGGCCGTCTGGATGTCTTCTTTGCAGAAATGTCTGTTCATACCTTCTGCCCATTTCTTGATTGGATTGTTTCTACTTTGGGTGTTGAGTTTGATAAGTTCTTTATAGATTTTGGAAACTAGCCCTTTATGTGATATGTCATTTGCAAATATCTTCTCCCTAACTTTCACAGTCCCCTCCACCTGCTCTTGTCCTGCCAGGTCTGCCACCCACCCCACCCCTCTTTTCCAGCTCCCTGGCCCTCCAGATTGCCTGATGATCTCTTTTGTTTCCTTTTGTGTTTCTTTTTCTTGTTTTGAGTGTCTTTCTTTGCAGGTTTCTGTAGCCAGAAGATCTCCGTTCCGCTCCCAGCGGCTCCAGTGTAAATTCCCCTACCCCTTGGGGAAATGCACTACCTTGTTTTGGGGGGTTTTCGGGCGTTTTTTTGTTTTTCAGTTTTTTGTTTTGTTTTGTTTTCCTTTGCCTTTTTTTTTTCCCTTTTATTTGGAGGGAATGGGAGGAAGTGGGAACAGGGAGGTGGGAGGTAGATTTTGTTTATTTTTTTTAGCTCATTTCCAGGGGCTGGGAGGTTTTTTTTAAATATGTGTCATGAATAAAGTTGGTTTTGAAAATAAAAATTTGTTTGGCCAAAAAAAAAAAAAAAAAAATTCTGTCAGTTGTCTTTTGGTTTTGTTGACTGTCTCCTTTGCTGTGCAAAAGCTTTTAATCTTGATGAAGTCTCGATAGTTCATTTTTACCCTCACTTCCCTTGCTTTGGTGATGTATCTAGGAAGAAGTTGCTGTGGCTAAGGTCAAAGAGGTTGCTGCATGGGTTCCCCTTAAGGATTTTGATGGATTTCTGTCTCACATTGAGGTTTTTCATCCATTTTGAGTCTATTTTTGTGTGTGGTATAAGAAAATGGTCCAGTTTCATTCTTCTGCATGTGGCTGTCCAATTTTCCCAACACCATTTGTTAAAGAGACTGTCTTTTTTCCATTAGATATTCTTTCCTGCTTTGTCAAAGATTAGTTGGCCATAGAGTTGAAGACCAATTTCTGGGCTCTCTATTCTGTTCCATTGACCTATGTGTCTGTTTTTGTGCCAGTACCATACCGTCTTGATGATTACAGCTTTGTAATAGAGTTTGAAGTCTGGAATTGTGATGCGACTAGCTTTGCTTTTCTTTTTCAATATTCCTCTGGTTATTTGGGGTCTTTTTTGGCTCCATACAAATTTTAGGATTATTTGTTCCATTTCTGTGAAAAAAGTGGATGGTATTTTGATAGAGATTGCATTAAATGTGTAGACTGCTTTAAGTAGCATAGACATTTTCACAGTATTTGTTCTTCCAATCCATGAGCATGGAACGTTTTTCCATTTCTTTGTGTCTTCCTCAATTTCTTTCATGAGTACTCTGTAGTTTTCTGAGTACAGATTCTTTGACTCTTTGGTTAGATTTATTCCTAGATATCTTATGGTTTTGGGTGCAATTATAGTGGGATTGACTCCTTAATTTCTCTTTCTTCTATCTTGTTTTTGGTGTACAGAAATGCAACTTATTTCTGTGCATTGATTTTATATCCTGACACTTTACTGAGTTCCTGTTTGAGTTCTAGAAGTTTTGAGGTGGAGTCTTTTAGGTTTTTCACATAGAGTATTATATAATCTATAAAGAGTGAGAGTTTGACTTCTTCTTTGCCAAATTGGATGCCCTTTATTTCTTTTTGTTGTCTGATTGCTGAGGCTAGGACTTCTAGTACTATGTTGAATAGCAGTGGTGATAGTGAACAGTCCTGCTGTGTTCCTGGCCTTAGGGGAAAGCTCTCATTTTTTCCCCATTAAGAATGATATTTGTTGTGGGATTTTCATAGATGGTTTCAATGATATTGAGATGTGTACCCTCTCTCCCTATACTGTGAAGAGTTTTAATCAAGAAAGGATGCTGTACTTTGTCCAATGGTTTTTCTGCATCTATTGAGAGTTTCATATGGCTCTTGTCCTTTCTTTTATTAATGTAATGTATCACACTGATTGATTTGCAGATGTTGAACCAACCTTGCAGTCCAGAAATAAATCCCACTTGGTCATGGAGAATGATCCTTTTAATGTTACATTGGATCTTACTAGCTATTATTTTGGTGAGAATTTTTGCATCCATGTTCATCAGGGATATTGGTCTATAATTCTGCTTTTTGATAGGGTCTTTGTCTGGTTTTGGGATCAAGGTAATGCTGGCATCATAAAATGAATTTGAAGGTTTTCCTTCCATTTCTATTTTTTGGAACAGTTTCAGAAGAATAGATATTAATTCTTCTTTAAATGTTCGGTAGAATTCTCCTGGGAAGTCACCTGGCCCTGGTTTCTTGTTTCTTGGGCAATTTTTGATTACTGTTTCAATTTCCTTGCTGGTTATGAGTCTGTTCAGGTTTTCTATTTCTTCCTGGTTCAGTTTTGGTAGTTTATACATCTCTAGGAATGCATCCATTTCTTCCAGCTTGTCTAGTTTGTTGGCATATAGTTGCTTATATTCTTACAATTGTATTTCTTTGGTGTTGGTTGTGATCTCTCCTCTTTCATTCATGATTTAATTTATTTGGCTCCTTTCTCTTTTTCTGTTTGATAAGTCTGGCCAGGGGTAGACGAGGAACTGGTTCTTTGAAAGAATTAATAAGATTGATAAACCCCTCGCCAGACTTATCTGCCTAGCATTTCATAATGTTTCTTTTTCTAAGGCTGCCTTTGTGACTTCAAACTTCTCAGTCTAGAGCTGCACTAATTCATTTGGAACCAGTAGTCACATGTGGCTATTCAACTCTTAAAGCACAATGAGTGTGACTGGAAACTGAAATTTTACTTTTAGTTAATTAAAATAAAAATTAAAATACCTATACCGCATTCAGTTATTAGAAAACTGTTTAGAACAACATAAGTATGTAAATCCAATTTTTTTAACTCTAAATTTTATGACATCTGCATGCAGAACATATATTCCTGATAGAAACCTAGTGTCTCAATGTGGTCTATAAGTGAAAGATAAACTCCACATTCAAAGATTTAGTATGAAAATAATATGAAATATCTTACTAATGATAGAAACTTAGTGTCTCGATGTGGTCTATAAATGAAAGATAAACTCCACATTCAAAGATTTAGTACAAAAATAATATGAAATATCTTACTAATAATTTTATGTTGAGTACATCTAGAAGTGATGCTATTTTTGACATGTTAGTTAAAAATTATTAAAAATGAGTTCACTTTCTTCTTTTTTACTTTTTTAAATGTCACTACAGAAATGTTTAAAGTTTTTTAGTTGGTTTGAATTCTATTTCTACAGGACAGTGGTGGTCTAACATATCCCAGGCTCTTTCTCAATTCTCTCAGGATAACAGAATTGCCTTTTCTAGTCTCAGACTACCGTCACTTTGCACATCCTAGAGAAATCCCATGAACCTCTCAAACCCTTAACATTTCCCTCAGTCTTTCCTTTAATTTCCATTAAAGAAAACTAAAAAATCCATATCTGTACCTACAAACCCTCTTTGTTATTCCTTTTGTGTTAGTTAAGGCTCTGATTATAAACACCATAACCTAACTTAGGCTATCATATGTGGAAAGAGGGTGGGTATTAGAGTAAAAACTCAAGGGATACCTAACTGGCTCAGTCAGTACAGCATGTGACACTTGATCTTGGGGGTCATGAATTCATATACCACATGGGGTATAGAGTTTACTTTAAAAATAACTCAATTACTTCAGGGCACCTGTGTGGCTCAGTTGTTTAAATGTCTGCCATTGGCTCAGATCATGATCAGAGGTCCTGGGATTGAGCCCATCGTTGGGTTCCTACTCAGTGGGGAGTCTGCTTCTCCTTCTCTTTATTGCCTGCTTCCACTCATCTTCGCACTCTATCTCTCAAGTAAATAAATAAAATCTTTAAAAAACCCTCAATTACATCATCAAATTAATGACAATGAATAACTACATATTACAAGTTATTAATGGTAGAATATATAATGCTTGAAGTGAATTGAACTAATTCTGCCTTTTTAAAAAGAAGATTTATTTATTTATTTGAGAGAGAGAGAGCACTCAAGAGTGAGCGGCAGAGAAAGGAAGAGAAAATCTCAAGTAGACTTTGAGCTCAGTGAGGAGCTCCATGCCGGACTCGAGATAATGATCTCGAGACCACAGCCTGAGCTGAAAACAAGAATCCCACACTTCACTGACTGTGCCACCCAAGTGCCCCCTAATTACTTGTCTTTTAAATTTCAGTTTTCCTTGTTTAGTTTTCAATTTGGTACATAACAAGGACAATCAAGGTGGAAAAAAAGGCAAATAAACCATGTGACAGTAACTTATTCATTTTACTATTACCTAATTATAGCAGAAGGACCCCAGTAGTAATTACAGTGCCTATTTATTTATAGGTTGTTTTTAGACATATTTTTGACTGTGAGACACTGAGTCATTTAAACTCAGTTCAGCGGTTAAGTGAATGAACCTTTAACAAAAGGTTTTAATATTAATGCTAATGATTCAGAATTACCAACTCCCTTTTATCAAACAAACCTCCAAAGCAGCAATTTAATGTTTGCTTTTAAAAATTAGCAGCTGAGGAGTGTCGGAGCCGCTGCTGCCAAGTCTGGATCCAGTCTCGCGCGCCGCTGACGCCCGCCCTCCCGACGTGCACTCCCGATTCCTTTTGGTTCTAAGTCCAAAATGGCAACTCTCAAAGATCAGCTGATTCAGAATCTTCTTAAGGAAGAACATGTCCCCCAAAATAAGATTACAGTTGTTGGGGTTGGTGCTGTTGGCATGGCTTGTGCCATCAGTATCTTAATGAAGGACTTGGCAGATGAACTTGCTCTTGTTGATGTCATGGAAGACAAACTGAAGGGAGAGATGATGGATCTCCAGCATGGAAGCCTCTTCCTTAGAACACCAAAAATTGTCTCTGGCAAAGACTATAATGTGACTGCAAACTCCAAGCTGGTTAGCAAGAGGGAGAAAGCCGTCTTAATTTGGTCCAGCGTAACGTGAACATCTTTAAATTCATCATTCCTAATGTCGTCAAATACAGCCCAAACTGCAAGTTGCTTGTTGTTTCCAATCCAGTGGATATCTTGACCTATGTGGCTTGGAAGATAAGTGGCTTTCCCAAAAACCGTGTTATTGGAAGTGGTTGCAATCTCGACTCAGCCCGGTTCCGTTACCTAATGGGGGAAAGACTGGGAGTTCACCCATTAAGCTGTCATGGGTGGATCCTCGGGGAGCATGGAGACTCCAGTGTGCCTGTATGGAGTGGAGTAAACATTGCTGGTGTCTCTCTGAAGAATCTGCACCCTGACTTAGGCACTGATGGAGATAAGGAACAGTGGAAAGAGGTTCACAAACAGGTGGTTGACAGTGCCTATGAGGTGATCAAACTGAAAGGCTACACTTCCTGGGCCATTGGACTGTCTGTGGCAGATTTGGCAGAAAGTATAATGAAGAATCTTAGGCGGGTGCATCCAATTTCCACCATGATTAAGGGTCTCTATGGAATAAAAGATGATGTCTTCCTTAGTGTTCCTTGCATCTTGGGACAGAATGGAATTTCAGATGTTGTGAAGGTGACTCTAACTTCTGAGGAGGAGGCCCGTTTGAAGAAGAGTGCAGACACACTCTGGGGGATCCAAAAGGAGCTGCAGTTTTAAAGTTTTCTAATGTACCACTTCACTGTCTAGACTACGACAGGGTTTTAGTTGGAGGTTGTGTACATCGTCCTTATTATCTCATCTGTTACTTAAATAATATCAAAATGGCCTAAGGAAAAAACATCAGTTTCCTAAAGTTCTAAATAGGAATGGTTCAGCAAACCCTGCAGCTATACCCTAATGCTGGATGATACTTGGCTTTGTAGTCCTAAATGGGTTCATCTCAGAGGCACCACTGCCAATACTGCATATGCAGCAGGTGCTCTTCCAACCAGATGCGTATTCCCTGTGTGTTCTAGGACTTCTGGTTCCTTCATCCAACACCCAACATGCCTAGTCCATCTTTCCCAGTCAGTCACATCCTGGGCTCCAACGTATAAATTCATTATTGCATGTATTGTGCATAACTGTTCCAAAGGATCTTTCTTCGTGTACCATGTATGTCAGAATATAGTGTACATTGCCATATAATGTAAAAAGACCATGCAACCAACGAAGTGTTGTACCAACTAAAATACCAAATAAAATTTGAACAGTGAAAAAAAAAATTAGCAGCTGATTCAAATGAAAATAATTGCTCACAATTGGCAAAAAATAAACCAGTTAGGAGTTAAAGGATAAGAATGCTTCTCTAATTAATTCAGCAATTATTTACTGAATGCCACCTGTCTGAGGGAATACTCAATGAGAATATATAAATAAAACACAATCCTTGATCTTGATGATGAAGAATTTAGTGACTAGGATGAGTTATTATGCACTTGGGGGAATTATAAAGACGAAAAGTCCCATTTTTCATGTGTTTTTCTTTTCCACAAACTCAAAGAATCTCCTTTCCCTCTATCCATCAGTATTAAGTCCTTCAAAAATCCAAATACTATGTAATAAAAAAGCTTTTCCTTTAGTAAATAAAAATCCTAATTTGTTACAGAGTCACTGCTGGAGGAGTAAAGCTGGATGCCACCAGAAGCTTAAGAAAGTGGCTGGGCTTTGAGGTGAAGGATGGGAATGTCTCTGCCTGTGAACTAAAATCCACAAGAGGGAGAGAGCGGAGGAATCACAACCTCATTTCAATGCTATGCATCCCAAAGTAGTGGGATCTCTGGATAGGATCAGCTGCATCCAAGGCACAGCAATCATATAGGCTCTATAGAGAGAAGACAAGAGAGGTGGTAGGAGAAGCAAGGGGAAAGGCAGAGACAGCGTGAGCACATTTACCCTACACAATGACACTGAGATGAATTTCCCGCCTAGCCCAAGAGTTGGGATTGAACTTGATATATCTGACTTTAGAAAAAACTGAAGACATGAAGTAGTGTTCACATCTGAGGCTGGGAAGAAAATTCATACCGTCCCAGGCTGATAACCAAGACTAATGGTCAGCCAGGAGGCTTTTTTTTTTTTTTTTAAGATTTTATTTATTTATTTGACAGACCGAGATCACAAGTAGGCAGAGAGACAGAGGAGGAAGCAGGTTCCCTGCTGAGCAGAGAGTCCAATGTGGGGCTCGATCCCAGGGTCCTGGGATCATGACCTGAGCTGAAGGCAGAGGCTTTAACCCACTGAGCCACCCAGGCGCCCCCAGCCAGGAGGCTTTTGTTTGGCCTATTAATGAACAGCTGCCAGGCCAAGCCCACGGGGTTTACTTTCCACTGCTTCACGACCCTGCCTTGGGTTACGCTTCTCTGGAATCCCTACCCTAGACTTTTCTCAGTCCAGCAACTAAAGAGGTAACCCTCAGCACATCGGGAGCCCCAGGACCCCACTGCAACATTAAAGCAATCATCGTTTGATCTGTCGCATCCATTTACAGTCTTAATATTGTGATATTTGCTCTGTGTATAACCGATCAAACATGGCAAAAATTGGGTTACCAGGAATTATTTAGACAATTAAAATAAATAAGTCTACTGGGGCTCCGGGGTGGTGCAGTCAGTGAAGCATCCGACTCTTATGGCTTTGGCTGGGGCCGTGATCTCAGGGCCCTGAGACTGAGTCCCACACCAGTCTCCTGCTCAAGGGGGAGTCTGCTTAAGCCTCTCTCCCTCCATCTCTCCCCCCACACTTTCTCCCTCCCTCTTTCTCATAAATAAATCTTTAAAAAAATTCTATTTCATTATTTAAACATGAGAAATAGTATAGATTATTCTCATTTTGAATATTATCACCTTGAAATTCATTTTTTTCACTTTGTGTTTAACTTACATTGCAGTTTACTAGAGCTTATACTTAAAAGAGAGTGAAATGATAACTAACACTATTTAAAGATCAACAATTAGGGTGGTAAATAATAGCAACAGCTGATTCACTGTATTATTGCTACTCAGGTTTCTTGTTTGTTTCGTTTTTGCTATTTTTGTTTTCCAAGGTATACCTGTATGTATAGTGGGAGAATATTTTTGATATATTAAGAAATTTATCCCTCTAATTCTTTTACTATTATCATTATCTATTTTATACCATGAGTCCCTTCTGCTATTAAAACTAAGCCTCCAAATTAGAATATATATAGTTCCTACTATGTGTGTATAAAAAGAATATTTAAAATCTAGCTTTGGGTGCCAAAATAGTCCTTTAAAACTTACAGCAGGGACAATAATCTTGAGAGTAAATTTCTCATTTGCACGAGTTGGGTATATTTTGGAGCTCAAAAGGCTAAGGCTAGATGGGAGCAGAGCATAAATATATGCCAAATACAACAAATTATAAAAGCAATAAAAACAGAGCCAAACCACCCAACCTAAGGGCTGCCCAGACTTAGGCAAAGAGAGAAAAGAAGAAATGAGACCAAGGAAAAGGGTTTGTGGTGGGGGGACCATACCTGAAAATCCTAATAGTCAGCTTTCAAGTCTCCACATGGGCATGCCAGGGTGCACCTGTGTAAACTCAGCCAAGCTCAGAGGACCATCCTCACATCATTCCACTGAGGATGGCACAGCTGACAGGCCAGAACATAAGAACTCTTGTATTTCTATGTGCCATGTACAATCAGCTAATCCATTAAGCAGGAATGACTTCAATGCCCAGTCCTACCTTGTGGGAAACACTGATGTGCTTGACCTCTTCTGTCAATGTCTTAGAGCCCTCCCGCTCCACCCCTGCATCTCCCACCAAAACTAAGGCTGGCTACTCACAAAGCCAGTGATGGTACAAAAGACAAGGGGTGGTGTGTGAAGGAAAACCGTCAGCACTTGAACTTGTTTGGGGGAGAAAGGAATGAGTTCACAGTTACCACCTTTATTAATTTGAATATAGAGCAATTACATGTAATTTTCTGTTTTAATACTGAATACCTAAAAGTAACCGAACTTTCAGTAAAACCATCTTTCAATGCCTAAATTTACTTTATAAATGAAAGATTTCCTACTACTACAGATTAAAAAAAAGGTCACCAGACACTGGGTTAGAATCTTTTTCCTCATGCCTTGGCATTTTTTTTTTTTTTTGCCTCTAAATTAAAGTTCTATCTTCAGTTGTTCATTAATGTCTTTCATTAAGATAATGGAGATGAGAATTATTGAAAGCTTTTAAAATGTGTACTAACCATTGGGAAATATCTGTCTTGTATTTTAAATTACAGAGCCGCTCTTTAGTTCAACAAAGTAATGTGAGGGGAAAAAAAAAACAAAAAACAACAAAAAAACCCCCTGACTTCTAGAATTTTATTTTATGATTTATTTATTTATTTACTGTCAAAAGGTGTATCCTCATCATCTCTCAGCAGGCCTGAAAAGGCAACAGATGTTTCCTATCATGCGTTTCCTCTCAGTCTTCGGTTAGTTTTTGACAGGCTGAAACCAGAATATTTATCACGGTTGGTGTGCTCACTCTGTAATTGCTATTTGTCAAATTCACAAAAACATCTTTTAAAGAGATCTAGCACCATTTAAACTAGGGCATTCTAATTTGACTATAATGACAACTTCTAGTCAAAATTTCAATCAAATAGGTGTATAGAATAAACATTCTCTTTCCATAGCATATGCATGCTCAAATTAGCTATTCACAATGATTTAAGTGTTCAACATTTAAGATGTCTTATAATAATGAATTTGGAAGTTTCCAAGTATATGTAAAAACAAAAATAAAGCATAATTTAAAAGTCCTTCAAGTAAATACAATCTAGAAGGTATGCAATATTACCGTTAATATTATTATCATAGAAATGGTAATAATTGTAAGACATATCTTAATGTATTCTGTGATTTAACAAGAACTAATAAGTTTAATGCTTACCCTATAATTCTCTCAAGACAATCTGATGAATCAGAATGGACATTATTAGTCATTATTTTAATCAATGAAAAAAGAGAGGCAAAGAAAGGTGAAGAGATCCAGCTACGTTCACACTAAGAAAAGCTTTTTTAATTTTGTGCTGACATTTTAGCTTATTAAAATTAGTAACTGGGACTCCTGGGTGGTGCAGTTGATTGAGTTTCTGACTCAGTTTCGGGTCAGGTTGTGATCACAGGGTCCTGGGATAGAGGCCCTGCCAGGGTCACGCTCAGTACAGAATTTGCTGGAGATTCTCTCTCCCCCTCCCACTCATGCTCTCTCTCTCAAATAAATAAATAAACCTTAACAAAAAAATTAGTGGTGGACCACCGTCTCAGGTCCCCTCCCTTCTCAGGAGCTTTGAACTATCACTCAATAAATCTTGCTTTGCTGCCCCCCTCCCCAAATTCGTAGCATCTTTTGATTCTAAACAAATCATGTCATTCATATGTATGTCACAAGCCCAGATGGACATGGGGGTAAGACACTCCACAGTGCTGAGAAACCAGGCGAAGCAACATCATACTTCTTATATCTCTTATAACCTGCTTTAACAGACACTCTGTAATCGGGGTCCTGGCTTTTATTTGATGCAAATTATTTTCAAGTTTCTTATTATCAGACTGACCCATCTCTATTTTAGGGAAGAAATGTGTTGGGGGGCTGATCTTCAAGGCTGAACTATATATTTCATTCCAAATAGTAGTTTTTAAATAAAATCAAGTATCCCATTGATACTTACCTTCAACCATTGGGTTCCAGTCTTTTCAAGTCTGTGTAAGAGTAGATTTTAAAATGAAGAAGGGTTTTCCCTTCAGTTTTGATTACAAGAATTTCTTGAGGTGTGGAGAAACAGCAACATTAGGTAGATCTGGTTTTTGCATATATTTCTAGGCAAAAACAGTACTTTATTTTGGGGAGTTTAGAGTCTTATGAATTGATGAAAGCCCAATTTTTAATTGATATGAATAATGCTATTAATTCTATATAATAAAGGCAACTCCCTCACCCCACCTTTACCTTCTCATGTTCCATGAAGGCAGGTATCTTGTCAATCTTGTTTACTGTTTTACCCTCAGGATCTTTGGGACACTTGATTTTATTTTAAAAAGACTACTATTTGGAATGAAAAATACAGTTGAACCTTCAAAATCAGTCCCCATCACATTTCCTACCAGAAATAAAGATGAGCTGTTCTGGTAATAAAAATCTTAGAAACAACAGTATCTATAACAATGCTGACACATGGCAGGTACTAAATAATACATATTGAATGAAAAAATGAGTAAATAATCCCTGAATTTGAGAAAATATGACCTAAAACTAAATAATTCATCTGGCTTTCAGGTGGTATGAAGTATAGCCTTGCCTAGACTGGTAAGTAGACACGATCATGTATCCTCATTAAAATTTTAGGCATTTTATCACCCTGGTTATTAGGAGAGCAATTATGATAGCAGAACTGCATACTGTCCACTTGTCCCTGGGCCCTGAGCAAAGATATATTGACAAAAGGAGCTACTGAAGGAGTCCAGGAAGGTGTAGCAGGAAAGAAAAAGAAGAGAAGGTTGGCTTGGGATGGGAATGGGGAGGGCAGATGCATGTCCTCCATACATGGGAAAGGAAGTGTTTATAGGCAGCAGCGAACAACCATGATGAGCACTGATCGAAGTGTTCATTGCCTTTGACAATGTGGAGATTGTGTTAGAGGCTGGATTGGAGGATTGAAGGGTGATACGTAATTAGGAAAAAAATCTGCCATATGTTTTTTTAGACCCTTGTTTTTTAAGGAATTTAGAAATTCAGGGGAGCAGAGAAATGGTAGGGTGTCTGTACGATTTTTTTAATGGGAGATGATATTAGAGGTTGGTTGAATATTAATCAGAATAATTGACTAGAAGGACAACTTGAAGGAGAAAAAGGAGAAAAAGACTATAACAAAAAAAAAAAATTCTTGACAGGTGAGAGGCAATGGGATCCATGCCATAAATGGGAATATTAGTCTTTGTTACCGGCAGTGACACTTACAAGTGATGGGAGTTTAAACAAGACTGGGTCATAAGAGTCTATAAAGTTGTTGTCTATAGAGTTGTTGATGGAAAAATAAGGAAATTCCTATTCAATAATTTCTATTTTATAATACTCCAAAACAGCTGATAGGAGAATGGTACAAAATTTAAGGGGAAAGGAAGGAAATAGCTTTTAAAGAGACATTGTTAACTTTTAAATTTGATCACTCCATTTAGTGCTTGCCATTGGTGAAGACTTCTATGACAGATTTGGTGGCATGTCATAGGAGTCTCTTATTTTAGAAAATATGACATTAGGGAAATACTTCCTGTGAGATACATTTTTAGAGACCAAGCTCTTATTTAAGTAGTGTTTCCCAAGTCATTTATTCATGGAATAACAGATCATGGGGGAAAATGTCTATTTTCCTCTAATGATCAGCTTGCAGTTTCTCTGGTATTTTAACGCTGGACCTTGCCTGAGCAGTCAAGTGATCTGAGAGGGTTTCAACCAGATCTACGCTCCATGGTCAGCTATTATTATTTTTTTTTTAACAGATTGTCTGTAACTCCATCTCAAGTACCTTAAAGAAAACGTTTACCTGTTTTTCATAAACCGTGATGTTGTAGATAAGTTTAGACTTTTTAAACCATTTATATTTCGGGGCGCCTGGGTGGCTCAGTGGGTTAAAGCCTCTGTCTTCAGCTCAGGTCATGATCCCAGAGTCCTGGGATCGAGCCCCATATCGGGCTCTCTGTTCAGCAGGGAGCCTGCTCCCTCCTCTCTCTCTGTCCGCCTCTCTGCCTATTTGTGATCTCTGTCAAATAAATAAATAAAATCTTTAAAAAAATAAAAAAAATAAAAATAAATAAACCATTTATATTTCACCTACATAGAATCTAAATACTCTCCCTCAAATATCTTCCCTAAATTACATCGTTTTCTCTTTCAGCCTTAATGTACTTCATGGCCTTTGCCTGTTCATGGTTAACCTATCATTGTCCAATGCAAATACTATCCACAGTATGAAGTCATCTTTGAATCCACTGGCACACACTGCCTTTTCTAAATTATTGGTTACACCTCTTTTATTGCCATTATTTCCTTCTGACCTTCCATTATAGTTTACTGTGGAGACTTCTCAACAACCCCAGGACATTATGAGTTTGCTGAAGATAAGCATAGTGCTTATCTTTCTATCTGTTGTCTTTGTATCCTTCACAGCAGAAAATTAGTGACTTTTATATGTCAGTAACTTGTACCAAAAATGCAAACTTTTTTTGAGTGAGTGAATGAACTACCTGGTCATACAGATTTCATGGACATACCTGACTAAATTCACCTTCTACAAGTATTACTTGTATGAGATTTTAAAACATCAATACAGGAAATATAAAAACCACTTGTTCTATTTACAGTTTACTATTTCTGAAAATTAGATGTATTGCTGTCTTCATGGCATTTGTGTATGACTATAAAAATTGATTTCTCTCTCTGAAAAGTGGAATAAATTGAATTTACTTATTGAATTGAACCGTTTCTAAGGAACATCAAATCCAGACCTCCTACTGACAATTTGAATAAACAAGGAAAATAGAATCTTGGACCCCTAACAGCTTATAACTGGGCAGTATATATGCACATAGTGATCACTAAAATGTTCTTTCAATATTTGAAGGCTAGAGGCCACATTATCCTAAAAATAAGTATGGATTATAGTTGCCAAATCACTACCCTTTTCCTTAAATACTTATTACTATATTCAGGCAGAGAGTAGAAGATGTGATACCAAGACATGATACAGAGATAAGCAAATATATTTTCAATTTACATATCCACTACATAAATGCAAAATTCTGATTTTTTAAAAGCCATATCATTTCAGTTTTATTGAGATGTCATTGATATATAACATTGTATAAGTCTAAGGTGTTTAACATAATGATTTGATACATACATATATTGGGAAACAATCACCATAGTAAGTTATTTGATATGTATCACCTCACATAGTTACAAAATTTTCCTTGTGATGAAACTCTAAAGATTTACTCTTTCAAATATATAAAACAGTCTTATTAACTACAATTACCATGCTGTACATTACATACCTAGAACTTACTTTATAACTGAAAGTTTGTACCTTTTGACCACTCTCATCCAATTCCCCTACCCTCACCACCATCTGTGTCTAGCAACCACAAATCTGAGTCTGTTTTTGTAAGCTTCTATGATCTCTGCTTCTGAGTTTTCTATGAGTGCCTATAAAGTTTTGCTTTAGATTCCACATATAAGTGAGATCATACAGTATTTGTGGTGTTTTGACTTATTACACTTAGTGTAAAGCTCTCAAGGTCCATCCATGTTGTCATAAATGACAGGATATCCTTTTTTATGGCTGAGTGTTGTTCCATTGTATATAAATCACATTTTATCCATTCACCCATTGTTGGATATCTAGGTTTTTTTCCACATTATGGCTACTATAAATAGTGCTGCAATGAATATGAGGGTACTGATACATCCTCGGGATAGTGCTTTTATTTTCTCTGGATATATACCTAGCAGTGGAATTTCTGGACCAAACTGATCTATTTTTAATGTTTGGAGGAACCTCCATACTGTTTTCCCATAGTGACCACACCAATTGACATTTCCACCAACAGTGCACACTGGTTCTCTTTCTTCCATGCCCATGTCAGCATTTGTCTCATCTTTTTTATGATGGCCATTCTAATAAATAAAAGCCAAAATAGAAATAAGAAATACTTTTCATTAATAAAAAATTAAATTCATATTTTTGCCCATATCACTTGTTACAGTATCAGTTTTTCTCATTCTTGTCATGTTAATCATGTTTTAGTTTTGAGAACCTAACTTTTAAAAAGGTTAGTACAAGTAAATACAGGTCCTTGCTTTAAACTTTAACTCCATGAAAGAAGGGATTTTGTCTATCTTATTCACTACTGTATGTCCAGCATCCAGTCTACATTTAAGTGGGGCTATATCATTTTGCATATAAAAGCATAAAAATATTCTTCTGTGTCTGCTCTCCTGTCCTTTCTTATATGATTAATTTTACATATATAATAAATCTTATGCTACATTTTTCTTCTTTAAATAATCAATTATAGCTTAAAAGTTTTATAGTATGAAAAAGTGTTATACATAGTTACCATCTTTGGTACTCGTCATTGTTTTCTGAAGATTCATATTTCCATGTGTTATCTTTTTTCTTCTGTCTGAAAAACTCCCATCAACGGTTCTCGTGCAAACCTACTGCTGATGCATTCTTTCAGCTTTTGTCTATCTTTAAATGTCTACATTTGTCTTCATATTTGAAAGATATTTTCTCTGATAGAATTCTCAGTTGATAGTTATTTTTTCATTTTTTATTTCATGACATTCAAGATGCTGCTTTATTGCCTCTTTGCTTTTATTGTTTCGTCATCTTTGTACCTCTTTAGGATGTCTTTTTTTCCTGCTTCTGGTTGTTTTTAAAATTTTCTCTTTATCACTGGCCTTGAGTAAATTGCCCGTGATATGCCTTGTAGTTTTCTTCACGTTTCTTGCGCTTGAGTTTCATTGAACTTTTTTGATATGTAGGTTTATAGTTTTCATCAAATTTGCAAGATTTGGGGCCATTATTTCCTCAAATATTTTTTCTGTTCCCCCTCTCCTGTCCTACACAGACTTGAATTGTATGTGTATCAGACCACTTTAAGTGTTTCTACAACTCACAGAAAATATTCTTATCTTTTCAAGTATTTTGTTCTGTGTTTCAGTTTATCTACTTTTAACTGCTAGTTTCCAAATTCGCTGATCTTTTCTTCTCCAGCATCTCATTTACCCTCTTTCCCATTCATTGTATTTTTCATGTCAGACAGCATAATTTTTATCTCAGGGTCTGATTTGAGTGTATTTTTTACATCTTCCATATTTCTACTTAACATTTCAAACTCTTCTCTAGCTTTATTAAACGTTTGTAACATAATTATAATTGTTTTAATGTCTTTGTCTGACAATTATGACATGTGTGTTAGTTCTGTGTCTACTTCAGCTGATTGACTTTTCTCCTCATTATGTGTTGCATTTTCCTGCTTCTTTGCACATCTCATCACTCTATTGGATGCCAAACATTGTGGATTTTACCTTGTTGGAAGCAAAATATTTTTGTTACCCCATAAAAATGATTGAAATTTGTTCTGGGATAAAGTTAAATCAGTTGGAAACTGTTATTTTTAGTTTTGTTTTTCAGATAATGTTAGCAGACTAGAGTTTTGGACTAAATATTCCTACTATGCAGGCAAAACCCTTTTGGGTACTCTTTCTAATGTTCCATGGATTATGAGATTTCTCAGTCTGACTAATAATAAAAGAAATTATTTTCCATCCAGTGTGAGCATCAGATTATGTTCTCTCTGGTCCCTTCAGATAAATCACCCACAACTGTATCAGCTTCCTACTCAGAAGAGCCAGCCTATCAGTACAATGCAGTACCCAAGGAGAGCCTCTAGAAACCTTCAGGATTCTTTGTGAGCAGCTCTCTGTTTTCTAGTACTCTGCCCAGTGAATTCTAGCCACCTTATTCCTCTCAGATTCTTAGTTCTATCTTCTCGATTCAGGATATCTGTTATATCCACCTGATTTCCCCTTCCCTGCACCAGCCAGGTATTTCTCTGGTACAATAACAGGGCTGGTATAATAATAGGGGTCATCCCATTTCTTCCCATCTTCATAGGAATCACCATAGTTTATAAAGATTGTCTATTAATTTGAAGACATTTTTAAATCATTTATTTAATATGGATTTAGTTTTTTCAGTTTGGAGTGTAAACCTTGGAGAGAAGTTGAAAGCCCAAGAGACTTCCCTTCTTGAGATACTCTCATTTGTCTTTCATAGCATTATATATTCTGGGTTTTTTTTAAGATTTTTATTTATTTATGTGATAGAGAGAGACACAACAAGAGAGGGAACACAAGCAAGGGGAGTGGGAGTGGGAGAAGCAGGCTTCCCACTGAGAAAGAAGCCAGATGTGGGGCTCGATCCCAGGATCCTAGGATCATGACCTGAGCTGAAGGCAAATGCTTGATGACTGGGCAACCCAGGCACCCCATATATTCTGTTTTACCTGTCAGCTCTCTAGCCATCCTTCTCCATCTTTCAATTTGGGAGTCCCTAAAGAATTATTGCTAGACTTTTGTTCCTTGAAGTCTAATAGGAGTCAATACACATTGAATGCTTAGTTAGGCACTCCTCTAAATGTTTTACATTTTATTCTTACATTTAATCCTTGAAAAAATGCTTAGACTAGGACCCCAACTAACCTTCACTAATTTTACAAAGCTAGTAGGTAACAGAGGTCTCAAAGGTAGATTTTCTGATTTCAGTGGTCAAGTTTTTAACAACTATGCTTCATGACTTTTTCTTGCATTATTCTTTTCTTCTAGGTGGTCTCGTCCATATGCATATTTCAATTGCTATTTACATGTTAATGGCCCTCAAGATCTGGCCTTCTCAATATGATCTGTCCTCAAGCTCTCAAGTTCTAATACCAATGATCCATATTACTGAAAGATGTTCTTGCCTGGCTGTAAGTAATTAAAACTTCCCATCTTGTTAAATCTTTGGATGTTAGTCAGAAGTAAATCTCTGTACACACACAAATATGGATAGAAATATAAATACACATACACATATATATATACCCACTACACTGACATGGTATCAGTTCTCAAGAATTCTACAACTGAGCTTGTAATGAACAAATAATTCCGACAATAAATTAAACACTAGTGCACAAGGTATTATTAAAAAGTAACATCATATTGGGCTATAAAAGCGGAGAATGTGTGTAGTCTAATAGATCAAGAAAAGCTTTTCTAAGTAATAATGATTGAAATAAAACATGCAAACACACAGACAGAAAACTTCAAAAGAGCTGCCATTTTTGATTGATAAGGAGAAGACAGAATTTTGGTAGATACAGTCATATTTATTTCAATCTGTAAACCATTTCCCTCGTAATTAAAATTCTTATTTTGGAGAGAATATCATTATTATGTTTCTAAAAGGCTCTTATCAAGTCTGATTAAAAAAAAATGTGATTTTGAAATAACCCCTGATGAGTATACCTGAAGTGCTATCAACTATATTAAAAGACTTTTATTTTAATTAGGATTTTCTTTCTTTTTTTTTTTTTTTAAAGATTTTATTTATTTATTTGTCATAGAGAGAGAAGCGAGAGCGAGCACAGGCAGACAGAGTGGCAGGCAGAGGCAGAGGGAGAAGCAGGCTCCCTGCCAAGCAAAGAGCCCGATGTGGGACTCGATCCCAGGACGCTGGGATCATGACCTGAGCCAAAGGCAGCCCCTTA